>NC_090376.1:11178664-11541146 GCF_036365525.1 Heterodontus francisci
TCCTCTCTCTCTCTCTCTCTCTCCCTTCCTCCCTCTCTCTCCTTCTGTCTGTCTCTCCCTCCCTCCCTCTCCCGCCCTCCCTCGCCCTCCCGCCCTCCCTCGCCCTCCGCCCTCCCTCGCCCTCCCGCCCTCCCTCGCCCTCTCCCGCCCTCCCTCGCCCTCCCGCTCCGCCCTCGCCCTCCCGCCCTCCTCGCCCTCCCGCCCTCCTCGCCCTCCCTCCCTCCCTCGCCCTCCCGCCCTCCCTCGCCCTCCCGCCCTCCCCCTCCCTCGCCCTCCCTCGCCCTCTCCTCTCTCTCTCTCCTTCCTCCCTCCCTCTCTCTCTCTCTCTCTCTCCCTTCCTCCCTCCCTCTCTCTCTCTCTCTCTCTCCCTTCCTCCCTCTCTCTCTCTCATCTCTCTCCCTTCCTCCCTCTCTCTCCTTCTGTCTGTCTCTCCTCCCTCCCGCCCGCCTCCGCCTTTTTTTTAAACCTATTATCTCTCATCTCCTGTTCGGAGACGCTCTCGCCTCTTCCCCCATGGTGATCCCACAATGGCCCAGACGTGGCTACTTCACATGTGTTTTTCAGAAGAAGGCATTCAATTCTGGAATGTTTTAGGATAGCTGTAGGATCAGTTGAATTGACACCTCTTGCTTTGTAGATTTATCCTTTGTCTTTGTCAGACAGTTTGAATACAAAAGGCCAAATCCCTTTTTCTTCACTTTTTTAAATGGAGTTTCTTTTTTGATAGTCAGTTTTTCATACCTCTTTAGAGTTAGGCCATGATACTTGTATGATCGCACTTCCGGTGTGCGTGACAAAGGTATCTCCTAAGTCCCTTCTCAAGGGCAATTAGGGATGGGCAATAAATGCTGGGCTTGCCAGCAAGGTCCCCCATGACTCAAACAGATATTTTTAAAAATTGGGCGAGTATTGCAGGGCTGCCAGTGTCTTTTGGACTGCTGCCCCAACTGGAGCAGAGGAGAAGAAATTGAAGGAAGTTGGGGGAACAGAAAATATTTGTTTAGAAGGACTGCACTTTGTCAGTGTAAGCGATTTGACTGCTCGTACAGCAGCCAGTAAGGTAAAATTCAGCTTTGCAGTTACGCCACATAGGCTACAGCAGCCTGGTGGTTATAGTTCTGGACGAGTAACCTGGAGGTCTGAGCTCTCCATAGAAAGCTGTGAATTTGAAGTTATCTCGTGAATCCAGAAAATGATGTCAAAAGCTGACGTCGTTAAAAACTCAACTAAATTATTAATCCTCAACTGGAACCTGCCTTTCCTACCTGGTCCAGCCTACATGTGACTCCAGTCCCTACACTATGTGTAGAACCCATAATACCTTTAGGGCAACTTGAAAGAGCAGTGAATACTGCATTTCCAGTGTTGCCGACATCCTAAGATTGAAAAGAAATCCTTACTCCATAGACTTGAGCAGTTAATCAGACAGGCACTTCAATTCAATGCTGATGAAGTATTCAACTTGAGGTCCTGTCTGCCCCTCTTAACTGGATGTAAAAGATACAAGGCACTGTTTGAAGAGCAGGGAAATTCTCCCAATGCTATTTCTTTCTTTCTGGGGGTAAGCGTTCCAAAGCAACTGCACCAACTCTTAGCTTTGCAAGCAAGCTTCCTAATAAAAAAAAAGCTTCCTATTAAACTGCTGCAGTTCAGGCAATGGAACAGTGTGTCAGGAAGTTTGCCTTCAATGCTTGGATGTAGCTCAGGTGGTCTCAAATAGGTCAGGAAACTTGTAATTTAAATCTATTAGTACTTCTAATTCAAAAAGAAAGTTATCAAGTGCATAATGCTGCAATTGTCTTTATTTGAGCCAGCAAGGAGAAAGGCAATGGCTTAGAGTGCAGCATCTCATCAAGGTTAAAAGGAGTATTAGAAAGGGCAAGATAAAATAGGAAAATAAATAATATAGAGTCATTTGAATTGAAGCGTAGTTTGCAAAATATTTTTTCTTGTGATTTTGTGTGTTTGTTTACCTTGTTTTCCTTTTGTTTGTTTTGGACATGAGTGGAAAAATACTCCACTCTGATGTGTTTTGTCAACTTGAACCTTGCTGGTACTCTTCCTGCACCCTTTTAACTCTTTCAGAGCTCTTTGTTCCATTTTCTATTCGGTAAGAGTGATAAGAACAGGGTCACTCCACTGGCGGATAGTTTTCCTCCCAGCAACAGTTTAATCTTTGCTTATTAGCTTTGGACTCGAGATGTACGTCAGTGAAAAGGGTGGACAAATATCCCTTTGTGGCGTCTGTGATAGGAAGCATTAATGTTTATCTTTCTTCTGGTTAAAAAAAATCTATGAAATTAATAAGGATTAAGAATGTCTGGATACTTCTGGTGCTTATTCTTGTGGTTTAAAGTTTTCAGAGAAATTCCTGTTTGACAGTGGATCTTCCACCTTGAAGTGGTTCCAAATTTCATGATCTTCAATTGGATTCTCTGTTGCACCCATCGCTTCTGGATGTAGTTATAGCAGTGGGTTGGAGATCAGTAAAAATGATTGCATTTCATTGGGAAGGTCTATTCCCAATAAACCAAAAACGGTTCAAAAAAAAGTTTTTTTTGTTTTGTCCTTGTGTTGACACTGCTGACAATTTGTACAAATTTCCTGACCTCCCTGTGATCCTGCAATCCATTAGAAGTTTTATGGTACTGTTTGAAAACCCTGTTTCTGATTGAACTGGTGTATCATTATGGGACATATGCATATAAGTGTTGGATACTATGATTTGTAGGCTCAGTCGCTAATCACAACATGCAGGGCTTGAAGGTGTGAACTCAGGTCATCCTTTTAAACATGGTCATCTGCACCAGTTCAGCATAGCAATGTTATAAGTGGTCTAATTTCAACTTATTACTTCAACCAACACCACAAAACACACTATCTGATCATTTATGTCTTCATTGTTTGTGAGATTGCATGCAATTTGGCTCCCACATTCAACTACCCGATAAGTACTTCATTTGCTGTCCAGCACTTTGGGATATCCTAAGGGCATGAAAGATGCTATATAGATGCAGGTTTATCATCTTTATAATTTTTTATCTTTCTTCCAGGGTTCACCCTTGGCTGAGGCCCCTTGCCTATACCTCACTAGGTGTATTTATGATGGGCTTTATTCTCTGGAATGTAGACAACATCTTCTGCGATAATTTGAGGTAATAGTTTTATCCCTTTTTAATAAATCAATTCTAAAATTTTTGTCTTTGTTTTCAGATCCCTCCATGGCATCACGGCCTCACAACCCTCCGGTCTCTGCACTTCTCTAATTCTGGCCTCTTGAGGATTCCTGATTTTCATTGCTTCACCATTGATGGGCCCTAAACTCTTGAATTTCCTCCATAAACCTCTCCACCTCTCTTTCCTCCTTCAGACTTACTTCTTTGCCCTAATATGCGACTCTGTCAAATTTTGCAGCGCCTTGGGATGTTTTGTTGCATTAAAGGTGCTATATAAATACAAGTTGTAGTTGTAACTTGCCATTCATCAGACTGAGCAATGTCGCTGAATACGAACACGTCTCCCGAGTTTAGTGTCCAGTGTCAGTTTAAAGCATTCCCAGGTTAATTGTAGCAGGGATGCAGGGTAAAGTTGCCTCCAGTAGAATTGTGGGACTAAATATCCATCTACCAACTAAATTTAATTTCAAATTGGTTCCCATAAATGTTCATATTTTTTGAAGAAAAAATGTGGAGTCAGTATGAACTAAATTGTACAATTTTAAAGGGGGTGCTGGAGCAGGGACATCTGGGAGTTCACAAATCTTTGAATGTGACCAAACAAGCTTTTTTTTTAAAAAGGCATGCGAGATCGTTGGCTTTATTAAGAGAGGCATAGAGTCTAAAAGCAAGAAAATGTCCACTGGCAGGATAGTTGGCTAGCAGAGGACATGGATTTAAGTCCGTCGGAGAAAGAACTGGGAGGGGGGTGGGGAGCAGGGAGTGATGGTAGATGAGAATTCTTTTTACCCAGCGGGTTATATGCTCAGGAGCACATTGGCTGAAAGGGTGATGGAAGCTTTTTCAATAGATATACACTTAAAAAGGAAACATATACAGGTCTATGGAGAAAGCACAAGGGATTGGAACTAATTGGATAGCTCAATCAAAGAGCCAGCACAGGCATGATTGACCAGGTGACCTCCTCCTGTGTTGTATGATTTTGTGATATTTGCGTACGTGTATGGATGTTGGGTGAGGATACAGCTGTTCTTGGTTGAGGTGGCCCAGAGTTGAATCGGTTATCGACGCTAGTGGGCAAACATTACACATTAAACATAATTAATAAATTCTTCCTTTTTTTCATCTTTCTTTCTCAGCAGTTTTCTCCCCTCTTGTCCTCCTGCTAAGTCTGGTTCAGGTGCAGTTCCATCGATTGTTGCTGGTTGTTCATTCTGGGAAAACAGGGAGTGGTGATCCAGTAATGGGCTATTTTCAAAAGGTGTCAGTAGATATTGGGAATGGGTATGTGGCCGATGTTCTTCCCACTCCAAATGTGGTCCGTTCGACCACTGGGATAGTTAAAGCCAATAAAATCAAGATGGATAATTAAAACGGAGGGGTAAAGTGTTACTTTTTTATAGTATAATTTCTCGAACTAAAAGTAAAGTATCTTTAAGTCTTCTCCGAGACTTGACATACTTTTCTACATTGTAGTAATTGGTCATATGTACAAAGATCTGTACTGATCTTAGTTAGTGCAGTCTTTGCAGCTAAAATTGGCCTCAGTACCCTTGAGTGAGGTTATCTGCTGCTGTTCGTTATCCGCTGGAAAGCGTACGTGTATGGATGTTGGGTGAGGATACAGCTGTTCTTGGTTGAGGTGGCCCAGAGTTGAATCGGTTATCGACGCTCGTGGGCAAACATTACACGTGAACAGCTCTTACTTAGTAAAAGAGTCACTGGTGTCTGTGGAACTACCCCATCCTCCCATATAGGTCAATGCCTATAAAATTAGAAGAAAAGGTAAGATGTAACTTTGCATGACTTTTGAAATGTAATCAGTTTTTTTCCTCTCTCTAGAGACATCCGGCAAAAGTTACCATTCCATCTCCTAGGTGCTGTGACGCAGTTTCATGCCTGGTGGCACATTCTAACAGGCCTAGGCTCCTATTTGCACATTCTCTTCAGGTATGCTTCATGTCAACATTCTTGGCTCTCTTTCTTAAAGATGCAGCATGATATTAAAACTATGTTTTGGCTCCTTTCTCCCATGAAAACACAGGTTCCACTCTCTCCAATTTGTTATTCACCCTTCAGTCAAGCAAACTCGGCACTTTGGTCTAGCTTTCACTTCAACATTACTGATCCTTAAAGACCAGCCACATATAAACTACGGCTCTAAAAAGGTCAGAGGCTGGTTGTTCTGTGGTGAGTGACTCACCTCCTGACTCCCTGAAGCCTGTCTACCTCTACAAGGCACAAGTCAGGGGTGCAATGGAATACTCTCCACTTGCCCAGATGAGTGCAGCTCCAACAACACTTGAAGCTTGATACCATCCAGGCAAAGCAGCTCACTTGATCAGCACCCTGACCAGCACCTTAAACATTCACTCCCTCCATGACTGCAGTATGTACCAGCTACAAGATGCAGTGCAGCAACTTGCCAAGCCTTCTTCGACAGCACCTCCCAAACCTTGACCTCTACTGCCTAGAAGGACAGGTGCAGTAGGTGAATGGGAACACCACCATCTGCAAGTTCACCTCCAAGTCATATACCCGACTTAAACGTATTTTCTTTTTTATTCTTTCGTGGGATGTGTGTCACTGGCAAAGCCAGCATTTGTTGCCCATCCCTAATTGCCCTTGACAACAGAGTGGCTTGTTAGGCCATTTCAGAGGGAAGTTAAGATTCAACCGTATTGCTGTGGGTCTGGAGTCACATAGGCCAGACCAGATAAGGACATTAGATTTCCTTCCCTAAAGGACATGAGTGAACCAGATGGGTTTTTATGACAATTGATAGTTTTGTGGCACCATTACTGTCTCCCCATATATCCCCCTTCCATCATCACCATGAAGCCAAAATCATGGAACTTCCTACCTAACAGCATTGATGGAGCTCCTTCACCACACTGGCTGCAGTGGTTCAAGAAAACCCACTACGACCTTCTCCAATTCCCTCTTGCAGGTTTGGGTGGCGCAGTGGTTAGCACCGCAGCCTCACAGCTCCAGTGTCCCAGGTTCAGTTCTGGGTACTGCCTGTGCGGAGTTTGCAAGTTCTCCCTGCGACCGCATGGGTTTCCGCAGGGTGCTCCGGTTTCCTCCCACAGCCAAAGACTTGCAGGTTGTTAGGTAAATTGGCCATTGTAAATTGCCCCTAGTGTAGGTAGGTGGAAGGAGAATGGTGGGGATGTGGTAGGGAATATGGGATTAATGTAGGATTAGTATAAATGGGTGGTTGTTGGTCGGCACAGACTCGGTGGGCCGAAGGGCCTGTTTCAGTGCTGTATCTCTAAATATAAATATTTTAAAAAATAATCGAAGAGCAGGGAATTCTCGTCTGTGGACCGTCACTCCTCCCTCAACCAACACCACTGGGTGGCCATTCATCTCATTGCTCTTTCTGTGATTATGCTGTGGCAAAACATCTGACTCAAAATGCTAGTTGCACTTCAGAGTAATTAATTGGTTGTGGAGTACTTTGAGACATTTCTGAAGGGAATGCTGAGGTGCTATGAAAATGCAAGTTTGTTTTTTTTTAAACAGCTCATTACTGAACCATTGTAAAAGCCCCACATGCATATTTGATCAGTACTTGAGTTATTTTACACCTTCTATAAGTAAAGGCATAGAATCATTATGGCACAGGAGGCGGCTATTCAGCCCTTCGAGTACATGCTGGCTCTCCGCAGAGGAATCCAGTCAGTCTCATTCCCCAGTTCTATCCCTGTAGCCCTGAAAGTCTGTTTCCCTCAAGGGCACATCCAATTCACATTTCCTTTTGAAATCATTGATCGTCTTCACTTCCACCACCCTTATTGGCAGCAAGTTCCAGCTTATTATCACCTGCTGCATAAAAATGTTCTTCCTCACATCCCCCCTGCATTTCTAACCCCAAATCTCAAATCTGTGCCCCCTAGTCCTTGTAACATCAGCTAAAGGGAACAACTTTTCTTTGTCTACATTATCTAAACCTGTCATAATCTTATACACCTTCTATCAAATCTTCCCTCAATCTCCTTTGTTCCAAAGACAACAAGCCCGGCCTCTCCAACCTAACCTTGTAGCTAAAATCCCTGGAACCATTCTGGTAAATCTCCTTTGCACCCTTTCAAGCACACTCGCATCCTTCCTGGAGTGTGGTGACCGGAACTGGACACAATGCTCTAGTTGTGGCATAACCAGAGCTGATAAAGGTTCAGCATAACTTCCCTACATTTGCACTCAATACCTCAATTTATGAAGCTCAAGATCCTATATGCTTTGCTAACCACACACTCAATATCTCCTGTCACCTTCGAAGATCTATGCACATGAACCCTCACGTCCCTCTGTCCTTGCACGCTCTTTAGAACTGTGCCATTAAGTATATATTGCCCTCCCTGTTCCTTCTGCCAAAATGTATCACCTCACACGTCTCTGAATTAATTTCCATTTGCAACTTGTCTGCCCATTTCGCTAGCCCATCTATGTCCTGTTGCAGCTGATTGGTATTATCCTCACTCTCTGCCAGACTTCCCAAGTTTGGTATCATCAGTAAATTTTACTCCAAAAATAGAGCAGTGGTCCTAGTACTGAACCTTGGGGGAACACCACTGTCTACCATCCTCCAGTCTGAAAAATAACCACTTACCATGTCTTTCTGTTTTCTGTCCTTAAGCCAATTTTTTATCCAAGCTGACACTAACCCTCCTATTCCATGAGCCTCAATTTTGATAACCAGCTTTTAATGTGGTACTATGTCAGATGCTTTCTTAAAATCCATGTAGACAACATGCATCGCATTCCATTCATCAGACTTCTCTGTTACTTCTTCAAAAAATTCAATTAGATTAGTCAAGCATGATCTGCCTTTTACAAATCCGTGCTGGTTCTCCTTAATTAACTCAAGTCTCTTCAAGTCTCTTATTTTTTCCCTGATTATTGTTTCTAAAACCTTGCCCACCACTAAGGTTAAACTGACTGGTTTGAATTTACTAGGAATGTCCTTACACCCTTTCTTGAATAAGGATGTCACATTTGCCACTTTCCAATCCTGTGGCACCTTTCCCATATCTAGGGAAGATTAGAAGATTATGGCGAACCCTTCCACTATCTGCACTCCCATTTCATTTAGCAATCTGGGATGCAAGCCATTAGTACCAGCCAACTTATTCACTCTTGGCATAGTCAGCCTTTCCAGTACATCCTACCTATTGATTTTCGCCCCATCCATTACCTCGACCATTTTTGCTTCTACTGATGTTTTGTCAGCATTCTCTTCCCTCAGTAAACACTGATACAAAGTACTCATTAAATATTCCAGCCTTGGCCTGCGTCTGTAAGCATGTATCACCCTCATTGTCCCTAATAGGACCCACCCTACTTCTTATTACCTGCTTACTATTTACATGTCAGTAGAGGATTTTTGGGTTCCCTTTTATGAAAACTGCCATTCAATTCTCATGTTCTTCCGTTGCCAGTCTTATTATCCTCCTCTTCTCGTCTCAATGTATTGCATTTGGCCTAGTTCTTGCTTGAAGAATTCATGGTACATGTATCATCCAGCCTCTTTTTTTTTTTTTGTTTTGTCATATTTCCCTCACCATCCAAGGTACCCTGGCTTTCGTTCCCCTGCCTTTCCCTTTTGTTGGAATGTACCTAGCCTATACCTGAAACATCTCCATTGTTCAGTTCTAGTTTTTTCCTGTCCATTTTACTCTGACTAAATCCCCTCCATTCCATTGAAGTTAGTCCTGTCCCAATTTAGAGGATCTCTTGAGATTTTCCTTGCTCTTTTCCATTACTAATCTAAACCTTTTGCTACGATGATCACTCTTACCCAAGTGTTCTCCCACAGACATTTGGTTCTCTTGGCCCACCTCATTCCCCAGCACCAGATCCAGCAATGCTTCCTTCCTATTTGGGCCAAGAACATACTTGGTCAAAAAAGCTCTCCTGAACAAGTTTCAGAAGTTCCTCCCCCTCCTTTCCCTTTACTCTAACTATATCCGAATTGATATTTGGGTAATTTGGAAACCCTTCTGGTTTCCCTGGAGATTTGCTCCTCTATCTTTACGGGCCAAGTGCAGGGAAATGGGATTAGTTTGGACGGGTGCTTGATGGTCGGCTCAGGCGCGTTGGGCCGAAGGGCCTGTTTCTGTGCTGTAAAATTCTATGGAGGCCTGTAGATACCCCCAGTAATGTGATCATACCCTTTTTGCTTCTCAGCTCCAGCCAAATGGCTTCTCTCCTTTCCCCCACTTTTCAACACTGTCTTTCCTAATCAGTACTGCCACCCCAGCTCCATTTTGAGTGCTGATGAAAGGTCACAGACCTGAAACGTTAACTCTGTTTCTCTCTTCACGGATGCTGCCAAAAGTGCAGAGTATTTTCAGCACTTTGCTTTTATTTCAGATTTCCAGTATCTGCAGTATTTTGCTTTTATCCCTTTTTCCTTCCTTTCTTTTCTGAACACTTTGTATCCTCGAGTATTAATCACCCACCTAAAGGCCTGCTCAAGTGACAAAAAAAAACCCGACCCGAACCAGACGGGACCACATAGGATCCGAGCCCGACCCGGCCCAAGTCCCTCCATTTTCCCCCCCCCCCTGCACCTGACCCGACACAAGCCCGACCCGACCACCGGAATTTTCCCTTTACTTACCTTCCGGCTGCCAATCTTCAGGAAGCTGCAGCATGAGCGTGATGATGTCATAGACACGCTCGCTCACTGCGCAGACTCGGAGTTTCCTTCTTTGACGTCCCAGCTCGGGTAGGTTTTTAACTTTTAACACTTGCCTGCAATTCTTGCTGTGCGTGAGCGACCCGACCCGAAACCAACATATTTTGTCGGGTCTCGTTGGGTTTGGGTCGGGTAGCAGGCCTTTACACCCACCTAGTCCTTGCCATTTTTAAACCATGTTTCTGTTGATGCCACCCTATCACATTCCCACATGGCTATTTGTGCTTGTAGCTCACCAAACTTATTCACCATACTTTGTGCGTTTACATACATGCATTCTAAACCTGTCTTTATATTTCTCATAGCTTTTTCTGTGCTGCTCCTATCTAATATGGTACTACTTTCTTCTCTACTACGATGAACACTCTCACTTTGTGCACCTTTTCTATTTCTATATGCTGGTACCCATCCCCCTGCCAATTTAAATCCTTCCAACTAAACTAGTGACCCTCCCGGCAAGGACATTGGTCCCAATCCTGTTGCGGTGCAACCTGTTGCTTTTGAATAGGTGTCTCCTGCCCCAGAACTGGTCTCAATGTCCCAAGAATCTGAAGCCCTGCTTCCTGCATCATGTCTCCAGCCACTCATTGATCCTCCCTATCTTCCTACTTCTACTATTGCTCGCTCATGACACTGGGAGTAATTCAGATATTACTAGCTTTGGGGTCTCATTTTATAACTTCTTCCTAGCTGCTGAAAATCTGACTGTAGGACCTCAATATCTCCCCCCTCTGTGTTGTTAGTGCCAATATGTACCACAACTTCTGGCTCTGTCTCTCCCCCTGCAGAATATTCTGCACCTTCTCCATTATGTCCTTTACTCTGGCACCAGGGAGGCAACACACCATGCGAGACTCACGATGACAGTTACAGAAATGCCTGTCTGTCCCCTAACTTTGGAATCTCATATAACAACTGAATTTCTACTCTTTGCTATTCCCTCCTTGTCCATTGATGCCATGGTCATGACTCCTCCAAGGTGTCTTCACTCCCAGCAGTCTCCAACATTGAGTACCACTTTGAGAGTGGCACACATCCCGAAGGCTCTTTCACTTCCTGTCCCTTCCTACTCTTCTGGGTGGCCACCCATCTACTATCCTTGCCCAGTGAAGTAGTTGACGCTTCTTCAGTAAACGTTTTTAAAGCTAAGGTAGATATCTTTTTGAATAATAAAGGAATTAAGGGATACGGTGGGAACGCGGGTAAGTGGATCTGAGTCCACGAAAAGATCAGCCATGATCTTATTGAATGGCAGAGCAGGCTCGAGGGGCCGGACGGCCTACTCCTGCTCCTAGTTCTTATGATCTTATGATCCTGCACTTTTAACTGCCTGTGGGGTGGCCACCCCCTGGAATTTTAAATCCAGGCAATTCGCATACACCCTGATGCTTCGCAGTGACTCCAGCTGCCCCTCAAGCTCAGGAGTACTGAATTTGAGCTCGAGCAGCTGGAGACACTTCCTACAGATGTGGTTCTCCCAAGACACATGAAGTGTCCTGAAGTTTCCATATGCTGCAGGAATTGCAAACAACAGATCTCAGCTGCCCATCCATGATGTAAAAAATCTCTGTTCCCTGTGTTAGAATCTATTTAGTACCTTGTCTAAACTATTAATTTTAACTCATGCCTCTAGACCTGCACTGTGCTAATACTCTTAATACTAATTCATTTACTGTTATGCTTATCCCACTTAAAATTTTATTAATTTGTTTAACTAACTAAGTTGTAAATTTAAAATAGTACTTTATAGTTTCCAGGTCCTAATTTAAACCACTTTCCTAGTTTAGAGTAAAAATACCCTAAAACTCACCAACCAATCACTTTACCTGCAGTCCTGTATGGTTACTCCTTGCTTTTTTGGAAATGCACCCCACACTCTCTTATATTCTACACCATTCCTGGTGTCTCTGATCAGGTCTCCCCTCAATTATCTGCTGTCTTGTGATGTAAGTCCTTGCTTTTTTTTTTAAGAATACACCGTATAAGGTATGGCCGCTGCTGTCTCCAGTGAGGTCGACTTTTCCCGCTCTGATTTATCTGCTGCTGCCTCTGATCAAGTATTAGATGTTTATTGTTTTTGTTACAGGAGTGCACTGTTTGTTCTAGTCCCATTTCTCCACAAGTCACAACATATATTTAAATATTCCCACTTACCGATACAGTCAATCATACACTCTATTTTTGCTCAAAGTAAAACACATCAACCAGGTTTCTTTAATAAACAGCAAAATTATTAGTTTATTATAAACCAAGTCTTAACCAATAATGAAGTAAAACATTCACACAAATTGAAATATTAAAACCCCTTATTCTAGCCCCTCAATGCTCGCACACGCGCTCGCACACTCACATTCACATTAACCGGGAACGTAACAGGGACTTTTGATTTTATAACTGTTACAAAGAAAGCTGAGGGGGCAAAAAAACACTCTGGCTGAAAAGAAAGTATGGAAAGATGTCCTTTGTTTTGGTTCGGCGTCCTAAATGCCTTTAAGTGGCTATCATTAGGATCTGTCTCGAACAGTTCTTTCCAGGCGATGTTGAAGATTAGTTTGGGTAGGCTTTCCAAGAGATGCAACTACAGAGGCTCCAAATATGTCTTGCAGCAGGAATGCAGCAACAAAGTCATTTACGGCACAAAATGAGGCCATTCGGCCCATTGAGTCCAAGCCAATTCCCCACAGAACTATCCTGTCCGTCTCCTTCCCCAGCTTGATTCCTGTAGCCCTGCAAGTCTATTTCTGTCAAATGGCCATACAACTTCCTCTTGAAGTTATTGATTGTCTCCGTTTCCACCACCCTCGTGAGCAGCGGGTTCCAGGTCGTTGCCACCTGTTGCGTAAAAAAAAAAAGTGCTTCCTCATATTCCCCCTGCATCTTTTTCCCAAACCTGACCATCTGTGTCCCTTAGTCCTTGTACCATTTGTTAATGGGAAACAGTTTTTCCATGTCTAACTTACCTAAGACTGTCATAATCTTGTCCACTCACATTAAATCTCCCCTCAATCTCCTTTATTTTAAGGAAAATTGAGTTGGCTTTATGCTTGTAAAAAAAGATTTCAGCTCCCACACATTCGCTATGCAAAGATTTCTTCAAACATTCAGGGTTTCTTCAAATACAGGAGGAAATAGGAATCTGACACACTAGATGCTGGATTTGTTTTCAAGAGACAGAGAGCTGAGCTATTCTGGCAGGCAAGAAGCAACTGTCTGTAACAGTTCAAATTGAAACTAAAACCTCCAAGAAGTCAAGTCGCCTGACATTGAGAAATCTTGGCCTGACGCTTCTTTGTAAACATCTCCCCAAGTCAAAAACAAAACCTGCTGGGCGATTATCCACAGACAGGTGCCTTCCAGTAAGACTTGTTTACAAGCCAAATCCAAGAACCTTCTGGTGACCTTTTGTTTTAAAAAAAAAACAAAACCACAAAGTGCAGCCATCTCTTCAAGACTCCAGATTAATCACTATAATTCAATTATAAGTCCTTAATGCATATTTTACAAAAGAAATAGAAGCAATCTCATAACACTTTCAAAAGACGAGGCCGAATGGAAAGTTTATATTGTGCAGCAGCAGCGCAATACTAACACAATGTGATCTCGTTCTACTCGGAATTTACCATTAAAAACCGTACCCTATTGTGATTTTTGAGAATGGTGGAGGCTGCAGTTCTGCATGTGTAGTACTTGGTGGAGAACATTTGGACAAAGGGAAAAAGAACAAACTTGCACTTGTATTTTCACAAGTCTCCAGATGTCCCAAATCACTTTACAACTAATGAACTGTTGCACTGTTTGCAAGTGTTGAATATTGTCCTTTAAGGATAAACTGTTGCAGTAGGTCATGCTTGGACTTGTATTCAGTTTTTGAGATTAGGAAGGAAGTTCACCGAATTAATCTAGGCAAAAAGGTCATCTTTAGCAAAGGGTTAAATTAGGAGGTTGAGTACAAAGTGAGTCACATGGAACTTAGTGACCCAAAGAATAATAGAGTAGCTATCAAGGCAAGCCATTGAAACAAACCGTCTGTGTTCAAGAAGTAATCATATGTCTATGGGAAGGATGTACAACCAAGAAACTCTGAGGGAAGATTCTCGGAAGGAGAGTTTTATCTTGTAAGGACCTCGAAGGGAGAATTTGTAATTTATCTCAGAGGGAAGACAGTCTTTTAAGGAATTTGGAGGGAAGACTCTTGAAAGGAGGGAAGACTCTCTTGAGGAACTCTGAGGGAAGACTGCCTCTTAAGGAACTCTGAGGTAGAGCTATCTATTTTATTTAGAGATACAGCACTGGAACAGGCCCTTCGGCCCACCGATTCTGTGCTGACCATCAACCACCCATTTATACTAATCCTGCATTAATCCCATATTCCTACCACATCCCCACCTTCCCTTAATTCCCCTACCTATACTAGGGGCAATTTATAATGGCCAATTTACCTATCAACCTGCAAGTCTTTGGCTGTGGGAGGAAACCGGAGTACCTGGCGAAAACCCACACGGTCACAGGGAGAACTTGCAAACTCCGCACAAGCAGTACCCAGAATTGAACCCGGGTCGCTGGAGCTGTGAGGCTGCGGTGCTAACCACTGCGCCGCCCTTTTAAGGAAGTTTATGATAGAATTTGTTAGCAACGCGTACTGACTCTGGAATAGTATCAATTGCTCTGTTTCTTACCTTTTATTATGATCAACAAAACAAAAGACATAGTCACATTGTCAGGTGGGAGAAGATTTTTCTAGCCATCTAGCCCATGCATGCACAGTAATCTCTTGCATTTGCATTCAGCAACAACAGCTTGCATTTATATAGTGCCTTTAACATAATAAAATATTCCACGGGAGCATTGGCAGGAGCATTATCATACAAAATTTAACACCAAGCCGTATCGAGAAATATTAGGCAGGTGACTGAAAATTTGGTGAAAGAGGTATATTTTAAGGAGCAACTTAAAGGAGGAGAGATTGAGGGACAGAATTCGAGTTTGGGGCCTAGGTAACTGAAGGCACACCTGCCAATGGTGTGGCAAAGAATATTGGGGGTGTACCCTAAATATGTTCACTAACTGTGCAAGATATGAAAATTTGCCATTTACTCAGATATTACCTGCCTATTGTAAACTATGAGTCGAGCAATGTAGGTGAGCTTTCATTAAATATATTGCACCCTTCTCTTATTTCCTATAGCATACTACTTTTAAATTTCTGCTATAGGGAAACACATGAAAGGAGCCCACCATATAGCCTTTACAATGTAGGAAATTGTGGCCACAAAGCCCAGATATTTTTCCTCTGTGCACAATTGATTGGTTCACATAACACTATAAAAAGTATGTTAAACTATTGTGTGGATTCTCTGTTCTCCACATTTGGAAAGCCATATTCATTACATCAGCAAAAAAAAAGGACTTTGGTTGAGGTGAAGGGTTTAAACAGCAGATGCTTAGGTTAAACAGTACAGAGTTAGGAGTAAGAAAAGGAGGCAGGTGGAACTTTTTCACTCAAAAGGGAGATAACTTTGTAGAAAAAGTAACCAAAGAGCAATGAAACGAGCAGCAATAGTGGGTTGAAAGGTCAGTTAAACACAGTTCTGCAGGGGAAAGGGATTGAGTGACATGGTGTTTAAGTGGGTGGAGATCTATCAAAAAGGGACTGTCGTATGCATAACAGCCTTTCCTGTTTCTAAAGATTCTATTGTGGGGTTTATTTTTGAGTCTCATCAGCATCTGTATTCTTGGGATAAATGTGCTTCAGAACTTTAGAGATAAACATACTTAGCTGTCAACCATGGTTCAAACTAAACTAAAATTGTGAAAAAGATAACCAAAAAGGAAGTGGATTTTTAGGTTTTAGCAGTGTTGTGTAAATAATCATCGAATGATGAATATCAATTAATGTTGGTTCTTAACAAAACAAACCTATTCCCCATCCAGCAAGGGTGTAAGCAGTTCCAGCATCCGCAGTATTTTGCTTTTATTTAAGGGTGTAAGCAGTTAAGGACGTGGTTTCCACGCTGGCTTGAGTTTTTTTTTAACCCCAGTTTTGTTTTTCCTCCTTCAATTATAAATGAAAACTTCATGCTTGAAGGATCAAATGGTTTACAAAATAATGAAAGGCATAAATAAGGATGACATAAAAAGAGCTACTTACCTTGGACCATGAGTATAACACAACAAGACACGTACAAAATTCACAAGCAGATTAGAAATTAGAAAAAAATTTACTTCCCCCATCCTGAGAATAATGGAGGCCTGCAACATGCCTGGAGAAGGGATCAATTGGGACCTTTTAAAATTAAGCTAAATTCCTCTCTGCTGAGGAGGGGCATCAAGGGTTATAGAAATATTAACATCTTTGATTTGATCTTATATATTCAGGAATGTAGGTGAAATAATTTAGTATTCCTCAAAGGTAGCAGATTATGATATAGGTGTGAGCTGGTAACGTTCTTGTCTCAGCTTCAGTAGTTGTGGATTCAAGCCTCACTCCACAGATTTGAGCATATAATCAAGGCTGACAATCCAGTGCAGTACTGAGGGAGTACTGCACTGTCAGAGGTGTCTTCCAGATGAGATGTTAGACAAGGGTTGGTCAACGTACGGCCCGCGGGCCAGGATCCAACTAACAAAACGTTTCCATCCGGCCCGCGATTGTAAAGTGCTCCCGGGGTCGTTCTTCATCCTCATCATGACTGGAGATGATAAATTTCCCTATGTCATCGTCTTACAGAGCAGCCTTTTTAAAAACATTGCTGTCAGTTTTACAGCCAACAGCTGCTGACATCGGGAGCAGCAGATTTCCAACAGACTCAGGGTTTCCCGGCGGGTTCTAATTTTTTTTCCCTGGTGGAAAACCCCGTCTGTTGGGAAACTGTTATTCCCGATGTCAGCAGCTGTCGGCTGTGAAGCTGACAGCGATGTTTTTAGAACAACTGGCCAACCATCTGTTAAGTGTTCCACCCTGCAACTGTGTGAGAGAGAATAATGGGAAGGGGGGGTGGACAGAGAGAAATAGATAGGAGGGCAAAGGGAGAGCAAAGGGGGAGGGGGGAACAGCGAGCTAGAGGGGGGACAGAGACGGAGGGCAGGGAACACAGTGGGGAGTGGAGGACACTGAGCAGACACCGGGGACCACTGGAGACATGGGGGTGAAGGGGGAAGAAAGAGACAGACAGAGAGGGGGAGAGAGAGAGACAGACAGCAAGGGGAGGCGGGGGGGTGGAAAGGGAGTCGACAGTCATTTACTTCTGGCACAGAAGGAGACCATTCTGTCCATTGAGCCCATGCTGGCTCTCCACGGAGCGATGCAGTCAGTCTCACTCCCTGGCTCGATCCCCGTAGCTCTGCAAAGTCTATTTTGCTCAGGTGGCCAACTTCCTCTTGGAGTCATTGATCGTTTCCACTTCCACCACCCTTGTGGGCAGCGAGTTCCATGTCATTACCACCCGCTGCAAATAAAAGTGCATCCTCCTATTGACCCTGCATCTTTTGCACAAAACTTTCAATCTGTGCTCCCAAGTCCTAGAGAGGGTGGGTGGGGGGGGTTGTCGGGGAGAGAGAACGAGACACACATACAGAGCACGGGAAGAGCGGAGAGAAAGATCAAGGTCTCTCTTGAAAGGTGTATATCTATCCAGAATACTCTGCAACGCTACATGAAGTGTGCGGGCAGAGATTGACTACTTATGCAAGCAAAAGCAATGCCAGATATGTCACTAAATCAGTTTTAAGTATAGTAACAAGAAAGCAAGTCAATAAATTGGTCTTCTCATTTAAAACTTCTTCACAAAAATACACATTTGTTATTTTTATTAGTAAGATAACTTTTTAGTGCCTTTTCTTTCAAAATTGCTCAGCCTCCTGGGCCGAGCAAAAATCGTAATGCAGCCCTCTGCTTTGTGTTAAACCAAAGCCACGTCTGCCCTCTCAGGTAGACACACGAGATCCGACATCCCAATTGAAGGAGAACAGGGGTGCTCCTCTACGCTCCTCCGCCCATTTAGCTCGTTACTGTTCCTGTGTGTAAAATAGCAGCCACAATGACTTCACTTCATCCTGAGTTGATGATAGGTGCTTTCTAAATTCAAGTTTTTGTTTCCTTAATGGATGATGTGAGGGGAGGAGATCATATTTGTTATCACACATTGATTCTGGATGGAGGAGGTGTGACAGGATCAAGGATCTTTTCTTGCTCTTGATATTTATGCTTTTGTTTGTTGATGCATATGTTTGCTAATATCAGATGAAGTATGCTTATTACTTCCTTCTGCATGGCTTATTTTGGTACAAGGATGCATGAATAAATCTGTTTTTAAGAATGTCTAGAAAAAATTCTGTAGAAGGCAGGGGTCAAGGGGCACATTGCAAAGAAGTAGTTGGAGTTAAAAAGCCAGACCATGACCTCGGGGTCATGTGCAAGGTCAGATTAAGACTGTGAGAAATTGAGGAAAAATAAAAGGGAGTGTGTACTACTTAAACGGGGTTACGTTTTGAATTTATTAGCGAAGGAATTGGCTAATTTAACTATTTCAGCTAGATAAGATAAATTTGTTGAGGCATTCTGATAGATTTGATTTTATTTGATGCTAAAGATGCACTGAGTTTATGGTATATTCTAGGAACAAGAGCATGGTATGTACGGAAAAGGATGAGGCCTAGAAGTATCACAACCATTTAGAACTTGTGGCACAAGGCTGGGCTATGTTTTGCCGCCAACTAGTCGGGGATAGGTTGGACCATTGTTTATTTTTTTTATATAGAGCTTGAAAACAGTAAAGCAACTTCCCACATTGCAGTTAACGTCAGTGGGTGACCCTTTAATCTTGTTTTGTTTGCTTTTGTGCTGTGTCTGATCCTTTGCAGCTGTTTTCAACTCACTGCTCAGCTTAGTTGCTTTGCTATGTCAAAGTGGGGTGGGAGTGTAATTTTTTTCATGCTAGCAGAGGATTGTATCTCCTGACTCATTATTGGCAATTGAATGTCAGTGAATGTAACCACACATTACAACAGTGACTACACTTCAAAAAGTACTCCATTAGCTGTAAAGCATTGTGGGACATCCTGAGGTTGTGAAAGGTCATTTATAAATCAGGACTTTCTTTTTTTCACATATGCAAAGAGCTCCTTTTATGCTAGACAGAGAATGAAAGTAGGACAATATAATAATTAAAGTTGTATAGAGCCATATCATGTTAAGTTTGGAGTGCAAAGACTGTTATGTAGGCAGGCATTCTGCACCAACAGTATCCCACCAACATCAATGAGATGAATGGCCAGTAGGTTTTTTCTGTGTGATATTGGTTGAGGAACACTTAGGGTACACCATACTCCTCTTCAAATAGTGCTATTAAAGTTCACCCTTACCACTGGAACTGGTAGAACAAACCAAAGCTGAATATCTAGGCCGAAGGGATCTGCTGGCCTTATGTTTCACCCTGCAGGTGATTAGTCTTAGAATGCCATTCGTATTATAAGCACAGAAGAACAGAGTATGTTTCAAACATTTTTTGATCCTGTTTTAGTATAATGCAGAGTTAAATCTAACCAGTATTGAACAGCAAGCAGACAAAAATGTTTTTTTACTGAGGTAAATCAAAAAGGTGATGCAAGTTTTGTCTATAAAAGCTCGAAGTGCAGTAGCAAGGAGAGATATTAGTTAATTCTTGTCTCTTGTGCCTTCAGCTCCCTACACCGCTCTGCCTCTCTCTCACCTCTTTGGCCAAGCTTCTGGCCACCAGCCCTAATATGTCTATACCTCAGTATCCAACTTTGATTTCATTCTTGTGAAGTGCCTTAGGACTTTTTACTATGTTAAAGGCACTAATGCAAGTTGTTGATTTGGCTGATCTCGGCCAGGATGCTGTAATTAACCTCTGCCTCCTTTGGCCTAGGAGCAGGAAAGGAATTCAGAGTTTCCCGGTCCTGATCCGTGTCCTCAGCCCGTGATGCGAAGGGAATCTGCCTGGATATCAATAAAAGCTTGCATTTTTATAGTGCCTTTCATGACCTCAGGACAGTCGCCAAGCACTTCTCAGCCAATGGAGTACTTTTGAAGTTTAATCACTGTTGGAATGTCAGAAATGCAGCAGCCCATGCACACAGCAAGCTCCCACAAAAAGCAGTGTGATAATGACCAGATAATCTGTTTCAGTGATGTTGATTGTAGGTTAAGGACAGGTCAGGACACTAGGGATAACTCCCTTGCTGCTCTTCAAGATAGTGCCATGGGATCTTTTACATCTACTTGAGAGGGCAGACGAGGCTGGGGTTTTACAACTCATTTGAAAGATTACACCTCCGGCCATGCAGTGACCCTCAGTACTGTACTGGGAGTCTCAGCCCAGATGTTTGTGCTCAAGCTGCTGCAGTGGGACTTGATCCCACAACTTTCTGACTCAGAGGCAAGAGTGCTACCCACAGAACCATGGCTGACACGGCAGATCAGGTAGGAACATGATGGGGTTAGGTTCTGATTCATTCAAAGTCAAAAAACCTGTCCTAGGCGAAATGGGGCAGGGTTCCAGATGATGACCTGCAGCCATAGAGCAGCACCTCGTGTCAGTGCCTCCAGATGCGGAGGTGGGTGGGTGAAAATTAGGAAAATTCTGTTGCAACTTGTATTCCCCCCCCGCCCCCATAGCCTTGGCATACACAACTGAGAACATTTTGCTGTAAATTCTGGTTGGGTTCAAACAATATTACAAGATGAACGACCTTTCTGAGAGCAGCCATGCACGATAATGAGCAGTGCAGTTGTACTTATCGTGATTTATTCCTCGTAGATAGCAACTTCTGATATGTGTTCATATACTGCTAACTCTGATCCAAGTTTCTTGTCTATTTTTTTCAGTATGTATACAAGAACTCTATACTTGAAATACAGACCTAAGGTGAAGGTAAGTCAAGCCTGATAATACGCCGATTAGCAACCATATGTTTAAGGATTCAGTTTTTTTTGTAAAACAAGGTCATATTCTCTCAATGTCTTTATATTGCATGCGTGAATAGGAGTAGGCCATTTGGCCTCGAGCCTGTTCCGCCATTCAAGGAGATCATGGCTGCTCTGCAGGCTAACTCCATATACCCGTCTTTTCCTCATTATCCCTTAATACCTTTGGTTAACAAAAATCTATGAATCTCAGATTTAAATCATCAATTTACCAAGCATCGACTACCATTTACAGAAGAGAGCTCCAAACTTCACTTTGTGTGCGGAAGTGTTTCCTAACTTTACTCCAGAAAGACCTGGCTCTAACTTTTAGGCTCTACCGCCTAGTCCGAGACTCCCTGATTAGTGGAAATAGTTTCTGTTGTTACAACCGAAATGGGGGGAGTGCACTTCAGTCCCACTTCTACCCAGGTCACAACATATATTTATATTTTCCCACTTACCGAAAAAGTCAATCAGATAATCTATTTGTCCCCAGAATAAAGCACACCAACCAGGTTTTTGGATTTATATTTATTAGATTTAGAGATACAGCATTGAAACAGATCCTTCAGCCCACCAAGTCTGTGCCGACCATTAACCACCCATTTATACTAATCCGACACTAATCCCATATTCCTATCACATCCTCATCTGTCCCTATATTCCCCTACCACCTACCTATACTATTGACAATTTATAATGGCCAATTTACCTATCAACCTACAAGTCTTTTGGCTGTGGGAGGAAACCGGAGCACCCGGAGGAAACCCACGCAGACACAGGGAGAACTTGCAAACTCCACACAGGCAGTACACGGAATTGAACCCGGGTCGCTGGAGCTGTGAGGCTGCGGTGCTAACCACTGCGCCACTGTGCCGCCCCATTCTTTAATAAACAACAAAATTATAAACCAAGTTTTAACCAATAAGGAAGTAAACGTACACACGAATTGAAATATTAAAGCCCCTTATTTATCCTAGCCCTCACGCACACACGCATATATACACATGCACTGGAGAGGGTGCGGAGGAGATTCACCAGGATGTTGCCTGGGCTGGAGCATTTCAGGTATAAAGAGAGACTGGATAGGTTAGGGTTGTTTTCCTTAGAACAGGGAAGGCTGAGGGGGGACCTGATTGAGGTATACAAAATTATGAGGGGCGTAGATAGGAGGAAACTTTTTCCCTTAGTGGAGGTGTCAATAACCAGGGGGCATAGATTTAAGGCAAGGGGCAGGAGGTATAGAGGGGATTTGAGGAAAAGATTTTTCACCCAGAGTGTGGTTGGAATCTGAAACACACTGACTGAAAGGGTGGTAGAGGCAGGAACCCTCACAACATTTAAGAAGTATTTCGATGAGCACTTGACACGCCATAGCATACAAGGCTACAGGCCAAGTGCTGGAAAATGGGATTAGAATAGATAGGTGCTTGATGGCTGGCACGGGCAAGATGGGCCGAAGGGCCTTTTTCTGTGCTGTATGATTCTATGACAACTGGTTAACCGGAAAAAAAGGGGTTTTTGTTTACAGCTGTTACAAAGGAATCGAAAGAATTTTTTAAAAAACACTTAGGCTGATAAGAAGGTATGGAAGGAAGTCCTTTGTTTTGGTGAGGTGTCCAAAAGGCAAATAGGCAGCTGTCAATTGGATCTTCCTAGAACTATTCTTTCCAGGCGATATTGATGATTAGTTTGGGTAGGCTTCCAAGAGATGCAGCTATAAAAGGTTTCAGTCAGGTTGCAGCTACACAAGGCTTCAAATAAGTCTTATAGCAGGGAGTAGCAACAAGGGTTTCAGTTGCACACATTTGACATGCAAGTTCTTTGATAGTTCAGGCTTTCATCAAAATACAGGTGGAAATAGAAACACCCTTGATGCAGGAACTCTTTTCAAGAGAAAGAGGTGAGCTGTCTTCTCCTGGCAAGTCAGGAAGCAGGACGTCTTCTGTTTCAAGCCAAACACCAACTGGCTGTTTTAACAGTTCAAATTGAAACTAAAACTTTTCCAGAGGTCCAGTCTCATGATCTCTATAAACCTTGGCCTGTTACTCTCTTTAAACCAGAACAACCCCTGCTAGGTTTTTATTTGAAAACAGATGCCTTCCAGTAACCGTTTACAGTTCCACTCTCAGTCCCAACCTTTTCTTTTAAAAGAAACCACCAAGTTCAACTACTATGAAATCCTTTTCAGTTTTTTAAATATAAATTCTCAAGTTTTAACGATAAAAAGGAAACCGTCAGCACTATCTACCCTATAAGTTCTCCTTACTATCTTGAAAACTTTGATCCTTCTAAATTCTAGGCAATACAATCTTAGTTTGTGTAATATTTGCATTTGTGATTCTCTGGGAGCCATGCTGGTGAAAGTTGGCGGGATGTCTTTCAACAGCTCAGCTGCAACTTCAGGTCTGACCTTGTGTGCTCTTTACTGAAACGTCCAACCATATTTTGGGTCAGCTGTCTTACTGTGCTAGGCAATACAAACTCCACTCAGCATAAAGCACAGTGTACATCATTCCTTAGTTTAAGGATTTCCTTTTTTTTAAAAATGTATTTCTTTGTGATATAGGTGACATGGCAAGGCTGCATTCATTCCCCATTTCCTATTTGCCTAGTTGTAGCAGAGACCACTGATCCCGATGGGTTTATACTCCAGCAAGAGTTAGCACCTTCAAAAGGTGGTAGGGGCAGAAGATATTTTATACATAAAAAACACACACAATTCTGCCTGCTGTGAAGTTTTTTCCTCAGTTGTGTTCGCCAATTATTTCTCAAATCCATATTGAAATGTATGAATTCATGAACAAGTAGCTGCAACATTGTGAGCAGAAGAGAGGAATGGAAAAGTAAGGCCAATCGCACCTGGGACATGGTTAGTTTAAATTTAATGTGGTACAGACAAGACTACAAACTATGAAAATTACATAGTATTACCTTGAATGTATAGCATAGAAACAGGCCATTTTGTCCAACTGGGCAGTGCTGGTGTTCCACATGAGCCTTCTCCCAGTTACTTTATCTAACTCTGTTAGCTTCCCCTCAAATGCCTCCTAGGCCATGAACCTTAACTACTGCTTGTGGTAGTGACTTCAGAAGCATTCTGTGTTGAAAACTCTCTTCAGATCCTAACCATGCCCAGTACTTTCTAGTACTTCCAGTTCAAACCAAAGCTTAAATATAGATCTCACCTGTTCAAGTGGGCAAAAAGGCTTCTGCAGTCCGTGAAAGAGGCTGGAAACTTTTCTAGCATTGTGCGTCAGAAACCTGGGTGCCAAAACTCTTGTAGCAGGTTTGGAGTGCCAAAATATTTGGGGCAGCAATGCAAGCCTACATCAAAGTTTGTCTTCAGTATTTTTGTTTGCTTTTATTTTCTAAGACTAAAGTACCTTCATAAGATTATCTTTTCCAAAAGTTTTCTACAACAAATATTAATATAAAGTACAAGAGCAAAATACTGCAGATGTTGGAAATCTGAAATAAGAACAGCAAATGCTGGAAATACTCAGCAGGTCTAGCAGCATCTGTGGAGAGAGAAACAGAGTTAATGTTTCGGGTCACCTTTCATCAGAATTGATGTAAGGTCACAGACCTGAAACGTTAACATTTCTATAATAGTGGTTGTCACTTATATACAGGGATTGGTATTTCCCCACCCCCAGAACCACCCCCTAGAGCTTCTATTAGAAGAGGACTCCGCCTATCGCTCCATAGTTGTCTTAGTCAAAGCACCTTGAGTTGTACTTTATTTTTCTTTTCTGTGTTTCTTTTTTAAACACAACTGTTGAATTGTTTGAGGATATCAGCATTGTTAGGAATGACTTTGCTCCAGTGTTGTCGCTCAGTATCAGTACCCATCATCCTCAGACAGGTACAGTGCCAACAGCCGCATAGTAAAGCCCCCTTTATTTTACGAGGGAGCTAACTAACTGGGTGGTAGCACAAGGCGGGTGCAGATCTCGATTTCTATTGCTGACAGCCACAAGTATCAGAAACCAGGACTGCACACGGTAGACCCCCCAGCATGTACTCACTAGCACTGTGCACCGTTTCTGTAACCCCCTCACATGTACTCACTAACACTGTGCACTGATGCTGCAGCCCCGAACATGCACTCACTAGCATTGCCCATAGAGACTGGACCCCCATCCCCTTGCCCAGTATGTACTTAACAACATTGTCCACAAATACTGCAGCTCCTAGCATGCACTCACTAGTTTGCCCACAGATACTGCAGCCTCTAACATATGCCTACTAGCACTGCCCATACTGAAGCCCCTAACATGCACTCACTGGCATTGTGCACGCTCTGTTTAACCCCTAATATGCACTCACTAGCACTGCCCCACCAATACATTGCGTATACAAACACAGCCCCTGATATGTATCCACTAACAATGCAGAAAGCCTCTCTAACCCGTAAAATTTGCTCATTCACCAAGGAAGGTTAAAAGGCTGGGTTTGAACCCTGGGCCTTCTAGGTCCCAGTTCTATGTTCAACAAACTGAGCTACTTGCCACTTACACTATGTGAAAACTTAAATTCCGGTTTCCAGGTTATATTATATTGCATGTAGAAATTTATATATATTTGCTGGTAGTCTATCATTCCCTTGTTAGTTAACTGCAGGAGTGAGACAGTCATCAGTTAACAATGATGTGTTTGCAATGTTGTTCATTAACATTTTATTGTGGGGTCCAATTCCAATTGGTGTCTTGCTCAATGTGATGGAACATGGATTTATTCCTATACTTTCCCATATGTCGAGATCCTGATTTCAAATGCACCACCCCTCTCAATTTGTTTAGTTTAGAGATACAGCACTGAAACAGGCCCTTCGGCCCACCGAGTCTGTGCTCACCATCAACCATCCATTTATACTAATCCTACACTGATCCCATATTCCTACCACATTCCCACCTGTCCCTATATTTCCCCTACCACCTACCTATACTAGGGGCAATTTATAATGGCCAATTAACCTATCAACCTGCAAGTCTTTGGCATGTGGGAGGAAACCGGAGCACCCGGAGGAAACCCACGCAGACACAGGGAGAACTTGCAAACTCCACACAGGCAGTACCCAGAATTGAACCCGGGTCGCTGGAGCTGTGAGGCTGCAGTGCTAACCACTGCGCCACTGTGTGTTGGAGAGTTCAAGACAACCCAATGACAATAGCAGTTTGCATTTATATAGCACCTTTACCATAGTAAAACCTCCCAAGGCACTTCATTGGAGCATTATCAGACAAAATTTGATATTGAGTCAGGTGAAGAAATATTAGGACAGGAGCATCTTAAAGGAGGAGGGAGAGACGCTAGAGGTTTAGGGAGGGAATTCCAGAGTTTAGGGCCTAGGTAGCTGAAGACATGATTGCCATTCGTGGAGTGATGAAAATCAGGGGTGGATGAAGCCGGTGGGGGGGGGCGGGGGGCCTGGATCTCCGGGGCCAGTATTTATCTCTCAGCCACCATCAGTAAAACACATCAGCAAAATGATAATGACCAGATGCTGTGGGAGCTTGCTGTGCGCAAATTGATTGCCATGTTTCCCTACAACAGTGACTACTTTGGGACGGGTCATGAAAGGTGCTCTAGCAATGCAATTTGTACTGTTTAATTACTATTCAATGATTTTTTTTTAAAATGCAGTTTCTGCTTGGTGTGTGGCCTATTATTTGGGTGGAACCTCCTTCTAAGAAGCACTAAAGACGTCAGAAATTAAAATGTCTCGAAGAGCAAGCTGCACTTCAGCACTGGAACTGTTTTATCTGATTCTGTGGAGCGTGTGCTCATGAGTAAAAAGGTTTCAACCAAATCATGAAGAGAAGAAACACACTTGTATATTTCTGATCATGTCAAGTTTTTGTATTTATTTTTTTAAAATGCTGCCAGGTTTAGTAGAATTAAATGGGAGGTTATTATGTACAAGGGGAAATGAGGAATACTGCAGCTTGGGTTACGCTGTTCTAACACTCTGATAACCAATTTAATCTGAGAGCAGCTAATTGTCTTCTGGACTTTGTATACGTGGCCAAAATAATGAACAAATTATGAACTGAAGCTGATTAATTCACTGTTCCTTATAACACTTTTTTTGTTCTCTTGCTCTCAATTCTGCACATCTAATGGTTTGAAGAATTTGCTTCACGTAGATTTACCATTAACTCTATCCATGGGCTATCAACATCAGAGGTATGCACGAGCAGCACCTCAACACAGAGTTGCAACCACATACGATGAATTGGAAGAGGGGGTGGTTCGGGCAGGCAGAGGTCATTCCACATCTTGGAGTAGAGGATGATGTAGCTCATGCCAAAACAGTTTAGGGAGCGGGCACCCTCCAATCCACGCCCCTCTTCCTGCTTTGGTATTTGCTCTTCTGCTCCTGATCGTTTTAATGCCAGTACTGCCACTCAGAAGGCAGGTTGCTGAGTTTCAGTATTGAGATATTTTGGGGTGGGGGAGTGGAAGTTGTCAGGGTGACTCCTGGACTGTGCAATTTGAGTGGAAATGAATGCCATCGCTACCTCTCTCAGTAGTTAGTTAAGCAATAAGGATGGGGCAAAAACACAACAGGGTTTTTGTTTTCTCAGAGGTTAATCAGTTTGTGCTGGTCACAGAAGAACTGAAAACAGTGTGTGTGCGTGCGTTTGGATCATATTTAAACTGCATATCGTGTTCACCCTTCTTTTAGTAACCTTTATTGGAGTTTTATAGCTACGGTTTGTGCCCTTCATCAGAGTTCTGCAATTCAATGGGGATTCTCCTGTTCTGCAGCCAGATCCATCAGCCAATCATCAGAAAATGTTGATACCATTTCCATGGGAATTCTCGAGGCTGCCTCCCAGGATACGACAGGAGATTGGGAGTGCCCAGCAGAATTGCAGGGCTTGGGTATTTCGAGTTTATTTGAGGCTAGAAATTTGGCACCCTCAAATGTTACTTAGGAATGTGGCAGACCTGATCATGTGGTCATATTATTCTGGCCTGACTTTTGTCTGTACTTGGTTTAAACATTTGAGGTAAAAATCCCCCTAATTTTATGGCCTCTTTCCACACTCCTCAGCCCCCTTTTCCCCCCACCCCACTCCACTCCACCACATCAATTTGAATCATGCAGGTGAAATGCCATTCCAGGCTGCCCTCTAGGGAATGTGCTGTCAGTATTTTTCCCTGGGCGTCCAAACCCCACCAACCAATGCAAGGGGTGACTTGGCCTCCATACTGACACATTCCCACTGCAGCATGCGTAATGTCAGGTACTTGGTAGTTAATGCAAGGGTTGGGTTTGAGTGATCCAGCCATCACTCTATATTACCCCACCTGTTGCTGCTGTGAATTTGGACCCAGCAACCTAACTTTTCTAAAGAAAACTGCAAGGTTTTTTTTAATCAAAGACATAGGAAAAAGAGTGTTGGCAATAAATATCCTGTTGATCTGTATTTGTAAAGAGATGAGACAAGCTAATATTTTGGGTATTCTTATGCATTTTAAAATCATCAGCCAAGAGAACCAGGTATCCCAGGTTCCAAACATTTCCAGCTCACTGCTTCTCTGAGGGATTATTAATCAAGGATGAGACAGGATGGGACACGATGGTCATGATGAGGTCATTTTACACGACATCAGTGCAGCAGATAGGGCGCCCGGTAGCTCTCTAGACTGCACCCCATAGTCTAAACGAGCCCAGTGCCTTTATCACAGCCACATCCTGGGGTTTCCAATCTACCGTCAGAGTAAAGGAGTGATGTAAATGCACGGACATAGCTCTCCCACAATCGAAACTACACTAGCGCCAAATAGTCTGTCCTCATCACACTTCTCTTTGCTCCTTTGCTATTCTCTCCTCACTGCTTTTTCTCCCTGCCCACCCTGAGTAGGTTTCTGAACCATTCAAGAGTGCCCTAATACTTTTTTCTACCAAAATATTTTAATCGCGTTTATTAAAATATTTCCATTCTGTTGCTTTAATGAACATTCAAAATTCTGACATTCCAGAAGCAAGGTGTGTGTATATATTTGTTTTTTAAGAGACAGCTATAATTATGTGTGATTTCTTTCTACAATGCTGTGTATAGTTGGCACAGTGTCAATACTCAAGGTAAATGTAGAAAGCAAGTTAGATTTCTCCATACAGGCCAGTGTTTTTCTTATTGATGGGGTTCCACAGGAATTTTCCAAGGAGGCCACGACACGAATGCCCTATCAATTGCAACGTTGACATAAAGTTCCTGTTGCCAGTACTAATACTTTTGCTACAGCAGCACTGTGTGCGCGCACCTTTGGGCTGCTAATACTGTCTTCTGGATGTTTATTTTGTTACGTGGTGGGGATGAGAATCTAAAGAATGTAGCATTATTTGCAGATGAATGTCACACAGTAAAGTCTGAACGTCACTGCTGTAGAAATGCTAACTACATGTTAAGTCCAGAAGGACCCCCCCACCATCCCATCCCTCTCTTTCCCCCCTCCCCCACAATCCCATCCCTCTTCCCCCCCCCCCCCCCATAATAAGTTATGCAGACCATTCTCTTACTTCATGCAATTCATAAACTCAACAAGGGGTTAAATCAGTAACTGATGGTTCAATTTCCCCACCAAATGCTGCATCAGTCCAGCTGACAGCAGAGTGAAGCAGCTTTTATAAAATAACCTGCCAAGTATAAGACAGATAATTCAGTTTAATAAAAACTCGTTCTGCTAATTAACAAAGATGTGATGAGCCAAGTACATTTGGACTGTGTTGTAAGACTGTTAATTTCACTGATGGGCAGGATTGTGGTAAAAGAACAGATTGATCTTCAGTTTTTCATCATTGTCTGTGAAAACTATCACTGCTGAACAGAATGCATTGTTGAGTATTGAATTTTTGTTTTTAAGTTTGTACTTGAGTTGTAGCGGGGTTTAGGTTGGTAATGTGGGTGGCAGTTCCAAAGGGGAAGGCAAACCGGCCAAATCTCGAGCTGGGACTGCCAAGAATGGGCACCATATGGAGACTTTGACATGCATCTTTCATCAGTGACAAATAATAACCCCCCGCCCCTTCCCTGGCCCCTTACAGCTGAGATTGAGCCAGGGATGCTTCAGCAATGTTGTGATTGAAGGTTGGACTTTCAAGCAAAGGTCAGAGGTGAGGTATCACAACGGTGCTGTGGATGGAGCCTAACATTTTGCTTTTGATGCTCAGTAACCACCCTGACCTCGCACTGTCACTCTGCAAGTGGCCAGATATTGTCCAACTTTTCGAAAACTGGAAATCATGTAGCCCCTGCAATGCATTGATTGTTTTTGGGTTTTTTTTGGTTTGGGATTTTTTTTCTCCTTCATACCTACATAAGTGCAGAGAACTCAAATACACAAGTTTTATATTTTGATGGGGTTTGTTTTGGTATTGAGGGGAATCCAGATGTTTTTGAAAAAAGAGGGTTTCCTCATGCAGAACTGACACGAGGGGAAAAATATTCCAAATCTAATGAAAGAGGCTTTGCTGCAATGGTGCTGTCAGTCGAGGAAGGAATATTTCACCACCTTTCCTCCCTGAGTGCAGTGTCATGGCTTGGGTACCAAGTAATTAACATTTCAAAGCAGCCAGTCCTCACTCTTTGGTGAGACCTCCCAAGCAAAGGTCATGAATCTCCAAATCAAATGACTAGCTTTAAAACATAACCTAATTGAAAGTGTCTTTGGAAGTATGCACCTGTGTTACTTCCTATCTGATCTGAACATTGAAAGGGCTTTCAATCTGCACAGGGTATTATGTGAATTTATTTCTAGCTTCCTATTGCATGAGCAACAGATGCACATCGGAGGGTTACTTGGTGGACCTGCACTGGTGTCTAACCCATGTACGCCCCTATAGCACTGATCTGTGTTGCATGTGTGAGAGGGGTTATTAGAATCTTCCATGCTCAACTCATAAACTGACCAGGTTTTCTTTATAATGTAATTTCTGTAATCATTTATAAAGTGTGTCTCCGTTGATTGTTGCTCTGCCTGTTACAATAACTACAGCAGCACTATGGCGTTACAGTTGTGTCCTCAGAATACACACTAGAGCTGCTAGGAACAGACAACAAAAAAAACAGCACCAGTGTTAACAATGAAAGACAACTTCAAATATTGACTTGTACACTTTTGAATTATGCTGTAATATTTCAATATTAATGTAACTAACTTTTGTGAAAAATTAAAAGTTGATGAAAGAACATTCCTTCTGTGTATTTGTGTGTATGTGATGTGCAGCAAAAGTCTCTCGCTACTTCCCCTGATTTAAATTGGAACTTATACTTTTTCCTCTTTGACGCCAAGCACTGTTTTCCCCTCAACAACCCCTCTATTCTGGGAACAGTAATTTAGAGTCATTTATGGCACAGCCCATCAAGTCCATGGCCGGAATTTTATGCCACCTCAGCAAGCTGGTTGGTGGCAAGGAGGTGGCCCAAAATTGAGCGGGAGGCTCCAGGAGGCCTTCCCGGCCTCCACCAAACGACCAGCCTTGCCTCGCTGGGGCGTGACGAATTTCCCTGGCGAAGCAACCCTAACTTACCTGCAGTCCTGGCTCTATGTCCTCTGCTAGGCTGCAGTCCCAGCAGTGGCCACCGATCCCAGTGGTGCTGCTGGGACTAAAGTGCCCGCCCAATGATTGACTGGCAGTTCAATGAGGCGGGACTTCCTCCCTCAAGGGGTGGAAGTCCCACCTCGGAACAATTAAAGCCCAGGGACCTGTAAAATGCAGGTTGGATTCCCGGGCTGGGCGGAAGTGGGTTCGCCACTGTCTTTTACATTGGTGGCCAGCTCCCGTCAGCCCAACGTGAAATCCAGCCCCATGTGTATGTTACTTGACTTGTCAGAGTTCGAATTCAAACTTGATGGTGGCTAATTGTGATAGTTAAATTATTTGAATTAAGTAAATCTGTTCATTTTTGAGCTAGCGTCAAATAAAATGGCCACAAACGCTGCCGAATTGTCTTACAAATCCAACTTGTTCATTTAATGTCCTTTGAAAAGGAAACCTGCCACTCCTCTAACCTGGTTTGGTTACCTGTTACTCCAGTTACACACACTCGATTTGTAAAAGCAAATATGCTGCTCAACAGCTTCTCTGCACAACTAGAGAAGAAAACAAATTTAATCATGCCAATGTCGCCCACATCTTGAGAAACAAATGCAACAATTTCCAAGTCCAAACCGGGATGTGGTTATTGTTCCAGCATCTGGGAGCCTCTCCCTGCACTGAATAGAATACAAGAAAAAAAATTGTTACAACAACTTGCATTTATACAGTGCCTTTAACAAGGTAAAATGTCCCATGACGCTGCACGGGAGCGTTATAAACCGAGCCACATAAGATATGAGGACAGGTCACAGAGATAGGTTTTAGGGCATGCCTTAAAGGAGGAGTGGAGTGGAGAGGGAATTAGAGCCTGGAGCCTCAGCAAGTTAATTCTCACCTCGAGCTACAAAGGTCTTTCTGAAACTCTTGTCTGAGGTGCCAAATAGGCTCAGCTAATAGCACACAAAACTACATGATTAAAGCCCCAGCCGAGAACTCATGCAAATACTCTATCAGAGATGTACAGAATAGGTTCCCTGTTATTTTAATGTGACTTGATTCAGTATTGAGTGAAATCCAGCATTTCCTCACTCAACCCTGATATCCTTGTCAGTGAGGTCACAGGATCTACTCTGCACTGGTATCTCTCAGCAGGATGGATGCACAACCAGAAATTGGTTTCTTACATTTTAAGGAGTTTGGGATATAATGGCCACAATTTGCATCTCCCCTGTTTCCTGCAAACCTGCACCCAGCCCCCCGCACCCCCCCCCCCCCCCCCCACCCCCCCACATCCCCTCCCCTCAAGCTCTCTGGCACTCACAACAGCTGTACCAGTCAATGTAGTACACTCACTGTGCTACCGCTTTAACAATCTGTTCTTTAATCTGAGCAGCTATTTGGGTCATAGAGAGGGCAGAACATGAACTGGGCCATGGCAATGGGGGCAGGAAGGAAGATTAGGTTTGAGTCTGGCGCCTGGTTGTACGGAATTGGATCAGCACTGGTACAAACAGTGCCTTCTGAAGTTGGTGTTGTTTACCCTGGCACCTATTCAGTGCTCCTATTTTGGCCGGCTGTACTACTTTCCAGAGATCATATTCCAGATGTGATCTAATCTCTGAAATTCAATACAATTAGCATTAGCTGGGCAAGCAAAGGCCTTAAAATGGAAGGCAATACACCACAAGAAATGATCATTGGGGCCAATGAGCCTGTTCTTTCAGACACCAGATACAATATGTGGTATCTCGGCACCTCCTGACTCACTTGTGGCCCTCAGGTAAACTCTGTGAGGCTCATGCCTTAATCTGAAACTCCATTGCGTTGTAGGAACAGGAGAAAGCTATTCAGCTTCTCAAGCTTGTCTTGCCATTCAATTATATCTTGGCGGACTTGTATCTCAACTCCATGGAACTGCCTTGGTTCCATACACTCTCAAAAAATACCAGTTTGAAATTTTCAAGTGAGCCTCACCTTTGGGCCAGAGAGCTCCAGATTTCCACCACCCTTTGTGTGAAGAAGTGCTTGCTGACTTCACCCCTAAACAGATTTGGGGTGGCGCAGTGGTTAGCACCGCAGCCTCACAGCTCCAGCGACCCGGGTTCAATTCTGGGTACTGCCTGTGTGGAGTTTGCAAGTTCTCCCTGTGTCTGCGTGGGTTTCCTCCGGGTGCTCCGGTTTCCTCCCACAGCCAAAAGACTTGCAGGTTGATAGGTAAATTGGCCATTATAAATTGCCCCTAGTATAGGTAGGGGAATATAGGGACAGGTGAGGATGTGGTAGGAATATGGGATTAGTAGAAATGGGTGGTTAATGGTTGGCACAGACTCGGTGGGCCGAAGGGCCTGTTTCAGTGCTGTATCTCTAAATCTAAATCATTAACTCTAATTTAAAGATTATTTATTTTATTTATTTTAAACCTTGTTCTAGTCTCTTCCACCAGAGAAAATAGTTTATATCTCTTATCAAATCCTTTAAATGCCTCAATTAGATCACTTCTTAATTTTCAATACTCTACACATTCTAATATTACAATCATCACCATCTCAACAACTTCAGCAAGTCACCATTTCCATAACCATAGAACCATACAAACGTTACAGCACAGAAAGACGCCATTCAGCCCATCATGTCTGCCCCAGCTGAAAAAAACTAGCCACCCAATCTAATCCCACCTTCCAGCACCTGGCCCGTAGCCTTGCAGGTTACAGCACTTCAGGTGCACGTCCAGGTACCTTTTAAATGAGTTAAGGGTTTCTGCCTCCGCCACTGTTCCTGGCAGTGAATTCCAGACACCCACCACCCACTGGGTAAAAAAGTTTTTCCTCGTGTCCCTTTAATCCTTCTACCAATCACCTTAAATCTGAGCTCCCTGGTAATTGATCTCTCCGCTCGGGGGAACAGGTCTTTCCTGTCTACTCTATCTAGGCCCCTCATAATTTTGTACACCTCAATTAAGTCACCCCTCAGCCTCCTCTGTTCGAAGGAAAACATAGGTACGGATCTCAGTACTCCATAAAGTATTTGATTGTCTGCATCTACACCTGTCTGTGTCCTTCGGCTTTGTTTTTTTTTAAAGAAGTTAATTGACAGGATTAAAATATTTGTATTAAAATGTTGAGATTCTGTTCCATAGATGTACTTGCATTTCATTCAATCTCTCACTGTCCTCAGTGTCATACTTGTGTCATTAGAAGAAAGGCCTGCATTTATTTAGTTTGCTGTTACAACCTCAAAAGCAACTTGCGTTTATATAGCACCTTTCACGTCTCAAGGCACTTTGTAGCCAATGAAGTACTTTTGAAACATAGTCACCAATATAAAAAACAACCAATTTGCACAGAGCAAACTCCCACAAACAGCAACATGATAACCAGATAAATTCCCTCACTCTTCTTTGAATAATATGACAGGGTTTTTGCATTTACTTGAGAGGGTAGGCAGAGCCTTAGTTTCAGGCCTCAGCTGAAACATTGTACCTCTGTCAGTACTGCTTTGGGGGTGTTATCGCAGCTTTTGTGCTTAAGTCTTTGCTATGGGACTTGAACCCATGATCTACTGACTTGAGTAGCAATAGTACTAACAACTGAGTTACACAGATACTTAACATTTACAATGATCTCAAGATACTTCACATATAATTGAAGTGCATGGTCATATGCGACAGACATTTTTCAGCAAGCTCCCAGAACAGCAGTGATATGAATGACCAGTCAATCTGTAATAGTACAAAAATACATCAGCCAGATTTCCCATTAAATTCTGTTTAGACAAGAATGATTTGAATATCTTTTAGGTATGAGCTAGGCTAAAAGGGGCTAGTTTCCCCAGACAGTCTCAGCCTGAGTTGGACCTCCATTGGCAGACACAATGTGATTAAAACATGGGATGTGCAATTATTTCGCAGAAATCCCAATTTGTTAGCAATGTGCAAGCATTCAAGGAAGTGACTCACTCCTTGGTAATTTTAACCACTCCTGACCTGGCAATTTCACGGTTACTTTTACTGATATCAGCTTTTTATTTCCAAAGTTTTCTTTAAAACTGAATTCAATTTCTTTAGCCGCAATGATGGGAATTGAACCCGCATCGGCTGGCACCTTTGCAGCTCATTCTTATTTCCTGGGTTTGAAAGGTGCGATGCATCATGAGGCCTGTGTGCTAACATTATTGAGCATGTGCACAGGGTGTTTCAGAGCTATTGAATAGCTATTTTCTCTAATCCTTAATGAATCCCCATTTTTTCCTGCCTTTCTGGAAGAATTCCAGTCCCTGCTGTGCTCTGTTCTTTGGAATATAAGAGGATATTAACTTGATTTCCTCTAGTGGGGGAATTGAGCATGAGGGGTCATTCAGGGGTCGTCAGGAAGCACTTTTCCCACACAAAGAGGAGGATGACTTGGAATGTGCTACTTGAAAGGGAATTGGAAGCAGATTCAGGAGTAACTTTCAAAAGGGAATTGCATAGCCTGTTTTTGTGCTGGAAATTCTATTTGGCCCCTCTGGCTTCTGCCAGTATTTATGTACTTGAAAAGGAGAAATTTACAGGGCTATGTGGAAAGAGCAGGGGAAAGGGACAAATTGGACAGTTCAGAGAGATAGCACCTCACCTAAAAGGTCTGTAGATGCTGGGGGAGAATTGTAACAAGACTAAGGCGGATAATGTTTCATTGGGTAAAGGTGCCAAGGGATATGGAGCAAAGGTGGGTAAATAGAATTGAGGTACAGATCAGCCATGACCTAACTGAACGGTGGAGCAGGCTCAATGGGCTGAATGGTCTATTCCTGTTCCCATCTATCTAATCTCCCTTACTTCTTAAATTTTAAACCCACCCAACATATCAAGGCGCTTGAAGGGAAAGCTTTCAAAGCTGAATACATTAGGGCAGACTCTGTACTCCACTCTCAGTGGGACCCACCCTCATGAGAGAATTGGAGCTATCCCTGATCATTGCCCCCTTCGAGTAACAACAACTTGCATTTATATAGCACCTTTAACGTAGTAAAACATGCTCAGGAGCATTGTCAGACAAAATTTGATACTGAGCCGCGAAAGGAGATATTAGGACAGGCGGCCAAACACTTCATCAAAGAGGTAGGTTTTAAGGAGGGCATGGATGAAGGTTTAGGGACAGAATTCCAGAGTTGAAGGCATGGCCGCCAATGTGATTGGCGATGAAAAGTGATGAAAATCGGGAATGCACCCGAGACCAGAATTGGAAAAGCTTAAAGATCTCGAAGGGTTTTGGGGCTGGAGGAGATTACACAGCTAAAGAGGGGAAGGGCCTTGAAGAGATTGAAAACAAGGATGAGAATTTTAAAACTATGGCATTTCCAAGCCTTATTATAAATTGCCCTTGCCAGTTCCAATAACTTGTTTCAGCTCATAATCAAGGTGTGTGCCAGCACTTGTTCAGTCTTGTTGACTGCAGTTTTAGTGAAAAGCCTCACTGACATTTTCACAGCCCTGGGAGGGAGTTTCTTTTGTAGGTTATTACAACAGGTTCCTTGAACACTTGCAAGAAGAAATGAAAAAATAATGTAAATGATTAAAGCATAGCTTTGCTACAATCTAATGCTCCAGATGTGGTGAGCCTGTTCTTTAGACTTAAATAAGAAGGGAGTTGGTCATTATCAGGAGCCTGTAGATCCTTATAGTGAGTTACATTTATTGATTTTTTTTCAATATTCATTTTCAGGATCTGAGTGCCACTGGCTGTTATTTATTGTTCATTCCTCAGTATCCTTGAGAAGGTGGTGGTGAGCCGCTGCCTTGAACCGCAGCAGACTGTGTGATGAAGGTTCGCCCACAGTGTTAGAAAGAAACTTGCATTTATATCGCAATTTTCACAATTTCAGGACATCCAAAAGTGCTTTGCAGACATCAAAGTACTTCTGAAATGTAATTACTGCTGTAGGAAGCGCGGCAGCCAATTTGCACACAGGCAGCTCCCACAAGCAGCAATGTGATCATCACCACATAATCTGTTTTTTAAGAATGTTGGTTGAGGGATAAACATTGGTCCAGGATACCTGAGGGTGTTTGGTGGGGCGTTGGGTGGGGGGGAGGGGTAAGAGGGGTCGTTGCAGGATTTTGACCCAGCGACAATGAAGGAATGGCGACGTATGTCCAAGTTAGGATGGCATGTGACTTGAATGGGAACCTGTACGTTATGGTGATCCTATGCCTCTGCTGCCCTTGCCCTTCTAGATGGTGGAGATCAGGGGTTTGATCCTGGAGTGATTTTTCTCCTGGGTTTTGTTCGCAGGAGTGTCCTGGAGATTAATCTTAAATTTCTGAAGAATCCAGGACAATCCTGGAGGTTTAGCACCCTAGATGATTCATCCACAATGGACCTTGCCCCTTCAGTAGAGTACGATCCAACTATTCCACATATGTTAACCCTTTTCGGCCCATTATCACTCTGGTGAATCTCTGCTGTATCCCCTATATCCTTCCTGAGGTTCCTTGGCTGTTTTCTCAATTGCTTTGCCCAAGGGAGGAACTGAGGCCAATGATAGTTTCCCTAACACTGACTGCATTGTACATAGGAACAGGAGTAGGCCATTCAGCCCCTCGAACCTCTTTGTCATTCAATGAGATCATGGCTGATCTGTATCTTAACTCCATCCACCTGCCTTGGCTCCATATCCATTATATATTTCAAGCAAAAATCGATCAATCAGATTAATTGAGCTAGCAGCTTATACTTTTTGTGGGAGAGAGTTCTGCATTCTACACCCTTTGTGTGGAGGTGTTTCGTAACATCTCCCTTGAATAGCTTGGCTCTGATTTTAAGGTTATGTACCCTTGTCCTAGACTCCCCCATCAGTGGAAAAAGTTTCTCTCCCTCTACCCTATCAATTTATCAAATCCTGAAAAGCTCAATCAAGTCACCCTTAACCTTCTATATTGAAGGGTATAAAAGCCTAGTTTATGTTAGCTCTCCTCATAATTCAAGCCACGGAGCCTGGAGTTCAATTAACTCAGCCCAGAACAATGATTAAAAATGCATGTTTCTGGTCACTTCTCAGTATGAGTTTCTGAATACAGTATATATAAAGAAAGCAGCTACCATTACAGAGCCTGGCTCTGGTACAAAATTAAAACCCGCCCCGACAACAGCCAACCCAAACCCGACTCGGGCACGAGTCCTTTAATTTTTTTTCATATCCGACCTGCCCCGAAAATAACAAACATATTTTTGAAACAGAAAAAGATCATAGACTAAAACAAAAACAATACAAAACGAAACAGTACAGTCCAGCCCGAACGACCCGAGCCCGAATGCTGGTTGCCGAATACAGACCCGACCCAACCTGAACCCGGCACGTGTAGTTGGGTTTGGTCAGGTTCGGGTCGGGTAGCCAGGCTTTAACTGGGACTATTCTATAGGCCACCAACTAGTGGGAAAGATATAGAAGAGCAAATTTGCAGGGAAATTACAGTGGGTGCAAAAACTATAGTGATAATAGGAACTTTAATTATTCTAACATAGACATAGTAGTAGTGTAATGGATAGAGAGTGGGAAGGGTTTCTGAAGTGTGTTCAAGAGAATTTCCAGACCAATGAGGAAGGAGGCATTGCTGGGGAATGAGGTGGGTGAAGTGAATCAAATGTCAGTTGGGGAACATTTAGGAAACAGTGATCATAGTATCATAATGTTTATATTGGCTATGAAAAAGGACTAGGAGCAATCCAGTGTAAAAATAAATTGGAGGAGATCCCCCCACCCCCACTTTAACAAATCCGTGTTGACTTTTCTTAATTAATTCAAGTGACTGTTAATTTTGTCCCAGACTACTGTTTCTAAAAGCTTTTAAAAGTGGGGTGAGAATAGATCTGGCCCAGGTAAACTGGAATGAAGGGTTGGCAGACAAAACTGTAATGGAGCAATGGGCTGCCTTTAAAGAGGAAATAGCTCAGGTACAGTCAAGGTGCATTCCCACAAGGAGGAAAGGTAGGACAAATAAATCCAGAGCTCCCTGGATGCCGAAAGAGATAGAGAGTAAGATGAAGCAGAAAAAAGGTGCATATGACAGATGTCAGGTTGATAATACAAGTGAGAACCAGGTTGAATATAGAATGTTCAGAGGGGAAGTGAAAAAGGAAATGAGAGAGGCAAAGAGAGAGTATGACAAGAGACTGGAAACTAACATAAAAGGGAATCCAAAAGTCTTCTTTAAGCGTATAAATTGTAAATGGGTAGTAAGAGGAGGGATTGGGCCGATTAGGGACCAAAAAGGGGATCTACACGTGGAGGCAGAGGGCATGGCTGACATATTAAATTGGTACCTCATCTGTCTTTATCAAGGAAGAAGATGCTGCTGAAGTCATAGTGAAAGAGGACATAGTTGAGACACTGAATGAGCTAAAAAAAACTGACCAAGAGGAGGTATCAGAAAGGCTGGCTATACTTAAAGTTGATAAGTCACCAGGATGAGATGAGATGCATCTGAGGATACTGAGAGAAGTAAGGGTGGAAATTGTGGAGGTACTGTCATAATCTTCCAATCCTCCTTGGATACAAGGGTGGTGCCAAAGGACTGGAGAATTGCAAATGCTACACCCTTGATCAAAAAAAGAGTGTAAGGATAAGTCCAGCAACTACAGGCTAGTCAGTTTAACTTCAGTGGCAGGAAAGCTTTTAGAAACAGTAATCCAGAACAAAATTAACAGTCACTTGGACAAGTGTGAATTAATTAAGAAAGGTCAGCACGGATTTGTTAAAGGCAAATCATGTTTAACTAACTCGCTTGAGTTTTTTGATGAGGTAATTGAGAGGGTTGATGAGGGTAACGTGGTGCACATGGACTTCCAAAAGGTGTTCGTAAAGTGCCACATAATACGCTTGCCAGCAAAGTTGAAGCTTATGAGATAAAGGGACAGTGGCAACATGGATATGAGTGACAGAAAACAGAGAGTTAATGGTGGTTTTTCAGACTGGAGGAAGGTATAGAGTGGGCTTCCCCAGAGGTCAGTTCTAGGACCGTCACTTTTCTTGATAAATATTATTGACCTAGACTTGGGTGTACAGGGCACAATTTCAAAATTTGCGAATGACACAATTGTGAACTGTGAGGAGCATAGTGATAAACTTCAAGAGGACATAGAAAGGCTGGTGGAATGGGCAGACAAGTGGCAGATGAAGTTTAATGCAGAGAAATGTGAAGTGATTCATTTTGGTAAGAAGAATGAAGAAAGGAAATATAAAATAAAGGGTACAATTCTAAAGGGGGTGCAGAAGCAGAGGAATCTGGGGGAATATGTGCCCAAATCATTGAAGGTGGCAGGGCAGGTTGTGAAAGTGGTTAATAAGGCATACGGGATCATGGGCTTTATAAATAGAGGCATAGAGTACATACAAACATACATACGAACATACAAATTAGAAGCAAGAGTAGGCCATTCGGCCCTTCGAACCTACTCTGCCATTTGATAAGATCATGGCTGATCTGATTGTGACCTCAACTCTACCCCCTTATACCCTTTAACACCCTTGTTGATCAAGAATCTATCTAACTCAGCCTTAAAAATATTCAATGATCCAACCTCCACTGCTCTCTGGGGAAGAGAATTCCACAGACTAATGACCCACTGAGAGAAAATATTCTCCTCAATGCTGTCTTAAATGGGAGACTCATTTTTTAAATTGTGTCCCTATTTCTAGTCTCTCCCACATCCTCTCAGCATCCACCCTGTTAAGTCCCTTCAGGATCTTATATGTTTCAATAAGATCACCTCTCATTCTTCTAAACTCCAATGGGTATAGACCCAACCTGTCCAATGTTTCCTCATAAGACAACCCCTTCATCTCAGGAATCAGTCAAGTGAACCTTCTCTGAACTGCTTCCAATGTAATTATATCCTTTCTTAAGTAAGGAGACCAAAACTGTACACAATACTCCAGATGTGGTCTCACCAATGCCCTGAACAACTGTAGCAAAACGTCCCTTCTTTTATATTCCATTCCCCTTGCAATAAATGACGACATTCCATTTGCCTTCCTAACCCCTTGCTGTACCTGCATACTGACATTCTTGTGACACAAAAGCAAGGAAGTTATGAAGAACCTTTATAAAACAATGATTCAGCCTCAATTGTGTCCGGTTTTGAAGAAGGATGGGAGACTTCAGTTATCTGGGTAGATCGGAGAAGCTGGGACTGCTCTCCTTAGAGAAGAGAAAATTAAGAGTTTTGATAGAGGTGTTCAAAATCATGAGGGGTCTGGACAGAGTAGATAGAGAGAAACTGCGGAAAGGACCGACCAGAGGACATTGAGTTAAAGTGATTGGCAAAAGAAGCAATGGCGACATAAGGAAAAATATTTTCACGCAGAGTGGTTAGGATCTGGCATGCACTGTCTGAGAGTGTGGCGGAGGCAGGTTCAGTGAGGGTTTAGGATCTGGAATGCACTGCCTGAGACTGTGGTGGAGGCAGGTTCAGTGAGTGGTTAGGATCTGGAATGCACTGTCTGAGACTGTGGTGGAGGCAGGTTCAGTGAGTGTTTAGGATCTGGAATGCACTGCCTGAAACTGTGGTGGAGGCAGGTTCAGTGAGTGGTTAGGAGCTGGAATGCACTGTCTGAGACTGTGGTGGAGGCAGGTTCAGTGAGTGGTTAGGATCTGGAATGCACTGTCTGAGACTGTGGTGGAGGCAGGTTCAGTGAGTGGTTAGGATCTGGAATGCACTGTCTGAGACTGTGGTGGAGGCAGGTTCAGTGAGTGGTTAGGATCGGGAATGCACTGCCTGAGACTGTGGTGGAGGCAGGTTCAATCAAGGCCTCCAAAAGGGAATTGGAAAATTATCTGAAGAGAAAAAATGTTCAGGGCTTTGGGAAGTGCTGGGGAGTGGGACTAGGTGAGTTGCAGGGAGCCGACACTGTCATGATGGGCTGAATGGCCTCCTTCTGTGCTGTTACTATTCTATGATTCTATGAAAGCACAATTAATCATTTGGTTGGAGGTGGTGGGATGGGTACCTGACAAAATTCCTTCAATAGTATCCCCAAGTCTGGATATATCACCTATAACAAATTGAGCTCAGTGTTGTGCTGAGGTGTCTTATTCCATTAAAATAGATGGCAGCCATTTTGTAGTGGGATTTAGTCCATCAGAAGACTATCTCTCTGGGTGACATTAACTCTTGTTCCTGTCTCTGATTAGAGTGAGTCAGCAGGCCTATTATTTGCTACCACTGTATTTTCATTTTCTATGTCTTAATTCTTAAAGGGGCAACTTCTTAAAAGAAAGACGTGCATTTATATAGCACCTTTCGTAACCTCAATGTCGCAAAGTGCTTTACAGCCAATGAGGCACTTTTGAAGTGTAGTCACTGCTGTAATGTAGGCAACACTGCAGCCAATTTGTGCACAGCAAGATCCCACAAACAACAATGTGATCTTGAGCAGATGATCTGTTTTTAGGTGTTGATTGAGGGACAAATATTGACCAGGGCACCGGGGAGAACTCCCCCTGCTCTTCTTCAAAACAGTGCCATGGGATCATCCAAAAGACTGCACCAACGACCGTACAGCATTCCCTCAGTACTGGCACTGGGAGTGTTCAGCTTTGGAATAGCGTACTGGGTACAGCTGGAAGCTGAGAGTGCAGAAAGGACAGACCTTGCTGTAGGGAAGGCCCTGCCTGAAACAGATAAATCAGCGTGGGATTGGGGAAGGCATGGCTTATTTTGTCATTCAATTTTTCAAGGAGTGAGGTGAGATTGAACTAAGTGGAATTTGCATAACCTTAAAATTAGCACTCAGGGATGATGGGGGTCAATTCAAAAAGAATTTTAGTTAAGCAAAGATGTTACGGGTTACACAATCTAGGCAAGTTCCATGGATTTCAGATACAGATCAGTCATCCCATTTCACAGAGGCATACTCATAAAAATCCAGTCCTCCTTTAGCCTCTCCCCTTGATATATATCACTCTTCCCTCCTCCCCTCCATTCCAACCCCCCCCCCCCCTCCATTCTCATTCATTGACACATTCCCTCTCCAATCTTCTTTGTGGTGAAGTGATTGCGATTAAACACAGCAATCCATGGCCTGAATTTCCTGTGCTTATCCTGCCCGAGGGTGGGATTTGTGAGTTGAGGGTTGCTGGGTGTAGATTGTGAGGCGCGGTTTCGGGGGGTTGTGGGGATGGGGCTGCCGTCTACTTTCCACCTGCAATCATCATCATTTCAGTCCACAGCCTTCAGGAAAGCACAGCTTCTCGTTCAGTGACAAGCAGTGAAAACTGGCGGGAGATCATCTCAGGGCCATTCACATTGACTCCTCCACCATCAGACCTGGGTCAGAACTGCAATGGTAGTAACTTTATGGGTCTATATTTATGGCTCCTAGTTCTGCTCTCCCTCGCAAGTGGAAACATCTTCTCAATATCTACCCTATTGAACCCTTTCATAATCTTAAAGACCTCTATCAGGTCACCCCTCGGTCTTCCCTTTTCAAATGAAAAGATTCCCAGCCTGTTCAGTCTTTCCTAATAGTTACAATCTCTCAGGTCTGGTAGCGTCTTTGTGAATCTTTTTTGCATCTTCTCCGGTCCCTCAATATCCTTTTTATAATATGGAGACCAGAACTGTTCAGTCACACTTTGAGTGACAACACCTACCTGCTGCAGGAACGTAGCTGGTGCAGGTCTACGTTGCACAGTGAACATAAATCAGGATGACAAAAACACAAACACAAACACACACATCACAGGGCTGAATTTTACCAACCCCTCGACATCGGGGGTCATGGTGGGGAGGGCCTTTACAATTCTGCCGGGAGTGGCCCGCCTCGACCCCTGATGTCGAGAAGGCCCTGCCGGATATTACTGGCGGTGGGAGGGGGAACCTCGGTACAGCCTCCCCACCCCACCCCCGGGCGGCTTGGCGATGGGGCCTTCATTTAAACATTAAAATGAGCATTCATGAAATGCAAATTTACTCACCTGCAGCCGTCCCATGCCACTGGACACAACACGCTCGCTTTCCTGAGGGCTGTGGACTTTATTTATTTATTTAGAGATACAGCATTGAAACAGGCCCTTCGAGGCTGTGCTGACCATCAACCACCCATTTATACTAATCATATATTCCTACCACATCCCCACCTTCCCTCAATTCCCCTACCTATACTAGGGGCAATTTACAATGGTCAATTTATCAATCAATCTGCAAGTCTTTGGCTGTGGGAGGAAACCGGAGCACCCGACAGAAACCCACGCGGTCACAGGGAGAACTTGCAAACTCCGCACAGGCAGTACCCAGAATTGAACCCGGGTCCCTGGAGCTGTGAGGCTGCGGTGCTAACCACTGCGCCACTGTGCCGCCCACTGCGATGATGATTGCAGGCCTTTGGAGTTCCGAGGTGAGACACTGGTTGTGAGGGAGGAGGAATAAAATGATCAGGGCAGGAGGGGTGGGGGAGCGAGGAAAACACTTTTTATCGGCTGTGGGCTTTTTGGGGAAGGGATTGAAAGATTGAGGGGGGGGTGGGAAGTTCGGATCGGGAATAAAATAATTTTTCAGAGTAAAGGGCAATGAAAAGACCATTGGTGGGTGGGGGGGGGGGTGTGGTGGGGGGAAGGGGGGGTGCGTGTGGGGAGAAGGGGCCTCCATCTTGTAATTATTTCTTAAAAACAAATTCAATGTAATTTGCCTTTAAAAATGTAAAATTTTTGTTAAGGGCTCGAAGCCCTTTAAAAATGGCGCAGTGATGCCGGCCGCCCGCCCCCTCTACATCATCGGGCGCGGCTGCTCCACCTCCTCTATTTAAATGAGCCCCCGCGCGTAATATTGCAGGGCGGGGTGCAGCGGCACTCCCATGTAGGAAAGTTCAGCCCAAATACACACAAACACACGCAAAACATAAACACAGATACATAAACACACAGCCAAACACACACACATGTACAAAAAAACACACACTCCACACAACACACACACACACACATGTACAAAAAACACACACTCCACACAACACACACACTCCACACAACACACACACACACACATAGACACAAACACACGCAAAACATAAACACAGATACATAAACACACAGCCAAACACACACACATGTACAAAAAAACACACACTCCACACAACACACACACACACACATGTACAAAAAAACACACACTCCACACAACACACACACTCCACACAACACACACACACACACATAGACACAAACACACATAATCCACGTTCCAAACAACAAACACACAAACAAATACATAAAAACGCACACACTCAAAAACACACGCACTCCACATACAGACAAATACACAAATACTCACACATACAAACATATACATATAGAAACACACAAACACACGCGCCAACACGTACACCTATAAACACACATACACAAACACACACACACACAGACATTACTCACCGAGGCACTGGGTTTATACGTGAACTTTGTGCTGAAAATGATCAACTAATGGCACCAGTAGAAGCAGGACAAGAAAACCAGCAAAATAAAAGATGGCATTAAAGCATCCTTCCGTTCAATGTGAGGTTGCATTCAAGAATCCAGCGATGAGAATTCCCTCGATCAAACAAGAAAGACATCCCTTAAAAATCCAGCACAGTGTTTTCCCTTGAGGCAGCATGTCATCGAATCCTGGAGCGAGGGCTCTATCTTGTGGTGGGATTGAGAACTGCATTACCTCACACACTAAGGTCAATACTGGAGCTCAGTGGCAAGCTGTTCGATGTAATATTTTTCATCACGAGAATGGTTACAGCACAGAAGGAGGCCATTCCCCCATCAGGAAGCTTGGATAACACGGGATATTGTGAGCCTAGTCAAAAAGAAAAAGGAAGCATTTGTAAGGGCTGGAAGGCTAGGAACAGATGAAGCACTTGAGGAATATAAAGACAGTAGGAAGGAACTTAAGCAAGGAGTTAGGAGGGCTAAAAGGGGTCATGAAAAGTCATTGGCAAACAGGATTAAGGAAAATCCCAAGGCTTTTTATACATATATAAAGAGCAAGAGGGTAACCACGGAAAGGGTTGGCCCACTCAAGGACAGAGATGGGAATCTATGCGTGGAGCCAGAGGAAATGGGCGAGGTGCTAAATGAGTACTTTGCATCAGTATTCACCAAGGAGAAGGACTTGGTGGATGATGAGCCTAGGGAAGGGAGTGCAGATAGTCTCAGTCATCTCATTATCAAAAAGGAGGAGGTGTTGGGTGTCTTGCAAAGCATTAAGGTAGATAAGTCCCCAGGACCTGATGGGATCTACCCCAGAATACTGAGGGAGGCAAGGGAAGAAATTGCTGGGGCCTTGACAGAAATCTCTGCATCCTCATTGGCTACAGGTGAGGTCCCAGAGGACTGGAGAATAGCCAATGTTGTTCCTTTGTTTAAGAAGGGTAGCAAGGATAATCCAGGAAATTATAGGCTGGTGAGCCTTACGTCAGTGGTAGGGAAACTATTGGAGAGGATTATTCGGGACAGGATTTACTCCCATTTGAAAACAAACAAACTTATTAGCGAGAGACAGCATGGTTTTGTGAAGGGGAGGTCGTGTCTTACTAATTTGATTGAGTTTTTTGAGGAAGTGACGAAGATGATTGATGAAGGAAGGGCAGTGGATGATATCTATATGGACTTTAGTAAAGCCTTTGACAAGGTCCCACACGGCAGACTGGTGCAAAAGGTGAAGTCACATGGGATCAGAGGTGAGCTGGCAAGATGGATACAGAACTGGCTCAGTCACAGAAGACAGAGGGTAACAGTGGATGGGTGTTTTTCTGAATGGAGGGATGTGACTAGTGGTGTTCCGCAGGGATCAGTGCTGGGACCTTTGCTGTTTGTAGTATATATAAATGATTTGGAGGAAAATGTAGCTGGTCTGATTAGTAAGTTTGCAGACGACACAAAGGTTTGTGGAGTTGCGGATAATGATGAGGATTGTCAGAGGATACAGCAGGATATAGATCGGTTGGAGACTTGGGCGGAGAAATGGCAGATAGAGTTTAATCCGGACAAATGTGAGGTAATGCATTTTGGAAGGTCTAATGCAGGTGGGAAGTATACAGTAAATGGCAGAACCCTTAGGAGTATTGACAGGCAGAGAGATCTGGGCGTACAGGTCCACAGGTCACTGAAAGTGGCAACGCAGTTGGATAAGGTAGTCAAGAAGGCATACGGCATGCTTGCCTTCATCGGTCGGGGCATAGAGTATAAAAATTGGCAAGTCATGCTGCAGCTGTACAGAACCTTAGTTAGGCCACACTTAGAATATTGCGTGCAATTCTGGTCGCCACACTACCAGAAGGACGTGGAGGCTTTGGAGAGGGTACAGAGGAGGTTTACCAGGATGTTGCCTGGTCTGGAGGGCATTAGCTATGAGGAGAGTTTGGATAAACTCGGATTGTTTACACTGGAATGACGGAGGTGGAGGGGCGACATGATCGAGGTTTACAAAGTTATGAGTGGCATGGACAGAGTGGATAGTCAGAAGCTTTTTCCCAGGGTGGAAGAGTCAGTTACTAGGGGACATAGGTTGAAGGTGCGAGGGGCAAAGTTTAGAGGGGATGCGCGAGGCAAGATTTTTACACAGAGGGTGGTGAGTGCCTGGAACTTGCTGCCAGGAGAGGTGGTGGAAGCAGATACGATAGCGACGTTTAAGAGACATCTTGACAAATACATGAATAGGATGGGAATAGAGGGATACGGGCCCCGGAAGTGCAGAAGGTGTTAGTTTCGGCAGGCATCAAGATCGGCGCAGGCTTGGAGGGCCGAATGGCCTGTTCCTGTGCTGTACTGTTCTTTGTTCATGTCTGTGCTGGCTCTCTGCAAGAGCAATGCACCTAGTCCCACTCCCCTGCCTTTTCCCCATAGCCCTGCAAATTTTTTCGCTTCAGATAATTATCCAATTCCCTTTTGAAAGCCTCGATTGAATCTGCCTCCACCACACTCTCAGGCAGTGCATTCCAGATCTTAACCACTCATAGATACGAAATATGAATTAAGATCAGGAATAGGCCATTCGGCCCCTCGAACCTGCTCCACCATTTGATAAGATCATGGTCCGATTGTGGCTTCAAATCTACTGTCCTGTCTAACTTCCATAATCTTTGACTCCCATGTCTATCAAGAATCTATCGAACAGAACTTTAAAAATATTCAATGCTCTCTGGGAAGAGAATGCCACAGACTAATGACCCTCTGAGAGAAAAAATTCTCCTCATCGCTCTCTTAAATGGGAGACCCCTTATTTTTAAATTGTGTCCTCTAGTTCTAGTCTCTCCCACAAGGGGAAACATCCTCTCAGCATCCACCCTGTTAAGTCCCCTCAGGATCTTATATGTTTCAATAAGATCACCTCTCATTCTTCTAAACTCAAATGGATACAAACCCAACCTGTCCAACCTTTTCTCATAAGATAACCCTCCATCACAGGTATCAGTCGAGCGAACCATCTCTGATCTGCTTCCAATGCAATTATATCTTTTCTTAAGTAAGGAGACCAAAACTGTACACAATACTCCAAATATGGTCTCAACAAGGGCCTGTGCAGCTGTAGTAAAGCTTCCCTACTTTTACAATAAAAACAGAAAGTGCTGGAAATACTCAGCAGGTCTGGCAGCATCTGTGGAGAGAGAAACAGGGTGAATGTTTCAGGTCTGTGACCTTTCACCAGAACCCTACTCTTATATTCAATTCCCCTTGCAATAAATGCCAACATTCCATTGGCCTTCCTAATCACTTGCTGTTCCTGCATACTAACTTTTAGTGATTCATGTACCAGGACACCCAGATCCCTCTGTACTGCAGAGTACTGCAATCTCTCTCCATTTAAATAATATACAGCTTTTCTATTCTTCCTGCCAAAGTGGGCAAGTTCACATTTTCCCACATTATACGCCATCTGCCAAATTTTTGCTTACTCACCGAACCTATTTTTTTGTCCTCTTGACAACTTACCTTCCTACCTATCTTTGTGTTATCTGCAAATTTGGCTACCATACCTTCCTCCAAGTCATTGATAAAGATTGTAAATGGTTGAAGCTCCAGCACTGCTCCCTGTGGCACTCCACAAGTAACAGCTTGCCAACCCAAAAATTACCCATTTATCCCTACTCTCTGCTTCCTGTCAGCTAACCAATCCTTTATCCATGCTAATATGTTACCGCCTATTCCATGAGCTCTTATTTTGTGTAGTAACCTTTGATGTGGCACCTTATCGAATACATTTTGGAAATCCAAGTACATCACATCTACAGGTGCCCCTTTATCCACATTGCTTGTGACTTCCTCAAAAAACTCTAATAAATTGGTGGTGTCATAAATAGTGAGGAGGAAAGCCTTAGATTCCAGGACGATATGGATGGGCTGGTAAGATGGGCAGAGCAGTGGCAAATGGAATTTAATCCTAAGAAGTGTGAGGTGATGCATTTTGGGAGGACTAACAAGGCAAGGGAATATACAATGGATGGCAGGACCCTAGGAAGTACAGAAGATCAGAGGGACCTTGGTGTACTAGTCCATAGATCACTGAAGGCAGCAGCACAGGTAGATAAGGTGGTTAGGAGGACATATGGGATATTTGCCTTTATAGAAACATAGAAAAGGGGAGCAAGAGTAGGCCATTCGGCCCTTCAAGCCTGCTCCGCCATTCATTATGATCATGGCTGATCATCCAACTCAGTAGCCTGTTCCCACTTTCGCCCCATACCCTTTGATCCCTTTAAACCCAAGAGCTATATCTAACTCCTTCTCGAAAACATACAATGTTTTGGCCTCAACTGCTTTCTGTGGTAGCGAATTCCACAGGCTCACCACTCTCTGGGTGAAGCAATTTCTCCTCACGTCAGTCCTGAAAGGTTTACCCCGTATCCTTAGACTATAACCGTTGGTTCTAGACTCCCCCACCATGGGGAACATCCTTCCTGCATCTACCCTGTTAAGGCCTTTTAGAATTTTATAGGTTTCTGTGAGATCCCCCTTTACTCTTCTGAACTCCAGCGAATATAATCCCAACCGACTCAATCTCTGCTCATACGTCAGTCCCGCCATCCCAGGAATCAGTCTGGTAAACCTTCGCTGCACTCCCTCTTTAGCAAGAACATCCTTCCTCAGATAAGGAGACCAAAACTGCACACAATATTCAGGTGTGCCCTCACCAAGGCCCTGTATAATTGCAGCAAGACATCCCTGCTCCTGTACTCGAATCCTCTCACTATGAAGGACAACATACCATTTGCCTTTTTTACCGCCTGTTGCACCTGCATGCTTACCTTCAGCTGGTGTACGGGAACACCCAGGTCTCGCTGCATATTCCCCTCGCTCAGTTTATAGCCGTTCAGATAATAATCTGCCTTCCTGTTTTTGCTACCAAAGTGGATAACCTCACATTTATCCATATTATACAGCATCTGCCATGCATTTGCCCACTCACTCAACTTGTCCAAATCATCCTGAAGTCTTTCTGCATCGTCCTCACAACTCACTCTCCCACCCAGTTTTGTGTCGTCTGCAAATTTGGAGATATTATATTCAGTTCCCTCATCTAAACCATTAATATATATTGTGAATAGCTGGGGTCCCAGCACCGATCCCTGTGGTACCCCACTAGTCACCGCCTGCCATTCGGAAAAAGACCCATTTATCCCTACTCTTTGTTTCCTATCTGCCAACCAATTTTCTATCCATCGCAAAACACAACACCAATCCCATGCGCTTTCATTTTACACGCTAATCTCTTATGTGGGACTTTGTTGAAAGCCTTCTGAAAGTCCAAATAAACCACATCCACTGGCTCCCCCTCATCAACTCTACTAGTTACATCCTTGAAAAATTCTAGTAGATTTGTCAAGCATGATTTCCCTTTCATAAATCCATGCTGACTCTGCCCAATTCTACCACTGTTCTCTAAATGCTCTGCTATAAAATCTTTGATAATGGACGCTAGAATTTTCCCCACTACTGACGTCAGGCTGACTGGTCTATAATTCCCTGCTTTCTCTCTACCTCCCTTTTCAAATAGTGGGGTTACATTAGCTACCCTCCAATCTGTAGGAACTGTTCCAGAGTCTGTAGAACCTTGGAAGATGACCACCAATGCATCCACTATTTCTAGGGCCTCTTCCTTAAGTACTCTGGGATGCATACAATCAGGCCCTGGGGATTTATCGGCCTTCAATCCCATCAATTTCCCCAACACCATTTCTCTACTAACACTGATTTCTTTCAGTTCCTCTCTCCCACTAAGCCCTGTGTTCCCCAACATTTCTGGTATGATATTTATTAGGCAAGGCATAGAATGTAAGAGCAGGGGCGTTATGATGGAGCTGTATAAAATGCTAGTTAGGCCACAGCTGGAGTACTGTGTACAGTTCTGGGCACCACACTATAGGAAGGATGTGATTGCACTGGAGAGGGTGCAGAGGAGATTCACCAGGATGTTGCCTGGGCTGGAACATTTCAGCTATGAAGAGAGACTGGATAGGCTACGATTGTTTTCGTTGGAGCAGAGAAGGCTGAGGGGGGACATGATTGAGGTGTACAAAATTATGAGGGGCATTGATAGATTAGATAGGAAGAAACTTTTTCCCTTAGCAAAGGGGTCAATAACCAGGGGGCATAGATTTAAGGTAAGGGGCAGGAGGTTTAGAAGGGATTTGAGGAAACATTTTTTTCACCCAGAGGGCGGTTGAAATCTGGAACGCACTGCCTGAAGAGGTTGTAGAGGCAGGAACCCTCACAACATTTAAGAAGTATTTAGATGAGCACTTGAAACGCCATAGCATACAAGGCTACGGGCCAAGTGCTGGAAAATGGGATTAGTATAGTTAGGTGCTTGATGGCCGGCACAGACACGATGGGCCGAAGGGCCTGTTTCTGTGCTGTATGACTCTATGACTCCTTTCTTAAATAGAGGTGTTACATTAGCTATTTTCCAGTCAACTGGGACCTTTCCAGAATCCAGGGAATTTTAGAAGATCAGAACTAATTCACCCACTATCTCTGCAGCCATTTCTTTTAAGATCCTAGGATTTAGGACATCAGGTCCAGGGGACTTGTCAGCTTTAGTTCTATTAGTTTTATCAATATCTTTTCCCTGGTGATTGTGATTGTGTTAAGTTCTTCCCTCGCTTTTATATTTTGTTTTTCAAGTATCTTTCGGATGCATTTTGTGTCTTCGACAAGGAAGACAGACACAAAATATCTGTTCAATGTTTCAACCATTTCCTTATTTCCCATTATCATTTCCCCTGACTCACTCTTTAGACGACCAACTTGAGTTACTCTTTTCCTTTGAAAATATTTGTAGAAACTCTGACTGTTTTTATATTTCTAGCTAGCTTTCTCTTATACTGTAATTTCTCCCTTTATTTTTAGTTATTTTTTGCTGGTTTTTAAAATCTATCCAATCTTTGGATCTACCGCTAATCTTCGCAGAATTGTACACTTTTTCTTTCAGTTTGACACTTTTTTGAGCCTCCTTAGTTAGACACGGATGGTGCATCCTTCTCCTGGAATCTTTCTTTCTGACTGGAATATATCTTTTCTGAGAGTTATGAAATATCCCCTTAAATGTCTGCCACTGCTTCTCTACTGTCCAATATTTTAATCTAATTTCCCAGTTCACTTTAGCCAACTCTGTCTTCATAACCTTGTAATTGCTGTTTTTAAGTTTAAAACACTAGTCATAGACCGAAACTTCTCACCCAAAAATTGTATGTGAAATTCCATCATGTTATGATCACTGTTGCCTAGAGGCTCCTTTACTATGAGGTCATTAATTAATTCTGTCTCATTGCACATTACGAGGTCTAGAATAGCCTGCACCGTGGTTGGCTCTTGAACGTACTGCTTTAAGAAATTGTCCCAAATACACTCTACCTTTGCCAATCTGATTCGTCCGGTCTATATGTAGATTAAAATCACCCATGATTATTGCAATATCTTTCTTACAAGCCCCCATTATTTCTTCCTGTATATGCTGTCCTACAGTGTAGTCACTGTTAGGGGGCCTATAAATGACTCCCACAAGTGACCTCTTACCTTTGCTGTTTCTTATCTCGACCCAAAACTGATTCTACATCTTGATCTTCTGATCTGGTATCTTTCACTACCGTACTAATGTCATCCTTAATTAACAGAGCTACCCCACAACCTTTTCCTAGCTTCCTATCCTTCCAAAATTTCAAATACTCATAAATATTCAGGTCCCTGCCTTGGTCACCTTGCAACCAGGTCTCTGTAAAGGCTGTCAGGCCATTCATATTTATTTCTATTTGTGCTGACAATTCATCCATTTTGTTATGAATGATGCACGCATTCAGATATAGAGCCTTTAACTCTGGCCTAATCTGCTGGTGCACTCTTAAGTTTGTACGCTCTACCCGTTCCTGCCACACTCTGGTTATCATCACCTATCTCGCTACCCTGCTCTATTGCCTTGTCCTTTCCCTTTAATTTACCACATCTCCCCTCATGTGATCCCTCACCCCCACTACTTAGGTTAAAGCCCTCTCTACCACCCTAGTTGTACGACTTTCCAAAACACTGGTCCTAGCCTGGTTCAGGTGAAGACCTTCCCAACGGTACAGTTCTCACTTTCCCCAGTACTGGTGCCAGTGCCCCATGAATTGAGACCCATTTCTCCCACACCAATCTTTGAGCCACACATTTAACTCTCTAATCTTATTTACCCTACTCCAATTTGCTCGTGGCTCAAGTAATCATCCAGAGATTGCCACCTGTAAGGTTCTGCTTTTCAATTTAGCACCTAGCTGCTCATACTCCCTATGCAGAACCTCTTTTCTAGTCCTATCTATGTCATTGGTACCCATGTGGACCACGACAACTGGGTCCTCCCCCTCCCACTGTAAATTCCTCTCCAGCCCCCAGCAGAGGTCCCAAACACTGGCACTCTGGACTCTCACTATTGGCTGCAGAGAATGATGTCTATCAACCTAACTATACAGTCCCTTACTACCATTACATTCCTATTTACTCCCCCTGCTTGAATGGCTTCCTGCACCACGGTGCCATGGTCAATCTGCTCATCCACCCTGCAGCCCTCGCTCTCATCCATTCAAGTTGAAAGAACCTCAAATCTGTTGGACAATTGCAAGGGCTGAGGCACCTGCACTTCGGTCTTCTCGATTCCCTTACCTGCTTCACTCACAGTCACACCCCCATTGACAATGTTGAAAATGCTGGTCCCTTTAATTAACCACGACTTACTTCAGAGTAAATAGAGAGCAGTTGATGCTCATTGCAGTTTGTATTTAAGGGCTGGGTTTTTTTTTCTAGTCAGGTAGTTACTTCTGGACAGGAATTAGTCCAGAAGGAAAGAGTGGGAGTGAGTATTTGTGCTGAACTATGGATGGAGAATGAAACAGTTGTGGATCACAGACTGTCTCCTGCTTCAAGATTTTGGTGAATGGATATCTGCCAATTAAACACCCCTGTCCCTAGCCACTGATCAAATCAGAATAACCTATCCTAAGGGATGTGACTGCCTCTCCCTCTCCCTGATGCATTGCAGTATCTGCAGCTTGGCCTCCAACTCATTGACTTAGCCAAAGGCCTTTGAGTCTTTATGATGTGAGTTAGAGGTTCTAGGAGGACAATCAGACCCTGAGGTTATTTTAGCCACGGCTTCATTACTTTTGGAAGGAGATACCTGCCCATGAGGAAGTGCAATGAAGGTTCACTAGATTGATTCCTGGGATGAAATGCCTGATCTCTGAGGAGAAATTGAGTAGAATGGGCCTACACTCATTGGAGTTTAGAAGAATGAGAGGTGATGTCATTGAAACGTATGATTCTGAGGGGGCTTGACAGAGTAGATGCTGAGAGGATGTTTCCACCTGGCTGGAGAGTCTAGAACATGGGGCCATAGTCTCGGGGTAAGTGGTCGGCCATTTTGGACTGAGGTGAGGATACATTTCTTCACTGAGAGGGTTGTGAACCTTTGGGATTCTCTACCCAAGAGGATGCTCAGTTGATAAGTATGTTAAGCTAGAAAGTGGAGTTGAGGCTGAAGATCATCCATGATTGTATTGAGTAAAGAGGAGACCCTTTTAGGTAAGTGTAGAACTTTTTTTGGAGGGACAAGGGGAGCAGTAGTGCTCCTCCAGGCCCCTCAGAGGGAAAGTATAGGTCACTCCTCCCTCGGAGTCCTCTCCTGCAACACCCTCCCTAAACAGCCCGTTCCGTCTACTTCTCTGCAGTGGGCCCCTGGTATTTAGAAAAAGCCTGGGAGTGTAAATCAGGCCTGATATTAAGGCTACCCTTCCCTTCCACCCCCATCTTCTCTGATCTGAACCCTTCCCTGGGTTAAAATAGAACTTGAAGAACAAGAGAAAAAAAATACAAAATGATGGAGGCAGGGCTATCCCAGCATTCATAGCAATAACGAGCACCCTCTATCAACCTACTAGTTCTATAGTTTTAATAGAGGGCTTTCAGCAGTGCAATGTATTCTGGGATAGCCCCACTTCCATTGCTGCCTCTCGATTTCTCCAGCCCTTTAATGAGAGAAAACAAGAGACAGCAGCCCCAAATCCCAAAGTGTGAAGGAGAAAAATGAAAAAACGGTGAGACAAATATGCTTAGACAATTGGATAAGAGAATGGAAAGGAATATATTAATGTCATGTGTTCCCATGTGAGGGATGTACCTTGCCACTCTTCTGAAAGAAAGACTTGCATTTATATAGCACTTTTCACAACCTCAAGATGTTGCAAAGTGCTTTACAGCCAATGAAGTACTTTTGAAGTGTAGTCACTGTTGTAATGTAGGAAACACGACAACCAATTTGTGCACAGCAAGCTCCCACAAAAAGTAATATGATAGTGGTGAGAATGATAACCTTGTTTTTAGAAACATTGGTTGATGAATAAATATTGGGCCAAGACAAATATGGTTTCTGACAACAACAACTTATATTTATATAGTGCCTTTAATACAATGAAATGTCAAAAGGCACTTTACAAGAGTATTACAAAACAAAATATGACACCAAGCCAAATGGGAAGATATTAGGTCAGGTGATCAAAAGCTTGGTAGGTAGAGTGTCTTAAAGGAAGAGAGAGAGGAGGAGAGGTTTAGGGAGGGAATTCCAGAGCTTGGGGCTTAGGCAATGGAAGGCACGGCCACCAATGGTGCAGCAATTAAAATAGGGACTCTCAAGGTCAGAATTAGAGGAGCACAGATATCTTGGAGGATTGTGGGGCTGGAGGAGATTACAGAGATAGGGAAGGGGTGTTGCTTGACCAGAAGCTAATGTAGGTCAGCAAGCACAGGGGTGATGGGCAAATGGGACTTGGTACGAGTTAGGTTAGGGACAGCAGAGTTTTTGATGACCTCAAGTTTACAGAGGGTAGAATGTGGGAGACTAGTCAGGAGTGCGTAGGAATAGACAAGTCTACAGGTACCTGGGGAGGATGAAAGGAAGACAAAACTCTGTGAGGGTAGGGGGGAGAGGGGGGGTGATCAATAAAAAAAGTTTAGGATCCTCTGATTTAAGAGATATTACAGAGTCTGACAGTAGGGTTGCCCTGAATGTAAGCTCCTCTGTTTTATGGCTGGATCTCAGCACCACTCATAGCCTCTGGAGGGCGGTGTTGTACAGGCATATTCTGGTCACAGGTAATTTATGAGTTTCTCGCTTTCGTCCCTAAAATTACACTGACCCATTCCTAGGGCAAGTATCCATTGGCCAAAGGCACCCATCTGTTACCAGGCTGAGTGGCCATTCTTCATCCTGGTGAAGTAGGCTATTTAACTGTGAGGGCCATCACAGCTGAGTCCAACACAGCCCAACATTTTTTGGTCCAATTGGCTGATCGGGAGATTGACTCATTTTGCTGCTCCCTAATCCAGAGCCGCCGACTCCAACTCAGTCCCGGTGAGACCAGCTAACCCGGCACAAAATGGGGATCGAATGTGGGGGAACTTTCCTTCCCTGTCACATCATCAGAGGATGCATTTACCCCTAAACCTTTGAGCCAACAATTATCTGAGACACTTTCAATGACCCCCTGGGGGAGTGCTGCCCTGTTGATGGTCCTGTCCTTTAGATGAGATGTTAAACCATCACCATACCTGCCCTCTCAGCTAAAAGATCCCATGGCACTATTCGAAGAGGAGCAGGGGAGTTCTCCCCGGTGTCCTGGCCAATATTTATCTCTCAATCAACATCACATAAACAGATTATCTGGTCATTATCACTTTACTGTTTGTGGGAGCTTGCTGTGCGCAAATTGGATGCTGCGTTTCCTACATTACAACGTGATTACAATGCAAAAAGTACTTAATTGGTTGTAATGCATTTCGGGACATCTTTTCGTTGTAAAAGGAGCTATATAAATTAAGTCTTTCTTTCTGTCTGCCTTTTTTCTTAGTTCCTTCCTTTCATCCTCCCTCCCTCCCTCCCTTTCTCACTCGAATGCAGAGTCTACCCATTAACGCTAACCTGGTTTCTGTCTTTTCAGATGGTATCGGAGTTGCTGAGGGTTTCAGTTTTTATCTTCTTCTGGATTGAAAGGGGCAGTGATGCCTCTTGGTCAAAGAGCCTCTGCCTTGCAGTTGGACTCTGTATAGGACAATGATTCACCTCCACTTTCATTGTTCTCGATGGAGGGATGATGTCAGAAACTCAAGGCTATTACTGGTGTACCATGAGCGTTCAGTGGACTTGCCCAGCTTTCATCAGCCTTGACTCTTGTCTTGGGTTGAATTGAGAGTCACCGTAACCACACATGGCAACTCTTTCCTGGGCCATGGCTCTTATTGCTGTTTCACAAGCTCACAAGAGATGGGGAGCATTCGAATCAGTTCAGCCGTGACCAGTTATTGGTGCAATTTCAGTGAATTCATTAATTACTGCTGGAACAAAATTCTTCCCATCTCTGGTTTCATCCCATGAATCAATCTTCCCCGCCCTCAGTGTCCCCTCTAACTCCTCCCTCCCTCGGTTTCTCCTCTTCCCCTATTTTAGTTTCCCTCTTGCCCTGTGGCCTTTACCATTTTCCCCACTATCAGTTTTCTGTCTTTCCTCACTTTCAGCTTCCTCGGTTTCCTCTTTCCCCCACCCTCGGTTTTCCCTCTTCACCTTCCTCGGTTTCCTCTTTCCCCCAACCTCGGTTTTCCCTCTTCACCTCCCTCAGTTTCCTCCTCCCTCAGTTTTCCCTCTCCCTCCCCCTCAATTGCCCCTTCTTCTCAGCTTCCCCTCTCACACCTTCAGTTTCCCTCTTTCACACCCTCGGTTTCCCCTCTTTCACACCCTCGGTTTCCCCTCTTTCACACACTCGGTTTCCCCTCTTTCACACCCTCAGTTTCCCTCTTTCACACCCTCGGTTTCCCCTCTTTCACACCCTCGGTTTCCCCTCTTTCACACACTCGGTTTCCCCTCTTTCACACCCTCAGTTTCCCTCTTTCACACCCTCGGTTTTCCCTCTTCCACATTCTCTATTGTGCCTAACACGCACTCTACTCTTAAAGAATCCACGGAATCCGATTGGTGAAATGTATATTGATATTTTATTTACACACTAAATCATCAAAGTACAAGCTCTCACTACTTGTACAGTATACTACCCGTCAAGACACGAGGTGATCAGTCTCGGACTTGCGGCTGCTCTTCTGTTCTCTGAGCCCCCGGCTCAGGGTATCTTCTCTAGTGTTCTTCCCCGGGGTTCTCGTACCTTCCTCAGTTTCAGTCAGGGGTTAAATCTTGTTTCTGAGACCCGTCCCTCTGACTTACTCATAGGGCTCTGGTATAATGACACAATGATAATTCCTTATTTGGCTCAGTGCGAACCTGTTCAAAACTTCACAGTTTCCCATTGTCTATTCTGAGTTTAATCATATCTGGTGTCCATGACGACTGCTAGTTTCTGGGATCCTCCTCAATACCTTTTCTATAATCATATCTACAATTTTTCAGCTATCTGTGTGCTGTGCCCCTTTGTACTCATCCCACTACAACACACTGTTCATTGTTGTATTACTGGACCCTTTGTTTTAATTAAGTTCTTATGTGTTTTTGCTATATGTGTTTTTACTGGGTCTACATCTCGGCTTCCCTGCCCTCAGTTTGCCTGCTTCACTTGCTCATATGAGGCCCCCTCATTCTTGGAACATCTCACACAACAGTTGCTGGTGCAAAACGGAGCAAAAACGCTCAACTTTTATAAGATCGAATGTCATGTGATCAGATGACACAAGGTCAGATATCACATGGTCGAAATGTCATGTATCAAACATACAGGGATGCCTGTCACCATTGTTGCCAAGACTAGGATCGAAACATTTGAAGAATCTATTCCTTAGCTTACTCTGTGTTTTCATTGTCTTTGTGGCTACACACACAGGTACAAATGGACTCCTCCTCTGCTGAAACCTCTGTAATTCTATACTCATACTCCCCATTTGGATCCGTGTCTGCATTCAGACCACCATCTACCTTTTCAATTCTTTGTAGCTTATTTTCTATAGCATCTGCAGCAGATCTACTCCACTCCAGTTACACATCTCCTAATCTCCTTATTCCAAATTTTGGGTGTGCTCCAGATACTCTCTCAGATCTGCGTCATCGGTCACGCCCATAAGTGGAACCTGTGTCCCTTACAACAGGAGTATACCTTCGCTACCTCTAGTTAAGACAACAGTCTGACTTCAGGGCTGCAACAGTAGGGTTCCTTGTTGTCTATACAGGTATGGGAACTTGAACATGTCTGTTCCTCTTATCTTCCCGATGGTGGACTAATTAGTAATTACAGCAGATGGCATACAGCGTACAGCACAGAAACAGGCCATTCGGCACAATTGATCCATTCTGGTGTTTATGCTCCACATGAGCCTCCTCCCACCCTCCTTCAGCTCATTCTATCACCATAAACTTCTATTCCTATCTCCCTTGTATTTATCTACCTTCCCCTTCAATATATCTATGCCATTCGCCTCAAGTAATGAAACAATACAATGGAACAAAATACAGTTTTCAGCAAAACTCCATCCATCTATGTTGTGTCGATCTCTATAACATGGAAAAAAAACAAATCCAGCAACTATCCCTGTTAACAGGCTAACCTCACTTTGCCAGTGCAAAGCGCTGAATTATTGTCACTCACTCAGGAAAGAGAGAGCCTTCTCTGCATCACTAACTGTTCTCAACAAAAGATTTGCTCAGAGTCTGTTTTCCAGAGATGCCTTGCAAGCAGACGGGGGGGGGGGGGGGGGGGGGGGGCGGTCATCCGACACGCTTACTAACAGTCTTAGATCTTATTTTTTTTATTTTTTTATTTTTATCACGTCATGTGGCCTGTTCCTTTTCTATCTTTAATTCAGATGATTGACACTCTTTCTGTTTCTTTTTATCTCTGATTAAACAGATTGTTTTGGGGACTGCGATTAAAGGCTTGTGGAGCTAAGTATAGGCAGGAGGCCCTTTTAATATTATAGCAATCCAGTATGCAGCAGACACTTGGTTGTCTGAGTGTCGGCTGCACAGTTGCAGTCCGCACTCCTCGAACTTCCAGGGACCAACAGCAATGTGAGAATCTGTGTCCCTCAAAGAGTGGTCAGGTCAAAGCCCCATCTGGTTGTACAAAGAAACACAGGGGGTCTGACCCCTCCCTCCACCACCACCAACTCCCACCCCCCCACCCCCCGCGCCCCCCCACCTCACCCTGGGAATCTGTATTTTTCAGGTCTCTGTACTCCGCAGTGGAACACCACTAGCCTACACTGGATCGTACGAATTGCTAGAAAATTACAGTTAGGCCATTTAGGAGTGATATCAGGAAGCACTTCTTCACACAAAGGGTGGTGGAAATCTGGAACTATCTCCCCAAAAATGGCTGGGTGTCAATTGAAAATTTCAAAACTGAGAGTGATAGAGTTTTGCTCGGCAAGAGTATAACAGATATGGAACCAAGGCGGATAGATCGAGTTGAGATACAGATCAGCCATGATCTAACTGAACAGCTGAACAGGCTTGATTGGGGATGGGGGGCGGGGTGGGCAGCGGGTGGTGCCAGTCTTCCCAAACAGATGGCAGCATTGGGGAAAGAGAGGGAACGACTAAGACAGGAAAGGCCTAATGATTTCTTCACGTTCTCTGAACATTCAAAAGTCTTAATAACTTCGAGAACCGGCCTCTTCCGGGTCTCTGCTGCCTCCCGCCAGGTTTCTCTGAGTGAGGGAAGGGGCATGTTCACACTCTCCCTGTATCCTTGTAAATATCCCATGGCTCTGTTTCGAGCACTCTCACATTTAGCATACAAGACTATGGGCCAAGTGCTGGAAAATGGGATTAGAATAGTTAGGTGCTTGATGGCCAGCACAGACACGATGGGCCGAAGGGCCTGTTTCTATGCTGTATAACACTATGACTCTATGACTCTATTTGATTCAGGAATTTTTAGGTTCAAGTTGCATTCCAGAGACTTGAGCACAAGTCCACTGTACTGAGGGAGTGCTGCACTGTCAGAGGTGCCGTCTTTTGGATAAGACATTAAACCGAGGCCCCGTCTTTCCTCTCAGGTGGATTTAAAAAAAATTGTTCATGGGATGTGGGTGTCGCTGGCAAGGCCAGCATTTATTGCCCATCCCTAATTGCCCATGAGAAGGTGGTGGTGAGCTGCCTTGTTGAACCACTGCGGTCCATGTAGGGTAGGTACATCCACAGTGCTGTTAAGAAGAACATAAGAAATAGGAGCAGGAGTAGGCCATTTGGCCAGTCAAGCCTGCCCCGCCATTCAATAAGATCATGGCTGATCTGCCCCAGACCTCAACTCCTCTTTCATGCCAGCTCCTCATAGCCCTCAACTCCCTGAGATTTCAAAAATCTATCTACCTCCTCTTTAAATACTTTCAGTGATCTCGCCTCCACAACTCTCTGGGGTAGAGAATTCCAGACATTCACTACCCTCAGAGAAGAAATTCCTTTGCATCTCAGTTTTAAATGAATGTCCCCTTATTCTGTAACCATGTCCCCTAGTTGGAGATTCCCCCACCAGTGGAAACATCTTCTCAACATCTACCCTGTCAAGCCCCCTCAGAATCTTGTATGTTTCAATAAGATCACCCCTCATTCTTCTAAGCTCTAATGAATAAAGGCCTAACCTGTTTAGCCGTTCTTGATAAGTCAACCCCTTCATCCCAGGAATCAGCCTAATGAATCTCTTTTGAACTGCCTCCAATGCCAGTATATCCTTCCTAAAATACAGGGACCAAAACTGTACACAGTACTCCAGGTGCAGCCTCATCAACACCCTGTACAGTTGTAACAAGCCTTCCCTATTTTTAAACTCCAACCCCCAGCATTAAAGGCCAAAATTCCATTTGCCTTCTTAATTACTTGCTGCACCTGCATGCTAACTTTTTGTGTTTCATGCACAAGAACACCCAGATCCCTTTGTGCTGCACTTCTTTGGAGTCTCTCGCCATTTAAATAATAGTCTGCCTTTTGATTCTTTGTACCAAAGTGCATGACTTCACAATTTCCTACATTAAACTCCATCTGCCCACTCATTCAACCTATCTATATCCCCTTGCAGATTCCTTATGTCCTCATCACAACATGCCCTCCCACCTATTTTTGTATCATCAGCAAATTTGGATATATTACACTCTGCCCCCTCCTCCAAGTCATTAATATGGATAGTAAATAATTGAGACCCTAGGACTGATCCTTGTGGCACTCCACTAGCTACATCTTTCCAACCTGAAAAAGACCCATTAATCCCGACTCTCTGTCTTCTGTGAGTTAACCAATCCTCAATCCATGCTAATACATTAGCCCCAATACCGTGAGCTCCTATCTGTGCACCTTATCAAATGCCTTCTGGAAATCTAAATACACTACATCTACCAGTTCCCCTCTATCAACTCTGCTTGTTATATCCTCAAAGAACTCTAGAAAATTTGTCAAACATGATTTTTCCCTTTCACAAAACCATGTTGACTCTGTTTGATTGTGTTAAGCTTTTCTAAATGTCCTGCTATTTCTTCCTTAATAATGGACTCTAGCATTTTCCCAACCACCGATGTTAGGCTGACTGGCCTATAGTTCCTGCTTTTTGTGTCCCTCCCTTCTTGAACAGGGGTGTCACCGTAGTTTTCCAATTCGCTAGGACCCGACTGGAATCCAATGAGTTCTGGAATATTTCGACCAATGCCTCCACTATCTCTGCAGCCACTTCCTTTAAAACCCTTGGATGTAGGCCATCAGGTCCTGGCAACTTGTCTGCCTTTAGTCCCATTTGTTTGTCAGATACCTCATGATAGAGACTGTTAAAAGATCTTTCCTCCCATTAGCTGCTTTCTTATCTGATATCTGTGGGATGTTTATAGTGTCCTCCACCATGAAGACCGATGCAAAATATTGGTTTAAATTATCTGCCATTTCCCTGTTCCCTGTTATCAATTCTCCAGTCACATCCTCCAAGGGTCCCACACTCACTTTAGCTACTCTCTTTTTATATACCTGTAGAAGCTCCTACTATTGGGTTTTATATTTCTTGCCAATTTACTTTCATAATCAATTTTCTCCCTCTTTATTAGCTTTTTAGTCATCCGCTGCTGGTTCCTAAAAAAATTCCCAATCCTCTGGCCGACCACTAGTTTTCGCTGCTTTGTATGCCTTAGTTTTTGACTGGATACTCTCCTTGACCGCCTTTGTTAACCATGGGTGGTTCATCTTCTCATCAAGTCCTTCTTTTTGACCGGGATAAATTTTTGCTGAGTGTTATGAAATATCTGCTTAAATGTCTGCCACTGCTCATCCACTCACCTTCCCCTTAGTCTATTTTCCCAGCCAGCTTTAGACAACTCTTTCTTCATACCACAGCAATTGCCCTTGTTTAAGTTGAAGACACTGGTTTGAGACCTGAGTTGCTCGCCCTCAAACTGAATTTGAAATTCTACCATGTTCTGATCGTTACCCCCTAGAGGATCCTTAACTATGATATCTCTTACTAATTCTATCTTATTACACATTACTAGATCTAAAATAGCCTGTTCCCTGGTAGGTTCTGCAACATATTGCTCGAAGTAACAATCCCTGATGCACTCTACAAATTTGTCTTCCATGCTACCTCTGCCAATCTGATTTGTCCAGTCAATATGCAGATTAAAATCACCCACGACAGTTGCGAGTTCCAGGATTTTGACCCAGCAACAATGGAGGAATGGCGATATAGTTCCAAGTCAGGATGGTGTGTGGCTTGGAGGGGAACTTGCAGGTGGTGGTGTTCCCATGCATCTGCGGCCCTTGTCCTTTTAGTTGGTAGAGGTAGCAGGTTTGGAAGGTGCTGTCTAAGGAGCCTTGGTGAGTTGCTGCAGTGCATCTTGTAGATGGTACACACTGTTGTCACTGTGCATCGGTGGTGGAGGGAGTGAATGTTTGTAGATGGGGTGACAATCAAGCAGGCTACTTTGTCCTGGATGGTGTCGAGCTTCTTGAGTGTTGTTGGAGCTGCACCCACCCAGGCAAGTGGAGAGTATTCCATCACACTCCTGACTTGTGCCTTGTAGATGGTGGACAGGCTTTGGGGACAGGAGGTGAGTTATTCACCGCAGGATTCCTAGCCTCTGACCTGCTCTTGTAGCCCTGGTATTTATATGGCTACTCCAGCTGTTTCTGGTCAATGGTAACCTCCAGGATGTTGATAGTGGGGGATTCAGTGATGGTAATGCCATTGAATGTCAAGGAGAGACGGTTAGATTCTCTCTTGTTGGAGATGGTCATTGCTGGCACTTGTGTGGCATGAATGTTACTTGCTACTTATCAGCCCAAGCCTGGATATTGTCCAGGTCTTGCTGCATTTCTACACGGACTGCTTCAGTATCTGAGGAGTCGCGAATGGTGCTGAACATTGTGTAATCATCAACGAACATCCCCACTTCTGACCTCATGATTGAAGGAAGGTTATTGATGAAGCAGCTGAAGATGGTTGGGCCTAGATCACTACCCTGAGGAACTCTTGCAGTGATGTCCTGGAGCTCAGATGATTGACCTCCAACAGCCACGACCATCTTCCTTTGCACTAGGTATGACTCCAACCAGCGGAGAGTTTTCGCATGGCACTATTTTGATGAAGAGCAGGGGAGTTAACCCCTGTGTCCTGCCCAATATTAATTCATCAACCAAAGTCACTAAAAACAGATTATCCAGTCATTATCATATTGCTGTTTGTGGGATCTTGCTGTGTGCAAATTGGCAGCTGCGTTTTCTGCATGGCAACAGTGACTACACTTCAAAAAGTACTTCATTGGCTGTAAACTGTTTTGGGACGTCCTGAGGTCATGAAAGGTGCTATAGAAATGCAAGTCTTTTCTTTCCTTCTTAAATGATGCCCTGTTCACCTACAGCTGGAGCCTAGGCTGACGGCAAAGTCAGTGAAGATAAGATATTGCCAACAGGTTTTAGAGTGACTGTTGGGCTTGGCCTGATCTTAACCCTTCCCCCACCCACCATTCTTGCTGGTGGGGGAGGGGGCATTAAAATCGACCCCAGTGTTCCTGCAGATCAGTTTTGAATTTTCCCCCAATACGCGGCAGCAATTCTAACATGGGAACTGCAAAGTGAGAGGTTCAGTCGTCCCTTCACTGTCTAAATTTAAATGGGAGTGAACGAGACTTGTGTATCTATATATAATTTGTTTCATCCTTGTAGATTAAAGGATACATTTTCTGCTCGGGGAAATGATGGACATGACCCTGCAGATTATTGGAAAGTAAACCGTGACGCACTGTGGCAGCACCTTCACCACATGGAGTGCAGCAGATCAAGAACGTGGTTCACCACCATCCTCTCAAGGGGCACCTAGGGATAGGCAATAAATGCCAGCCAATGTCGCCCCATTGGACTTAAATAGTGGGAATTCCTGAGCAGCTAGGGAGTACCATGTACCTAATAACTTATGGTGCCCAGTGGGTAGCACTCGTGGTTCTGAGGTAGATGGTTGTGTGTTCAACCCCATTCCAAGGACTTGAACATAAGATCTAGCCTGACACTGTAGTGCAGTTATGACAGAGTGCTGCACTGTCAGAGGTGCTGTCTTTCAGTGGTGTGTACATCTGAAACCTCTCTCTTCCCTGACAGGTCGATGTAAAAGATCCCAAGGCACTATTTCAAAGAAGAACAAGGGAGTTCTCCCCAGTGTGCTGACCAATATTTATTCCTTAACCAACAACATTAAAACAGATTAACTGCTCGTCATCATGTTGCTGTTTGTGGGAGCTTGCTGTGTATAATTTGGCTGCTGTATTTCCTACATTACAACAGCAACTACACAGCAAAAGTACTTCATTGGCTGTAAAGGGCTTTGGGACGTCCTCGGTCATAGAAGACAGAGGGTAGCAGTGGATGGGTGCTTTTCTGAATGGCGGGATGTGACTAGTGGTGTTCCGCAGGGATCAGTGCTAGGACCTTTGCTCTTTGTAGTATACATAAATGATATGGAGGAAAATGTAGCTGATCTGATTAGTAAGTTTGCGGACGACACAAAGGTTGGTGGAGTTGCGGATACTGATGAGGATTGTCAGAGGATACAGCAGGATATAGATCGGTTGGAGACTTGGGCGGAGAAATGGCAGATGGAGTTTAATCTGGACAAATGTGAGATAATGCATTTTGGAAGGTCTAATGCAGGTGGGAGGTATACAGTAAATGGCAGAAACCTTAGGAGTATTGACAGGCAGAGAGATCTGGGCGTACAGGTCCACAGGTCACTGAAAGTGGCAACACAGGTGGATAAGGTAGTCAAGAAGGCATACGACAGGCTTGCCTTCATCGGTCGGGGGATAGAGTATAAAAATTGGCAAGTCATGCTGCAGTTGTACAGAACTTTAGTTTGGCCACACTTAGAATATTGCGTGCAATTCTTGTTGCCACACTACCAGAAGGATGTGGAGGCCTTGGAGAGGGTACAGAAGAGGTTAACCAGAATGTTGCCTGGTCTGGAGGGCATTAGCTATGAGGACAAGTTGGATAAACTTGGATTGTTTTCACTGGAACGATGAAGGTGGAGGGGCGACATGATAGAGGTTTACAAAGTTATGAATGGCATGGACAGTGTGGATAGTCAGAAGCTTTTTCCCAGGGTGGAAGAGTCAGTTACTAGGGGACATAGGTTTAAGGTGCGAGAGGCAAAGTTTAGAGGGGATGTGTGAGGCAAGTTCTTTACACAGAGGGTGGTGTGTGCCTGGAACTTGCTGCTGGGGGAGGTGGTGGCAGCAGATACGATAGCGACGTTTAAGAGGCATCTTGACAAATACTTGAATAGGATGGGAATAGAGGGATACAGTCCCCGGAAGTACAGAAGGTTTTAGTTTAGGCAGGCATCAAGATCAGCGCAGGCTTGGAGGGCCGAATGGCCTGTTCCTGTGCTGTACTGTTCTTTGTACTTTGTTCTTTGTCCTGAGTTTGTAAAAGGCTTTATGGAAATGCAAGTTTTTCTTTTACTCTAGACTTGCCAGCGTTTGGTATACTGTTGGGGCTACACATTTTTATGGTGCTCAGGCTGCTCAGGGTGCAGACTGTACCTGTCATGTCCCAGAGGCTGGTGGGTTCCAATCTGCCGGGGCCAGGAGATGGTATCGGAATCAGACATGAATGAAAGCCTCACCCATGACATGTCAACTCAGTTGACTGAAGAAGGGATGATTGTCAAGATGCAGACGTTTAATCTCAGTGTGTCTGGGCTGTTGGCCTTCAGTTCCATGTTCATGAGTAGGTAACATGATTAAGATTGATTGTTTTTTGTTGGGTAAGGGTATTAAGGGTACATAGTCAACTGGGCAAATGGAGTTGAGGTAACGATCAGCTATGATCTCATTGAATGGTGGAGCAAGTTTGAGGGGCTGAATGGCCAACTTTTCTTCCTGTGTAACAGAGACTCCACCAGGTGAACATTTGGCTTGTTCCATGACTAAGAAGCATGTACAAGCATTCCTCAGCTAAACTGGCCATTGTGGCAGTTTCATTCTCAACTCCAGCCTTTACCTGATTTGATACAGGAGGCGAAGGCCAACAGTAGCTGAAGAAAATGCTGCTGCTGAATTGAAAGTCTCCCCACACTGGACTTTCCTCAACAGATCAGTGTTCCAACCCCAACGACATCACCACTGTCCCCAACCTGTTTCCCTGAGTTCCTCATTGAATCTCTCTGGCAGCTTATAGCTGAAGACACGTTCTAGTGAAATGTTCATTCTAACAATATCGCAATTGGAGGAAAATAACAAGTGATATAATCATAATTCTTTCATTAGGGTTCAATTCCTGGGCTTAATGGGCAAGTAAAGGCACATTCTAGGGTATTGGGCAGTTAGACGTATAAAAGAGAAAGAAAGAATTTGCATTTAGATGGCACCTTTCATGACCTCAGGACCTCCCAAAGTGCTTCACAGCCGATGAAGTACTTCCGAATAGTAGTTACTGTTGCAGGGAAACATGCAGCCAATTTGTGCACTGCAAGCTCCCACAAACAGCAATGTGTTTAACAACCATACAATCTTCTTATTTTAGTGGTATCAGTTGAGGCATAAATATTTGTCAGGACACTGGGGAGAACGCCCCTGCTCTCCTTTGAAGTAGTGCAGCATGATCCATTTGAAGGAGCAGACAGGGCCTTGGTTTAATGCCTCAAGTAGTCTGCTAGATCCAGAGTAAGAGTCTTAAACTGTAATAAAGAAGATGTATGATAATATATTGTAATGTAATATTTCAGGCAGGTCAAATAACAGAGTCCTTTTACAGATCACATATAGAATTTCAAAAGCATCTCAAATGGTTTGGATCTCTAATTTTTAACCTCTTCATTTCTTTGAAGCCAGATTTTCAGTCATTACATTTAAATATGCTGCATTGAACTAAAGCAGTAAATGTGTTACGCCATTCACATCATATGCAGCAAAGAAAATACATTTCTCTCTGTGGAGATCCAAGTTTCGCTCAGTGAGTCAATGAAACCCTCCGTTTTGATCTTTAGATCAAAAGACACTGTCCACTCTTTAATTACAAACTGTGCATTTGGGACAGTCCAATCTTTTAAGTGGGCTGTACAGAAGTTTCTAAAATACAAGACAGAGAAAAATGTCTGTTCATAAACTAGAAATTGTTTTCTTCTTCACTTACTTCCTTGTTTTATGATGAAGAGCTCTTTGTCATTGCAGACTTTTTCTTGTGTATTTCCTTGTGGTGCCGCGTCTGCTGGTGGCCCTCCAGTACCTTGAATAATACGTAAGTCTAGACAGTAAGTGTAAGCAGGCTATTCTACCGTGAGGAATGGGGAAATCACAGCCTAATCCAATGCAATTCTCACACTCCGTTCATACATGTGCACTTCCAGAGGGCTTGCTGGATAGTAAGTGGTAGCAAAACCTTTAGCTATATGATTGCCTTCTTTTGCTAAATCCAAATCCAGATAGGAACGAGGCTTTGAGTGGACAGAGCAATGGGTGGACAGGGCAATGAGTGGACAGGGTACTGGGTGGACAGGACCATGGGCAGACAGGACAATGAGTGGACAGGGTACTGGGCGGACAGGACAATGGGTGGACAGGACAATGGGTGGACAGGATAATGAGTGGACAGGGCATTGGGTGGACAAGTCAGTGAGTGGACAGGACAATGGGTGGACAGGACATTGGGTGGACAGGACAATGGGTGGACAGGACAATGGGTGGACAGGACATTGGGTGGACAGGACAATGGGTGCACAGGACAATGAGTGGACAGGGCATTGGGTGGACAGGACAATGGGTGGACAGGACATTGGGTGGACAGGACAATGGGTGCACAGGACAATGAGTGGACAGGGCATTGGGTGGACAGGACAATGGGTGGACAGGACATTGGGTGGACAGGACAATGGGTGCACAGGACAATGAGTGGACAGGGCATTGGGTGGACAGGGCATTGGGTGGACAGGACAATGGGTGGACAGGGCATTGGGTGGACAGGACATTGGGTGGACAGGACAATGGGTGGACAGGACATTGGGTGGACAGGACAATGGGTGGACAGGGTATTGGGTGGACAGGACAATGGGTGGACAGGACAATGGGTGGACAGGGCATTGGGTGGACAGGACAATGGGTGGACAGGACAATGGATGGACAGGGCATTGGGTGGACAGGACAATGGGTGGACAGGACAATGAGTGGACAGGGCATTGGGTGGACAGGGCATTGGGTGGACAGGACAATGGGTGGACAGGGTATTGGGTGGACAGGACAATGGGTGGACAGGACAATGGGTGGACAGGACAATGAGTGGACAGGGCATTGGGTGGACAGGGCATTGGGTGGACAGGGCATTGGGTGGACAGGACAATGGGTGGACAGGGCATTGGGTGGACAGGACAATGGGTGGACAGGACAATGGGTGGACAGGACAATGAGTGGACAGGGCATTGGGTGGACAGGGCATTGGGTGGACAGGGCATTGGGTGGACAGGACAATGGGTGGACAGGGTATTGGGTGGACAGGACAATGGGTGGACAGGACAATGAGTGGACAGGGCATTGGGTGGACAGGGCATTGGGTGGACAGGGCATTGGGTGGACAGGACAATGGGTGGACAGGGCATTGGGTGGACAGGGCATTGGGTGGACAGGACAATGGGTGGACAGGGTATTGGGTGGACAGGACAATGGGTGGACAGGACAATGGGTGGACAGGGCATTGGGTGGACAGGACAATGGGTGGACAGGACAATGGATGGACAGGGCATTGGGTGGACAGGACAATGGGTGGACAGGACAATGGGTGGACAGGACAATGGGTGGACAGGACAATGGGTGGACAGGGTATTGGGTGGACAGGACAATGGGTGGACAGGGCATTGGGTGGACAGGACAATGGGTGGACAGGACAATGGATGGACAGGGCATTGGGTGGACAGGACAATGGGTGGACAGGGTATTGGGTGGACAGGACAATGGGTGGACAGGACAATGGGTGGACAGGGCATTGGGTGGACAGGACAATGGGTGGACAGGACAATGGATGGACAGGGCATTGGGTGGACAGGACAATGGGTGGACAGGACAATGGGTGGACAGGACAATGGGTGGACAGGGCAATGAGTGGACAGGACAATGGGTGGACAGGGCATTGGGTGGACAGGACAATGGGTGGACAGGACAATGGGTGGACAGGGCATTGGGTGGACAGGGCATTGGGTGGACAAGACAATGGGTAGACAGGGTATTGGGCGGATAGGGCATTGGGTGGGAAGAACAATGAATGGACAGGCCAATGGGTGGACAGGACAATGAGTGGACAGAGCATTGAGTGGCCAGAACAATGGATGGGCAGGGTATTGAGTTATCAGGGCAAAGGGGGGGATGGGGAAACAGGGCATTGGATGGGTAGGGAATTGAGTGGCCAGGCAAATGGGTGGACTGATCATTGACTGGACAGGGCATTGGGTGGATAGGGCATTAGATGGACAGGGCATTGAGGGGGCAGGAACTGAGTAGGTAGGGCAATGGCTGGGTGATGGCAATGTGGTTGCAAGATGACCAAATGCAGCTTCTTAACACACATTTGGGTAATTTTGACAGTGATAGAAAGCAAACTAAATGACATCAATTCAGCTGGTCTTTTATTACCTCCATTTCTGACTCTTTTTGCACTTTTTCTTATTCTCAGCTCGGCCGCTAACATTCTCACCTCTGAATGAGAAATGGATTCAGGCCCACCTCAGACTGGATCACCTAATGAAGCATGAACTGCAGTGAAGTACTGAGGGACTAGATCTTAAACTGAATCTACGTCTGCCTGTTCAGGTGGATGGTAATGATCTCATGGAATAAGAGCAAGGATTCTCCCAATGCCCTGGCCTACATTCCTTCCTCAAGCAAAGAACAGATTAACTGATTATTCATCTCGTTTATTATTTGAGGGATCTAGCTGTGTGCAAATTGGCAGGCCATATCTTGCTTTCAGTAACAACATGGCTGTATTTCAATACTAATCTATTGGAAATAAATTGAGGATAAAGTGTAAGGGAAAGAAAGATATGCATTTATATAGTGCCTTTTACAACCTCAGGACATCCCAAAGTGATTTACAGCCAATGAGACACTTTTTGAAGTGTAGTCGCTGTTGTAATGTAGGAAATACAGCAGCCAATTTGTGCACAGCAAGATCCCACAAACAGCAACATGACAAAGACCAGATAATCTGCTTTTAGTGATGCTGGCTGAGGGATAAATATTGGTCAGGACACCGGGGAGAACTCCCCTGCCTTTCTTTGAAATAGTGCCATTGGAACTTTTACATTCATCCAAGCAAAAAGATAGGGCCTCGGTTTAACGTCTCATCTGAAAGAAGGCACCTCCAACAGTTCAGCCGTCCATCACTGAACGGTCAGCCTAGATTATGGCAGTGAATTTCCTTGATATTTTCAATGATGTATAAAAGTGTCGAAAATTGTTTCAGCTAGAAAATGTGGTTGGAAGATGTTTTTGCTGCTTGTGCGACTCTGAAAAGCTTCGCCCAGGTTTCTTGGCCTCCTTGTCAACCACCCACACTTGTCAGAGTGAGAGCTAGTGGTGCATCCGCTGGGAGCCTCCCAAGTTTCCAACACCAATGCACTCAGGTTAACTTTGACTGAGATTTATGAGGTGCAGCTGCTGCCCTGATACAGGCAGGAGGTGATGCAGGAGACTCTGAAGATTTCTGCAGCTGGGAAACACTCTATAAAATGTTTTTGTTTTGTTTGATATTCTGACTACAGACAACAGAAGCTTCTTCTCATAGAGTGGGACCACAGCAGAATTTAGGACACACAACGCCCGACAACAGACAGGGGTTTATCAGAACTGTCAGGGGTTTATAGGATGACGTCTGGAAATCTGTATGGCCACAGAACAGCAACTTGAATTTATATAGTGCCTTTACATAGTAAAACTTTACAAGGCACTTCACAGTAGTGATTATCAGAGCTGGTTCTAGTTAAAGTGGACACGAAACTGTCAGATTGTCTCAAAAACCCAACTGGTTCACTGATGACCTTTAGGGAAGAAAATCTGCCAACCTAACAGTGACTGACTTATATGTGACCCTGGACCCACATCAAGATAATTGAGTTGTAACTGCCCTCTGAATTGTTAAAGAGGAATAGCTCTCACCATCTTCCCAGGGCAATAAATAAAGAAAAATAAAGAAAGACTTGTATTTATATGGCATCTTTCATGACCACTGGACATCTCAAAGTGCTTTGCAGCCAAGTAAACTCTTTTGAAGTGCAGTCACTGTTATAATGTAGGAAGTGGGGCAGACAATTCCTGCACAGCAAGCTCCCACAAACAGCAATGCGATAATGACCAGATCATCTGTTTTAGTAATGTTGATTAATGGATAAATATTGCCAGGACAACAGGGAGAACACCGCTGTTCTTCTTCAAAATAGTGTTAGGGGATCTTTTACCGCCATTTGAGAGGGAGATGGGGCCCCAGTTTAAACATCTCATTCAAAAGACTTCACTGCCAACAGTGCAGCACTTCCTCAGTCCTGCAGCCTTCTTTTTTGTGGTCAAATGGGACTTGAACTTAGAAGTCACCTTATTCTAATTATTTGGCACTCAATTGCCATTTGCTTTGCCATTTCTGTTACTAAATTCAAATAATTAGAGATTTCACATTTTTAATATGGAACATGACCATGAATCAGTAGAATTACTGCAAGCACCACCCTCCTTGCTTTTTTCCTGGTTATTTCCGGCTCCTGTTCTCTCTCATTTCTCTCCTAAGCTCTTCTAACTTCCTCACAACAACCCTTCAGCAGGACACCTGGCAAAATAAGGCTTCCTTGCTGACAACTGATAATGACATTACATTTTCTTGAGACGTTGAGACCCTGAGGCCATCAGAACTTGTCACATTGTAATCTGTTCTCTGAGATTGTAGCTCTGCCCCCCCCCCTGTTACAATGTAACAGCAATAGTGTAACGCTATGAATACCGTCGCCACTACCACATCACTTGAACAAGCAACATATCTGTTTTTATGGAGTTAATTACAAATAAGGCTTGCGTGTGTGACATTTATGTAAACATAAATGCAGCCCTGAACCTAAGAATGAGTTATATATATATTATATATTTTATTCATTATTAATATGGGGATGTCTTGTACACTTGTACACACTACTGAGTCAGCGGCGCTTGAGATGGCTTGGCCATGTGAGCCGCATGGAAGATGGCAGGATCCCCAAGGACACATTGTACAGCGAGCTCGCCACTGGTATCAGACCCACCGGCCGTCCATGTCTCCGTTATAAAGACGTCTGCAAACGCGACATGAAGTCCTGTGACATTGACCGCAAGTCGTGGGAGTCAGTTGCCAGCGTTCGCCAGAGCTGGCAGGCAGCCATAAAGACAGGGCTAAAATGTGGCGAGTCGAAGAGACTTAGTAGTTGGCAGGAAAAAAGACAGAGGCGCAAAGGGAGAGCCAACTGTGTAACAGCCCCGACAAACAAATTTCTCTGCAGCACCTGTGGAAGAGCCTGTCACTCTAGAATTGGCCTTTATAGCCACTCCAGGCGCTGCTTCACAAACCACTGACCACCTCCAGGCGCGTATCCATTGTCTCTCGAGATAAGGAGGCCCAAAAGAAATATGGGGATGTCACTGGCATTTATTCACACTCCTTTTTACCCTCAGAATTCTGTGGTGTAACTGAGTGACTTGCTAGGTCAATTCAGAGGGCACTTAAGGTTAAGAGTTAGTTACGTTAGTGTGGGACTGAAGTCACAGATAGTTGCATAGTATTCACAGCACAAAGACAGGCCATTTGGCTCAACAGGTGCATGCTGGTAATATAGGCAAGACCAGGTAAGGACAGTAGGATTTCTTCCTTAAAGGATATTCGTGAACCCGTTGGGTTTTTAATGATAATCCAATAACTTTATGGCCACTTTTACTGACACCAACATTTTAATTGCAGATTTATTTTTACGACTTGCATTCATAATGTAGTAAAACATCTCAAGGCACTTCACAGCAACTTTATCAAACACTGGGCCAAAGAAGCTAGCTCGCTGACCTGAATGCTTCCAGCATTTTCTGTTTTCTCTTTCAGATTTCCGGCATCTTGTTAGTCTAATTATTCTACCCCTAAACTAGCTGAGATCAGCTTGACTCAGCACAGACTAACTTTCCTGATTAGTTACTGGAATTCACTAACTATCTGCACTTTTTCAGGGCGTGTGTGGAGGCAGGGGCTGTGGTTTGCATCCTTCCATCTACGAAAGATGATGGACACACAGCAAACAATCCATTTAGCTGGGGTGTCTTCTCTTGGTGCAGTTTTGTTGATGGCTGTGAAGGCCAATCCTTGAGAGGCAGGTTCTGTCACAAGTGCCACACATGAAGCTGCCAAGTGACGCTTTAAGTTGTTTTCAGCGTTGGCACCTGTTGCCAAGCTGCTGTCACCACTGGTCATCGTGGTAGTGTACACCAGTCTACAGGCTGTGATGGCATTTCCCTCTTTCTCCAGCTAGCGACTCCCAGGTAGACATTTAGGGCCTTCATGTCACACTTGCAAACATCCTTGAAGTGAAGCTTTTCGCGCCCCACTGGTCATCTGGCCCGACTACCTCACCATACAGGAGATTCTTGGGTACGTGACCATCTTCCATCCTGTGGATTTGTCCGATCCACTAAAGCCGTCTCTGTTTGATTGGTGCCAACACGCTTGAGAGCTCTGCCTTTGCGAGGACTGCCATATTAGTGATTTTGTCCTGCCAGGATATACCCGTAATGTGCTGCAGACAGCGAAGATGGAAAATATCGAAATAAAAACAGAAAGTGCTGGAAATACTCAGCAGGTCTGGCAGCATCTGTGGAGAGAGAAGCAGAGTTAACGTTTCAGGTCAGTGACCCTTCTTCAGAACTGGCAAATATATTGAGCTGCTTTTCCTGTATGCTGTAAGTCACCCATGTTTCACAGCTATACAGCAAGGTGCTGAGTACACAGGCCTTATAAACCACGAGCTTGGTCCTAAGGGTCAGTTGGTGCTATCCCATGTGCGTTTCGCAAGTTGGCCAAAGGTGATAGCCGCTTTCCCTGTGCGTGTATCAATCTCTGCATCAAGGGACAGGTTGTCTGTTGCCGTGGATCCAAGGTAGCAGAATTTGCTAACTACTCCCAGTGGAGTGTTATTTAGTGTGATCAGGGGAGGAGATCCAACACCTTGTCCCATGACCAGGGTTTTCTTGATGCTAGGACACTGTCACTTTAAGAATTCAGCTGTGGTTCATAGGATATTTTGCATAGAAACAGGCCATTTGGCCCAACTAGTTCATGCTGATTCAGTTGGTAGCACTCTCACCTCTGAGTCGGAACACTCTATTGTTCAAGTCCCACTCCAGGACTTGAGCACAAAAAAAAATCAAGGCTGAAGCTCCAGTGTAGCACTGAGGGAATGCTGCACTGTCTTGAGATGCTCTCTTTCAGACGAGAACTTAAACTGAAGTCCCTGTCTGCCCTCTTAGGTAGATTAAAAGATCCCATGGCACTATTTTGAAGAAGAGCAGGGGAGTTCTGCTTGCTGTCCTGGTCAATATTTATCACTTAATCAACATCACAAAAGCAAATGATCTGTTTGTTTGTTATCATATTGCTGTTTGTGGCATCTTGCAGTGTGAAAATTGGCTGCCTCGTTTCCTACACTATGACAGCGAATATACTTCATTGGCTGTAAGGCACGTTGAGCTGTCCGGTGGTCGTGAAAGGCACTTTATAAATGCATGTCTTTATTTTTTCTCTACCATTCTCCCCCGTTCCAATAAAAACTACAATTCCCAGTCTTCAATTTTTTGGCGATAATAACTCAGCACACATGCGCATTGGTGCTTCCGCACTCCTCCCACAGGCGGGGGAAAAGTATTTGTGGATGAAAAAGACAAACAGAAACTGACCAGTTGTCCCTTATTCCAGTCCGGCCAGTGCTTGGTGGAGGGAGAGCAGGAATCTGCAAGGTTAAAGAGTTTATTCTCCAGAGAGGTGAGATCTTCCTAGAACAGTTCAAGGGAATCTCCCACCCCCCCTAACAATTGGATACAAATCTGTAGTTCGGATACTCCTGTTACTCTCTGATCAGAGACTTTAAATATGTAACAATGTAGTGGGCAAATCAGCCCATTCAGAGAGCGAGCACCCACAAAGATTTTTTACCTCTGGATTGAGTCTTAGATTGCATTTGCTCTTTTAGATTTAGTAATATTGTGGGTCTGTTTACCTCTCGGTTTTAAAACCTCTCTATTGATCAATAGTGGCCTTCCATTGCATGATTAGCGAGGTTGTAACTTTTGCGGAGGGGGGGGGTGGGGGGTCCTATTATGTATTAACGATAGAGAGAAATACTTCTGTATTTTAAGGATTTTTAGGGTGTCGTAATTAACGGTGTATACATCGCTCAGACTTTTGTAAATTTCTCTTCCTATCGGAGAAAGGTTTTGGAATCAGGAAATCAAATCAGTAAATAATTCTATATATTCGTAGCAAATCGACTATATTACTAAGAACAGTTTTTTGTAATCCCGAACGTGTGTGACATCAACTTTTAGATATATATTTCCTCCTCCGCTGTTGTGATGCCCTTTACTGCTATGACTTGTTTAATGGAGCTGACCTATTGTGCAATGACTTCTACTTTTATTGCCTCTGGCTAAGGTTTGGGAAAAGGGTAATGTACTGCCAGAATCGTGCAGCACTGAAGGAGGCCATTCAGTCCGTCGTACCAGTGTTGGCTCTTTGAAAGAGCTAGCCAGTTAGTTTCACTACCCTCTGCTCTGCCCCTTTTAACTGTGCAAAATCTTGCCCTTCAGGTATTTCTCCAATTCCCTTTTGAAAGTTATTATTCAATCTGCTCCCACCGCCCTTTCAGGCAGTGCATTCCAGATCAAAGAAATTCTCATCTGCTGTCTCGTTCTTTTGCCAATTAACTTAAATCTGTGTGCCCTGCCAGTAGAAACAGTTTCTCCTTATTCACCCTGTCAAAAATCCTCGTCATTTTGGACTGTACATGGAGGAAGGTTTAGATACGGAGACAGAAAATGCTGGAAACATTCAGCAGGTCTGGTAACATCTGTGTAGAGAGTCAGAAGGTGAGAGTAGCAGGTTAATGTTTCAGGTCGATGCCCTTTCATCAGAACTGTTCACATGTTTCCAGCATTTTCTGTTTTTATTTTGGATTTCCAGCATCCTCAGTATTTTGCTTTCATGTTAGTGTCGGAGATAGGTGATGTAGATGACTCTCCCTGGGCTACAGTTTCACAAATGCTGCTCTGCTTCCTGTGCCACACCCAAGTATATGGATCAGCTGTGATCCGATTGAATGGTAGATCAGGCTGGAGGGGCTAAGTGCTCTCCACCTGTTCCTATGGGTTTGCCTACATAGCGCCCATTGACTGGAATCTCCTGCTCACTTGTTGTAAAAGCACTTGCACTGCCACTGAATGAATGAAAATCAGAAGTGGGAACCCTGGCTGATTTTTCTTTTCTCTCTCTGTCTCTACTAGCCTGGAGAAGTGAATCCTGTTGTCCCTGGGTGGCATGAAACAGGGCTGTAATATATCAGTACGCGGGAATCCCTTTTAGACTTTAGTATGATTTGCACACTGAATTCTGCTGCAACTCTTACAGTGTGTTCGGGATCATCCGAAAAGATTTGGTCCTTGTTTTGCCATCGGAATGCTTTATTTGTTTGTCTTCGTAACAGAAGAATGGGTGTTGCCCATTCAGCCCCTCGAGCCTGCTGAATGAGATCATGGCTGATATGTATCTTAACACTATTTGTAAAGTTCGTCCTTTTTTAATACCCTTGCCTAACAAAAATCTATCAATCTCTGTTTTGTGAATTCCAGATTTTCAGTGTCCTTTGTGTGAAGAGGTGCTTCCTGACATCACCTCTGAATAGCCTGGCCCTAATTTTAAGGTCATGGCCCCTTGTTCTGCACCCCATCCCAACAGGGATTTCAGCAGGTCCCCGAACCCAGCAACAATTTGCATTTATATGGGGGTGCTTAAGGCAATTTACAGGGTGATTGTAAGACGAATGGAATGGTGAGCTGGGGAGAGGGTTTAGGAGGAGTGACTGAATGTTTGGGTGAAAAGATGGGCTCTCGAGAAAGGTTGTTTAAGGTAAAAAGAGGATTAGAGAGTGGGGCTGAAGACATGCCCACCAGTGGTGGGGTAAAGGGAGGCAGGTGCCAGAAGACCAAAGGGTACAAGAAGTGGGTATTGAGTCGAGGGACTGGAAGACCAGTTTGAGAAAGTTAGCAATTGATGACCATTCCGTAATAAAAGGATGGGGGAAGGCCACTGTTAGAATTAGTTTGAAACACTGAACCAGGCTTTATGGCCTATCCAGTCTGTGCAGGTATTTATTGCACCCACGCAAGCACTAGTCCGTGATATCGTGTGGATCAGGAACCACTGCTAATGATGCCCGAGTGTGTTCAGGCTGCTCATGCTGTGGACCTGATGGGTTTTACATTGTTTACATTTTACATACTAGCAGCAAAACTGAAATGCTGGCAGATATTTGGTTTTGTGTAAGTGTGGTCACTGTTGTGTAACATTTGATGACTCTACCTGTCAGTCTTACTCAACCCCAACTACATAAAAAGCAGTGAAACCTCTTAGCCCCTCTCTCTCCCTTCCTTCCTTTCGTGATATACCTCAAAACCTACCTCTGACCAAGTTTTTGGCCACCTTTCCTAATCATAGAATCAGACGGCACAGAAGGAGGCCATTCGGCCCATCACAAGTGCTACCCAACTAGTCCCACTCCCTGCTGTTTCCCCACAACCCTGTAAAATTTCTCCTTTTTCAAGTGTATATGTCTAACTAGTATCTGGCTTGGTGTCCAATTTTTGTCTGATTTACACTCCTGTGAAGCACCTTGGGACGTTTTACTGTAGTAAAGGTGTTATGTAAATTCAGGCGGTTGTAGGCGTGGGCCAGGGAGCGGAACGAGATGGCAGCATGTGATGTCCAGTGTCTATGTTGGCACTGGCGTGCTTTACTTTCTGTGCCATGGGGATGCCATCTCTTGATGTGGGTCTCTGAGCCTCTTCTGACAGTTGCTGGCTTGTTTTTAACTGTTGCTGGATGCCAATTGCCTCTGCCAACATGCTGTTCTGACTGCATTTTTCCTCATCCACTTCCTTGTTTAAATTCAGGACAAAGGTGATGGCAAAATGCCAACTTGGTCTAAATACTAGGCATCTTAGCTGGAGAGGTGAACACTTTAGGGATGATCCTTTAGCCACTGTGAATTTCTGGTTCATTTTGGCCCTTGGCGAGGTTAAAATCAACAGGTATCCAGGATAGTCTTGTGACCCTCCCTAAACTATACCTGTCTCAATCAGCCCCGTGTGATGAGTCAAAGTTGAATTACTCATCCTCAAATCACTAAGTAACATGGAGCTTGGCCTGGTTTAAATGGAGTTATGCAATGGTATGGGGCTGCTGAGTAGGATGCAGTCTGCAATATAAGATCGTACCATACAAAAATAGGCCATTTGGCCCGTTCTCCCTGTATTGGGAAGAGTAACCAATTAGTCCCACTTCCCCACCCTTTCCCTTGGAAAAATTGTCCTCTTATTATTTATCCAATTCCCCTTTGAAAGTTACTATTGAATCTGCTTCCACCGCCCTTTCAGGTCATAAAAATTCTTCTCATTTCCCCCCTTGTTCCTTTGCCAATTATCTTAAATCTGTGTGCTTTGGTTACTGACTTTTCTGTCAATGGAAACAGGTTAGACAGGAAGCAGATATCAAAATGGTGCTATTAAACCTCCCCTAAGAGCTTCTGTACTCAAATAAGATCGATCCCAGTTTCTCTGGTCTCTCCACATAACTTAAGTGCCTGATCCCTGGTAGCATCACAAGTATTTCCATTTGAAGGGTTTGCAGTTGAAGAGAAAAGACCATTTGGACCCATCAGTTAATGGATTTGCTGTAATTAGAGATCTTCCTGTGGCTTAGGGAATTTACTGCCCACCTCAATCCCGACTTCAGAGAGGAAATTGTTGCAGTATTTCACAGCCCTTGGCTTTGTGACTTTTTTTTTTCTTTCTCGGGGCTGAGATTATGGGATGACCAAAATCGCACGACAAGCAATGTAATAGCCACTTGCAGTAGTTCGCTGTTCCGTTTGCTTTCCTTGTCTCTGGCCTGTCATTACTTGTGTCCTCACCACATCACTCACAGCCACTACTTAAGTGTGTATTTCTGCCTGAACTGGACAGGGGGAGGACGAGTGGGCAGCTCATTTCAACCCCAAGGGAGTAAGAGATCCTCAAATTGGGGATAAATAAATAGGTGTGCAGCTTGGGTTATTATGGAGTGTTTCCAAATGTGGCTCTTCAAAGTCTTTGGTTATAGTGCTGTTATCTAAATGAATTCTGCTTCTCTTTCCTGCCCCAACTTAGCTCCCCTGATGCCAGTTCTCTGAAGTATAGAAAAGCTTCAGCATAAATTCTAGACTGACTCAGCCAGCGCAGTACTGAGGGAGTGCTTCACTGTTGTGGGCCATTAAACTGAGGCCCGTATGCCCTCTCTGATAGATATCCTCCAGGGGACATTAAGACTGGTGTCACGTGTCGTGGTGATAAACTCCCTTGCCTGAAAAGCATTAGCTCTTGTCACAATTCAACCACTTTCAGCTTTTGTTGCACTTCTGTCAATGCAACTTGCTCACTACTGTTTTGGAGTGTCAGGCTAGTTCACCCCAGCGAGGGTCTCACAATCACAACACACTGGCCAGAAAGGTAAGAGTGCTGCTACCAACTGAGACAAGCATGGACGGAGGTGTACCATTGCTAGGTGTACCATTGCCGTTAGAGTCTAGTTAGTGAGGTAGGACATTAACAACTACTCACAGGAGATTTGACCGAGGTATTCAAAATCATGAGGGGTCTGGACAGAGTAGGTAGAGTAAATCTGTTCCCATTGGCGGAAGGGTCGAGAACTGGAGGGCCCAGTTTTAAAGAGATTGGCAAAAGAACCAAAGGCGACCTGAGGAAAAACTTTTTTGTGCAGTGAGTGGTTAGGATCTGGGACGCATTGCCTGAGGGTGGAGGAGGCAGAGTCAAACATGACTTTCAAAAGGGACTTGGATAAGCACCTGAAGGGAAGAAAATTTCGTGGCTATGGGGGAGGGCTGGGGGCATGGGCCTGGCTGAGATGCTCTTGCAGAGAGCTGGCATGGAGACAACAGGCCGAATGGCCTCCTTCTGTGCTGTAACCATTCTATGATTCCAGTCTGTTATTTGTAGATCAAGTTCTCTTGCACGAATGACATAATTTTATAAATTCTTGGCATCGTCTGCAAGGAGGTGGAAAACCCAAATAGTTGATGAGAGCCACAGACAGAATGTACTTGATGAGTTTCTTAGTTATACTACCAGTGCAACTGTATATGGGTGTTGATCTGAAGGGATACAATTAATGTATATAATAAATAATAGTAGCATTTATATATGACAGTTCGGATGGCGATGTTGCAAATCACTTCATATGATGAATTACTTTGAAGTGTAGTGAATGTTAACATTGCCAAAGTCATTCTGGAGCAACACTGTCACACAAACAGCAATGAGGAGAATGGGCAGTTCACCTCTCTTTTAGTGGTTGCAGGAGGAAAGGAAGTCAGAACCAAGTGCCAAGGATATATTCTTGAAATAGTGCTTTCGTTCTCTCACTTACTACAGTTTGTTTACTAGGTCTCAGCTGTGGCTTGGTGGGTAGCGCACTTACTTCTGAGTCAGAAGTTGTGGGTTCAAGTCATTCAAAGACATCACGATCTCTGAATCCCCCACAATCGACATCCTGGGGGTTACCATTGACCAGAAACTGAACCGGAGTAGCCATATAAATACCATGGCTACAAAAGCAGGTCAGAGGCTAGGAATCCTGCAGTGAGCAACTCACCTCCTGACTCCCCCAATGCCTGTCCACCATCTACAAGGCACAAGTCAGGAGTGTGATGGAATACTCTCCACTTGCCTGGATGGGTGCAGCTCCAACAACACTCAAGAAGCTCAACCATCCAGGCCAAAGCAGCCCCTTGATTGGCACCCCATCTACAAACATTCACTCCCCCCACCACCGACGGACAGTGGCAGCAGTGTGTACCATCTACAAGATGCACTGCAGCAACGCACCAAGGTTCCTTGGACAGCATCTTCCAAACCCGCGACCTCTACCACCTAGAAGGACAAGAGCAGCAGCTGCATGGGAACATCATCTGCAAGTTCCCCTCCAAGTCACACACCATCCTGACTTGGAACTATATCGCCGTTCCTTCATCATCGCTGGGTCAAAATCCTGGAACTCCCTTCCTAACAGCACTGTGGGTGTCCCTACCCCACATGGACTGCAGCGGTTCAAGAAGGCAGCTCACCACCACCTTCTCAAGGGCAATTAGGGATGGGCAATAAATGCTGGCCTAGCCAGTGACAACCACATCCCATGAACAAATATAAAAAAAAAGTTCCACTCCAGAGACTTGAGCACAAAATCCAGGATGATGCTCCGAGTGCTAGTACTGAAGGAGTGCTGCATCGTTCGACGTGCTGTCTTTCAGATTAAAGGCCTGCTTAGGTCTGAAAAAAACCTGAACCGAACCCGACAGAACCACATCGGACCCGAGCCCGACCCGGCCCGGGTCCTTCCATTTTTTTCCTGCGCCCGACCCTACCCAAGCTCGACCCAACCACCGGAATGCTCACTTTACCTACCTTCCGATTCCGAACTCGTTTTTCACTTTTTCAGTTTGAAATACCTGCTGCAAGTTTATCCAGTGAGCAGCTGAGATGCAGAGACCAGGAAGGTCCTGAGTGATTAATTATTATAAAATATACAGTATTTATATAAAAAATATAAAATGATCACTGTCAGGACTCTAGTCTACACACCTACAGTACTGTTATGTGTCTCGACTAGAGTCCTGACAGTGATCATTTTATATTTTTTATATAAATACTGTATATTTTATAATAATTAATCACTCAGGACCTTCCTGGTCTCTTATCCAGTGAGCAGCTGAGATGCAACTTGCATCAAGTATTTCAACCTGTAAAGCAGGAGTCTAGGTAATGTATAATGATATTTTCTGAGCCTTCGGGCAATTGCTGTGTTTATTTTAAGCAATACAGATACTGGTACAGTGTGGCACAACCTGTCTGGGCACAGTTCCATGGGCTTCTATTTAACTAGTGATCAAACAATGACTGACTTCGTGGCTCCAATCTTCTTTTGTAACAACCTTTTCAAGTCCAATTAATACTGTGTGTGTCTGTCCCCGACCCGGACCTGACACATGTCGGATCCCGTTGGGTCCAGGTCGGTTAGCCGGCCTTTATTTCCAATGAGATGTTAAACCAAGGCACGTTCTGCCCTCTTGGATGGACATAAAAGACTCCATGGCACTATTTCCAAGAAAAGCAGGAGAATTCTCCTTTGGTTTCCTGGCTAATATTTATTTGACCTTTTGACCAACATCACTAAAACAGGTTTTCATATTGATGTTTGTGGGAGCTTGCTGTGTGCAAATTTGTGACTGCATTTCCTGCAACAGAGACCACACTTTAGAAAAGTACCTCATTGGTTGTGAAGCGCTTCGCGACACGCTGGGGTTGGGAAAGGTGCTATATAAATGCAAGATCTCTTTTTCTTTCTGTTTGTGTTAGTGCAGTTACTGCACTGGGTGGATGTGGAATGCAGTAATAGACTGTTAAAGTGTTGCCGGGGTAGTGTTAATCTGCAGTGTATTTGCTGTTCAGCCAGGACAAGGTACTACATCTAAGTGATAATTTTCACACCCTAAAGCCACGAATGGTGTATGTCACTCTTGGAGAGCTGAGGACAGGCAATGATGGAATTACTTTTTCAGACTACTTGTTTTGACAAGCCTGCATCATTAGTGTCTCGAAGCTTTAAGCAATCCTTAAGGAATATACCTATCTGCCACCATTGGAAAACCTGCCTTCAGCTACCTAGGCCCTAAGCTCTGTAATTCCTCCCTAAATCTCTCTGCCTCTCATTCCTCCTTTTTAATATTCTCCTTAAAACCTACCTCTTTGACCACCTGTCCCAATATCTGCTAATGTGGCTTGGTGCCAAATCTTGTTTAATAACACTCCTGTGAAGCAAATTGGGATGTTTTACTATGTTAAAGGTGCTATATAAATGCAAGTTATTGTTTTTCCTACAGTAGCTATGTTCAGCAGATCAGGCTCGAGGAGCTGAATGACCCACTCCTGCTCTTATCTCTTTGGAGTAATTGAGCTCTGGTTCTGTGGGTCTCTGGTACTTCGTACAAGTGGCCATTCTCCACTATCTAGTTTCACTAGAAAGTGAGTATATGAGGGAGGGAGAGGATTTAGCAAAGCTTGATGCTACCTCTGCTCAATATTAGGTGCATATTTTCAAGCACTGCCTGTAACTGATCATCCCCATGCTCACTGACCTACATTGGCTCCACCACCACCAACTCCTCCATTTCAAAATTATCATTCTCATATTCAACACCCTCAGTGGCCTCACACCTCTCTATCTTTGTAAACTCCTCCAGCCCTAAAACCCTCTGAGATCTCTGCGCTGCTCTAATTCTGGCCTCTTGTGCTTACCTGACGTTAATCTGTTCAAATTGGGGGCCGTACTTTCAGTTGCTGAGGCCCTAAGCTCTGGAACTCGCACTCTAAACCTCTCTACCTCTCTGTCCTTAAAACCCACCTCTTTGACCAAGCTTTTTGGTCACCTGCCTGAATATCTCCTTGTGTGGCTCTGTGTCAAATTTTCTTTAACACTCCTCCGAAGTCTCTTCGGCTATTTTACTACATTTAAAGGTGCTATATAAATGCAAGTTGTTGTTGTTGTACACTGGATAGCAATCTGTTTTGGAAAGCTTGACTGATATTTTATTTGTTTCCACTTCCAGGCCAAGGGATAGAGAGGCCAGTTGCAGCATTACTTTTATTTATTTGTCCATGAGATGTGGGCATTGTTGGCCAGACCAGCATTTGTTGCCCATCCCTAATTTTACTTGAAGGTGGTGGTGAGTTGCGTTCTTGAACTGCTGCAGTCCATGGGAGGTAGGTACACTCACAGTGCTGTTAGGAAGGGAGTTCCAGGACTTTGACCCAGCGACAGTGAAGGAACGACGATATAGTTCCAAGTCAGGATGGTGTGTGGCTTGGAAGGGAACTTGCAGGTGGTGGTGTCCCCATGCATCTGCTGCCCTTGTCCTTCTAGGAGGTAGAGGTCATGGGTTTGGAAGGTGCTGTCGAAGGATCCTTGGTGAATTGCTGAAGTGCAGCTTGTAGATGGCACAGTGGCGCAGTGGTTAGCACCGCAGCCTCACAGCTCCAGGGACCCGGGTTCGATTCCGGGTACTGCCTGTGTGGAGTTTGCAAGTTCTCCCTGTGTCTGCGTGGGTTTTCTCCGGGTGCTCCGGTTTCCTCCCACAAGCCAAAAAAAGACTTGCAGGTTGATAGGTAAATTGGCCATTATAAATTGTCACTAGTATAGGTAGGTGGTAGGGAAATATAGGGACAGGTGGGGATGTTTGGTAGGAATATGGGATTCGTGTAGGATTAGTATAAATGGGTGGTTGATGTTCGGCACAGACTCGGTGGGCCGAAGGGCCTGTTTCAGTGCTGTATTTCTAATCTAATCTAATCTAATCTACTGCCACTGTGTGCCAGTGGTGAAGGATTGAATGTTGAAGGTGGTGGATGGGGTGCCAATCAAGTGGGCTGCTTTGCCCTGGATGCTGTTGAGCTTCTTGAGTGTTATTGGAGCATATGGACATGGACTGCTGCAGTATCGGAGGAGTTGCAAATGGTACTGAACAGTGTGCAACATCAGTGAAAACCCCCACTTCTGACCTTAATGATGGAGGGAAGGTCACTGATGAAGCAGTTAAAGATGGTTGGGCCTAGGACACTGCCCTGAGGAACTCCTGCAGCGATGTCCTGGGACTTAGCTTATTGGCCTCCAACAACTACAACCATCTCCCTTTGCGCTAGTTGTGACTCCAACCAGTGGAAGTTGGGTGTTCAGTTTAATGGGAATAGGGTTAAGGGAGCAGGAGGTGGCTCTCATTAACAAGATCAGCTTGGAGTGAACATTAGGAGATAGGAGAGAAGCAAGAAAAAGAAATAAAAACAAAAAGTGCTGGAAATGCTCAGCAGGTCAGGCAGCATCTGTGGAGCGAGAAGAAAAATAGAAAGTGCTGGAAATACTCAGCATCTGTGGAGAGAGATGCTCTCTGAGCTGCTGTGTATTTCCAGCATTTTCTGTTTTTATTTCGGATTTCCAGCAGCTGCAGTATTTTGGTTTTATTAACTAGAGAATGATGTGAGTTCAAGGATGGGGCATGGAGGGACCTTGGAGGAAGTCTGGTCCAGTGTGCTAGTGGAAGGGAGTGAAGTGGCAGAGGCAGCTGATGGGATAGTTTCAACCTCAGCGACAAAGAAGTCCATGAGCTCCTCACACTTATTGTTGGAGGTGAGGGGACGGAGAGAGGGGTTGTCAGAAGAACATTTGCAGTAGAGGAAATAAGCTTTCCATGATGCTCCTGGAATAATGAGCAGTTTTGGAAGACAATAGCAGGGCCTGATGGTGGTTTATGTGGTCTAGCGAGATCTGGTGATGGATGATTAGAACAGTGGTCTGTCATATCTGTTCAAGGTGTAACTTAAGATAGTAGAAATGAGGGGACTGCCAGGCCAACATGCTATTTGCCTTCCTAATTGCTTGCTGTAACTGCATGTTAACTTTGTGTTCCTTGTACAAGCACACCCAAGTCTCTTTGAACATCAACATTTACAAGTTTCACACGTTTTAAAAAATATTCTGCTTTTGTATTCTTAAGACCAAAGCGAACGACTTCACACTTCCATTGGCTATCTTGTTGCCCACTCACTTAACTATATATCTATATCTCTTTGCTGCCTCTCTCTGTCCTCCCCACAGCTTACCTTCCCACCTACCTTTGTATGATCAGCAAACTACATTACTCTCTATCTCTTCATCTAAGTCATTGATATAGTTTGTAAATCGCTAAGGTTCCAGCACTGACTCTTGTGGCACTCTACTATTCACTGCCAGCCAACTTGAAAATGACCCATTTATGCCCACCCTTTGCTTCCTGTCTGTTAGCCAATCCTCTATCCATGCTAACATATTACCCCCAGCTCCATGAGCCATTATCTTGTCTATTAATTTTATGTGTGGTACCTTACTGAATGCCTTTTGGAAATCCAGGTATACTACATCTACTGGTTCCCCTTTATCTACCCTACTAGTTACATTCTCAAAAAACTCTAAATTTGTCAAACAGGATTTCCCTTTAGTAAAACCACATTGACTTGTTCTAATCATACTGTGCTTCTCTACGTACGTTGTTAAGACTTCCTTAATAATAGATTCCAGCATTTTTCCAACAACTGATGTTCGGCTAACTAGCCTTTCGTTCACTGTTTTCTCTCTCCCTCCTTTCTTGAAAAGCAGTGTAACATTTATTTATTTATTTTTATTTATTCATTCATGGGATGTAGGCATCACTGGCCAGCCAGCATTTATTGCCCATCCCTAATTGCACTTGAGAAGGTGGTGGTGAGCTGCCTTCTTGAACCGCTGCAGTCCATTTGGGGTAGGTATACCCACAGTGCTGTTAGGAAGGAAGTTCCAGGATTTTGATCCAGTGATAGTGAAGGAACGGCGATATAGTTCCAAGTGTGAGTTGGAGGGGAACTTGCAGGTGGTGGTGTTCCCATGTATTTGCTGCCCTTGTCCTTCTAGTTGGTAGAGGTCGCGGGTTTTCAAGGTGCTGTCTAAGGAGCCTTGGTGCATTGCTGCAGTGCATCTTGTAGATGGTACACACTGCTGCCACTGTGTGTCGGGGGTGGAGCGGGTGAATGTTTGTAGATGGGGTGCCAATCAAATGGGCTCCTTTGTCCTGGATGGTGTTGAGCTTCTTGAGGGTTGTTGGAGCTGCACCCATCCAGGCAAGTGGAGAGTATTCCATCACACTTCTGACTTGTGCCTTGTAGATGGTGGACAGGCTTTGGAGAGTCAGGAGGTGAGTTACTCGCCTCAGGATTCCTAGCCTCTGACCTGCTCTTGTAGGCACGGTATTTATATGGCTACTCCAGTTCAGTTTCTGGTCAATGGTAGCCCCTAGGATGTTGATAGTGGGGGGTTCAGCGATGGTAATGCCATTGAATGTCAAGGACAGATGGTTAGATTCTCTGTTGTTGGAGATGGTCATTGCCTGACACTTGTGTGGCGCGAATGTTACTTGCCACTTATCAGCCCAAGCCTGGATATTGTCCAGGTCTTGCTTCATTTCTACACGGACTGCTTCAGTATCTGAGGAGTCACGAATGGTGCTGAACATCGTGCAATCATCAGCGAACATCCCCACTTCTGACCTTATGATTGAAGGAAGGTCATTGATGAAGCAGCTAGAGATGGTTGGGCCTAGGAGACTACCCTGAGGAACTCCTGCAGTGATGTCCTGGAGCTCAGATGATTGACCTCCAACAACACAACCATCTTCCTTTGCACTAGGTATGACTCCAGCCAGCGGAGAGTTTTTCCCCTGATTCCCATTGACCTCAGTTTTGCTAGGGCTCCTTGATGCCATACTCGGTCAAATGCTGCCTTGATGTCATGGGCAGTCACTCTCACCTCACCTCTTGGTTCAAACATCGACAAAAGAGCTGAACTCAAGGCTGTAATGAGGTCAGGAGCTGAGTGGCACTGGCAGAACCCAAACTGGGCATCACTGAGCAGGTTATTGCTAAGCAAGTGCCGCTTGATGGCACTGTTGATGACACCTTCCATCACTTTACTGATGATTGAGAGTAGGCTGATGGGGCAGTAATTGGCCGGGTTGGACTTGTCTTGCTTTTTGTGTACAGGGCATACCTGGGCAATTTTCCACATTTGCCAACTTGCAATCTGATGGGACCATTCCCGAGTCTTAGGAATTTTGGAAAATCATTGTTAGAGTATCCGCTATCCCTGCAGCTATCTTTTAAAAACCCTAGGGTGTAGGCCATCAGATCCCGGGGATTTGTCAGATTTTAGTCCCTCAAGTTTCCCCAATACTTTTTTCCTGCTGATATTAATTTCCTTAATTTCTGCACTCTTTCTAGCCCCTAGGTTACTGTCTTTCTGGTATGAAACTTGTCTTCTACTGTGAAGACAGACACAAAATATTTATTCAATGCCTCTGCCATTTCCTCATTCCCCATGATAATTTCTCCTGTATCTGCTTCTAAGGGACCAATGTTTATTTTAGCTACTCTCTTCACTTTGCTGTTTTCGAAAACACTCCCAATCATCAGACTTGCTACTTTTTGCATCATTATAAGCCTCTTCTTTTAATCTCATACTATCTTTAACTTCCTAAGTGAGCCCTGGATGGGTCTTTCTTGCTAAGTTTTTGTTTTTCAATGTAATGTATTTTTGTTGAACATGTTAAATTGTTTCTTTAAAAGTTTCCCACTGTTCATTTACTGCCATGACTTTTAGTCTATTTACCCAATTTACCTTGACCAGTTCTCCCCTTAAACCTATGTAATTGTCTTTGTTTAAGTTAAAGATTCTTGTCCGTGATTAGAGCTTGTCACTTTGAAACTTAACATGTAATACAATGGTATTATGATCACTATTTCCTAGTGAACCTTTTACTGTGACATTACTATTTCACACTGCTTCATTACACAATATTAGATCTAAGCTAATTTTATCCCTAGTTGGTTCCACATTGTATTGCTATAAAAAAAACTGTCCCAAAAACATTCTACAAACTCTTCTAGACCACTCTTGTCAATTTCATTGTCCCAGTCTATATGAAGATGAAAATCTCTTACAATTATTACATTGTCTTTGTGACAAGCTCCAATGATTTATTGTTTAATGCTCTGTCCAACGGTATAACTACTGTTAGGGGGCTTATAAACTACTCCCGCCAGTGTTTCCTGATTCTTGCTATTCCTAATTTCCACCAATACTGAGTCTATTTCATGATCATCTGAGGCCAGATCCTTTCTCACTAATGTCTTTATGTCATCCTTTACTATCAGTGCTACCACTCCTCCTTTGCTATTCTGTATGTCTTTGGAAATATTGTGTACTCCTGGAATATTTAATTCCTAACCATGATTACCTTGTAACCACGTTTCTGTAATGGTGATTCGAGCTAAGTCACTGTGCCACTAGTTTATCTATCTTATAGCAGATGTTTTACGCATTCAGATAAAGAACCTTCTAAATTCATTCTTTTTGCTTCTGTTGCCTGCAATGACTTCAACCTTTCTCTTCGGATTTCTAAATCTCCCTTCACCCGAATCCTTCCACCACACACACCCCTCCACCAGCACAGATAATTACTTCTGAGGTTCTGCTTTTTAATTTAGCACCTAACTGCTCATATTCCCTATGCAGAACTTCTTTCCTAGTCCTATTTATGTCATTGGTACCCACATGAACCGTGACAACTGGACTTTCCGCCTCCCACTGCAAATGCCTTTCCAGCCACATGCAGATGTCCCGAACGCTGGCACTGGTCAGGCAACACTGCCTTCAGGACTCTCGCTCTTGGTTGCAGAGAACGATGTCTATCTCCCTGACTATACGGTCCCCTACCACCACTACATTCCTATTTACTTCTCCCACTTGAATGGCTTCCTGTACCACGTTGCCATGGTCTGTTTGCTCATCCACTCTGGAGCCCTCGCTCTCATCCATACAGATTGAAAGAACCTCAAACCTATTGGACAATTGCAAGGACTGAGGTTCCTCAGTCTTCTGCCTTCTCGATCCCCTTACCTACCTCACTCGCAGTCACACTCTCCTGTCCCTGACCACTGACCAAATCAGAAGACCCTATCTTAGAGGGGCTTAGAAGGGAGATGAGGAAATATCTTTTAACCCAGAGGGTTGTTGGGGTCTGGAACTCACTGCCTGAAAGGGTGGTAGAGGCAGGAAACATCATCTCATTTAAAAGGTGCCAGGATGTGCGCCTGAAGTGCCGTAACCTACAGGGATACAGAGAAAATGCTGGAAAGTGGGATTAGGCTGGGTGGCTTTTTTGTCAGCCAGCGCAGACATGATGGGCTAAGTGGCCTATTTCTATGCTGTAAAATTTCTGATCCTAAGGGGTGTGACTGTCTTTTGAAACAAAGTGTCCAGGTAACTTCCCCCTCCCTGATGCATCTCAGCGTTTGTAGCTCAGTCTTCAATTTATTGACTTTGAGCCAAAGCTCTTCGAACTGCAGACGTGGATCGCACTGGCTTCCACCAGCTCCCACGTATTACTACTGCAACACATCACCTTGCCATCTTTATAATGTGTTAATTAATTTTTCTTAATTTATAATAAATCCCACTACTTCTAAGCCCTATTACTAATAAGCTTTACGACTGCTGGTAAACATACTACAACTAATAAAACTGTACTAATAAATCACTGGAGTCTCGGAAGATTCCTATTGTTTCAATTAATTAATGTTACTCTGACCCCAATTAAAATTCCTTAGTTTAGTTAAGAGAAATGCTCACCAACCTATCACCCTATCACTTTCCTTCTTTGCTGGAATGTCACACATCAATTCCTCTTTCTTTTCCCCCCTCTGCATTCAATTCCCATATGAACCAAATTCCCACCTTCATACTCTGACTACGTCTCACTCTGGAAAACTTTCCTCTCTGTGCATGCCCTTACTCCCTGGTATCCCGGCCAATATTAATCCCTCAATCAACATCACAAAAACAGATTATCTGGGCATTATCACATTGCTGTTTTGTGGGATCTTGCTGTGTGCAAATTGGCTGCTATGCTTCTTGCATTACAACAGTGACTACACTTCATAAGTGCCTCATTGGCTGTAAAGCGCATTGGGCACTCATGTAGTCATGAAAGGTGCTATAAAAATGCAAGTCTTTCTATTAGGATTCTACACGGGAAAGATCATGGAATAGAAGCTTACAACACAGAATGAGGCCATTCGTCCCATCCTGACTGTGCCAGCATTTTGAAAGGACTGTCCACATTAGCTTTTTCCCATAACCTTATCAATTAGTCGTCATCAAATCCATGTCCAATTGCCTTTTGGATGTTCCTATGGAATCTGGTTCCACCACTCCTTTTAATGTGTTGCAGACTTTACCAACTCTCTGTATGGGGGGATAAATGCTTCCTCGTTTTCCCCTCTAGTTCTTTTGTATACAACTGCTGTCTCCTAATATAATTGAGTGAGTCATACTAAAGCTAGAGTTTCACTAAAATAAAAGCAAAATACTGCGGATGCTGGAAATCTGAAACAAAAACAAGAAATGCTGGATTCACTCAGCAGGTCTGGCAGCATCTGTGGAAAGAGAAGCAGAGTTAACGTTTCGGGTCAGTGACCCTTCTTCGGAACCCTTCCGAAGAAGGGTCACTGACCCGAAACGTTAACTCTGCTTCTCTTTCCACAGATGCTGCCAGACCTGCTGAGTGAATCCAGCATTTCTTGTTTTTGTTGCTAGAGTTTCACTATCTCTATTCATTAGTATTGAATCGGGTATTCAGGCTGTCTTGCAGCATTTTGTAGCCAATTAAATACTTTTGAAATCTAGCCACTGTTTTGTAAGCTAATGCAGAAGCCAATTTGTGCACAGCAAAATCCCACAGATAGAAAATGAGATTTAATGGACAGTTAATATAATTTTTGGGGCGTCTTCTGAGTTGAGAATGTTGGCTAGGACACAGATGGAAAATCCTGCTCTACAAATAGTAACATCCATCCAGCGAGGCAGATCGGGCCTTGGTTTAGTATCTTCTCTGAATGACGGCACTTCTGACAATGTAGCACTCCTTTAGTACTGCACTGCATTAATGTGGCTAATGATATTTCTGATGGATTAGCCTTGTCATATTTTTGGTTTATGTGTTGAGATCATTAATGTGATCTCTATTTATTGAAATAAAAATAGTGCTAAAGTTACCATTTTTCAGCTTTCGGTCCAGTAAGATCCCAGGTTCCAACCCTAGCTTATGTTGAGTTAGCTGGGCTCAACTTGGGCTGTGATGGGTTTGCTTCAGTGGGTTACAACAGCCCGTGATTGGGTAGAGGCGAATAGGGTCAGTCAGCGTGTTCGCATCCAATTGTTGTCCAGTGACCCTGCTGGAAAACGTATTTGTGGGGAGATTAGGCTTGGGTGTGATTCCCTCCACAGTTGGATAGCTTGTTGGTACTCGGTATCAAACCTCAACAATATGGTAGATACTAATAGAATTTATCAGGGGCAGAGGGATCCATTCACAGCCCACGTGGGCATCGCTGACTGGACCAGCATTTATTGCCCATCTCTAATTGCCCTGAGAAGGTGGTGGTGAGCTGCTGTCTTGAACTGCTGCAACCAATGTGGTGAAGGTGCTTCCACAGTGCTGTTAGGGAGGGAGTTTACCCAGTGATAGTGAAGGAACGGCGATATATTTCCAAGTAAAGATGTGTAACTGGGAGGTGATGCTGCTCCCATGTTCCTGCAACCTTTGCCTTCTAAGTGGTGGAGGGTATGGGTTTGGTACATGCAGCCTAAGTTTTATTGAAATCGGTAGTTCTATTTCAAATTTAAATCAATGTTTCATAAGGAGGACCATTTGATCCGTTCTTATCAATTTACAAACTCCATCTTGAGGACTTTATTCTGGATTTAGCCAGTTGCCTAATTGTAGCATTGATGCAGCTCTAAACTGTGGTAAGGGAATGTCTCTAAATCCTCAAACTGATGTTTCATTACAGGTTTGTTATTGCCTAAATCAGGCAGGTGGAACTCCCATGTTATTCAAAGTATGTTCAGAATAAGGTCTTGTCTCCGAGTATCTAACTTTTAATTTTAACTTTTTTCAAAAAAATCCTTTATGCACTCCTGTAATTAAAAAATCCTATTCTTTAATTTTGACTCCACCGAAGCTTTTTAAACGAATAACTGGAGTACTTAATTTTACAGCAAAAGTATCTATTTTATTGCAGGAAGTCTGCAAATTGAAGGAACCAACAATGCTGGAGAGAATAAAAGAGTATTTAGTAGGCTTTTTATTTAGGCAGATTTCTTGAAAATCTTTAATTTATTTTAATTACAGCGTGCAATCCCCTTTTCAGAAAGCTGCAGAACTATTTTTGGAGTATTTCTTTCTTCGTCTCTCTGCCCCGTGTGTACATGTCAATCTGGTCATTATCATATTGCTGTTTGTGGGAGCTTGCTGTGTGCAAATTGGCTGCTACATTTCCTACATTACAACAGTAACTGCACTTAAAGTATTTCATTGGTTGTAAAGTGCTTTGGGATGCTCCTGAGGTCATGAAAAGCGCTAAATAAATTCAAGTCTTTCTTTTGTAATTAATGACCAATGTGAGCCGCATGGAAGATGGCAGGATCCCCAAAGACACATTGTACAGCGAGCTCGCCACTGGTATCAGACCCACCGGCCGTCCATGTCTCCGTTATAAAGACGTCTGCAAACGCGACATGAAATCGTGTGACATTGATCACAAGTCGTGGGAGTCAGTTGCCAGCATTCGCCAGAGCTGGCGGGCAGCCATAAAGACAGGGCTAAATTGTGGCGAGTCGAAGAGACTTAGTAGTTGGCAGGAAAAAAGACAGAGGCGCAAGGGGAGAGCCAACTGTGCAACAGCCCCAACAAACAAATTTCTCTGCAGCACCTGTGGAAGAGCCTGTCACTCCAGAATTGGCCTTTATAGCCACTCCAGGCGCTGCTTCACAAACCTCTGACCACCTCCAGGCGCGTATCCATTGTCTCTCGAGATAAGGAGGCCCAAAAGAAAAAGAAGGAAAAAAGAATGACCAATGCCCAAACATCTTCAGCTGCTTCATCAATGAATATCCTTCAATCATAAGGTCAGAAGTGGGGATGTTTGCTGATGATTGCACAATGTTCAGCACCATTCGCGACCCCTCAGATACTGAAGCAGTCTGTGTAGAAATGCAGCAAGACCTGGACAATATCCAGGCTTGGGCTGATAACTGGCAAGTAACATTCACACCACACAAGTGCCAGGCAATGACCATCTCCAACAAGAGAGAATCTAACCATCTCCCCTTGACATTCAATGGCATTACCATCGCTGAACCCCCCACTATCAACATCCTAGGAGCTACCATTGACCAGAAATTGAACTGGAGTAGCCATATAAATACTGTGGCTACAAGAGCAGGTCAGAGGCTAGGAATCCTGTGGCGAGCAACTCACCTCCTGACCCCCCAAAGCCTGTCCATCATCTACAAGGCACAAGTCAGGGGTGTGATGGAATACTCTCCACTTGCCTCCAACAACACTCAAGAAGCTCGACATCATCCAGGACAAACATCCACCTGCTCCATAGGTGCACAGTGGCAGCAGTGTGTACCATCTACAAGATGCACTGCAGCAACGCACCAAGGCTCCTTCGACAGCACCTTCCAAACCCGCGACCTCTACCAACTAGAAGGACAAGGGCAGCAAATGCATGGGAACATCACCACCTGCAAGTTCCCCTCCAAGTCACACACCATCCTGACTTGGAACTATATCGCCGTTCCGTCACTGTCGCTGGGTCAAAATCCTGGAACTCCCTTCCTAACAACAGCACTGTGGGTATACCTACCCCAAATGGACTGCAGCGGTTCAAGAAGGCAGCTCACCACCACCTTCTCAAGGGCAATTAAGGATGGGCAATAAATGCTGGCCTGGCCAGCGATGCCCACATCCCATGAATGAATAATTTAAAAAAAATGTTCTGAATGTAATGAAGGAAGGAATATCCCAGCATCCATTGTGACAGTGACAGCTCTCTATTAAATGACCTCTAGACTTGACTATTCCAACGTATTCCTGGCTGGTCTCCCATATTCTACTGTCCATAAACTTGAGGTCATCCAAAACTCTGCTGCCCGTGTCTTAACTTGCACTAAGTCCCATTCACCTATCATCCCCATGCTTGCTAACCTACGTTGACTCCTGGTCAAGCAACATCCTGATTAGTTTTCATCCTTGTTTTCAAATCCCTCCAAAGCCTTACCCCTCCCTATCTCTGTAACATCCTCAAATCCTACAACTCTGCTAGAGTTCGGTGCCCCTCCAATTCCGGCCTCCTGCATATCTCTAATTTTCAACCCTCCAGCATTGGCAGCCTTCAGTTCCCTAGGCCCTAAGCTCTGGAATTCCCTCCCTAAACTTTGCTGCCTCTCTTTTTTTCCTCCTATAAGACACTCCTCAAGATCTATCACCTTTGCCCTAATATCTCTTTATGTGGCCCGTTGCCAAATTTTGTTTGTTAACCCTCATGTGAAAATGCCTTGAAATGTTTGACTATGTTAAAGTATAAATGCAAGTTGTGGTTGCTAAGTGTTTTTTTTTCTCTCGTAGCCTGCAAACATACACACATTAACAATTCATCTTGGAAACCAAGGAGTCAACACCTTCTGCAGAAAATGTCAGCTAGGGCTGATGGTCTCTGTGGAAACGTGGATATCTCTGGGCAGTTTTGTACATCATATTTCTTGGCATGAATTCAAAGTCACTCATTATACGATATGGGTCTATCTCAAGGCAACTCAACATTTACTCTGTTCCAGTGTTAGCAAATAGATTTAAAAAGAAACTAAACCAGGAAAAACCAAAAGATAGACAACTAATAACAACAACAGCTTATATTTATAGAGCACCTTTTAATGTATTAACATGTCCCAAGGTGCTTCACAGGGGCATTATAAGAAGAAATGGCACTGAGCCACATGAGATATTAGGTCAGATGACCAAAAACTTGGTCAAAGAGGTAGGTTTTAAAGGGGTGTCTTAAAGGGGGAAAGCGAGGTAGAGGGACAGAGAGGTATAAGGAGGGAATTCCAGAGCTTAGGGCCTAGGCAACTGAAGGCGCAGCCACTAACAGTTGAGCGATTAAAAGCAGGGATGCTCGAGGCCAGAATTAGATGAGCGCAGATATCTGAGAGTTGTGGATAATGGTTTTAAAATTGAGATGATGTTGGACTGAGAGCCAACGTAGATCAGCAAATGCATGGATTAATGGGGCTTGGTACAATTTTGGATAAGCTCCGTGTGCCTTGCAAGTATTTGGTTACAACATCCTTGCTCTTAAGTGTAAATATGCCCTGTCGAGGCCCTGAAGAATGGTATCGCTTCTGAGTTTTGCTTCCATCTCTGTTTCCCTGGTTTGTATGTTTGCTGAGAAGGCAGAAGGGTTTCTACGGTGTCAGAAGATTCCGGTAATGTTTCACCAAAGACTCGCTTCAAATATTATTATTGCTTCTGAAGCAGTTTATATGTGAAATGATGTAGTCTACTTTTAGTTTCTGGCTGTGTTTTTCTGCCTCTGTGTAATTTTCCAGCTTGTAATAAGTTTTAGCTTGCATGTAAGAATCTGACAATGTGGTGTCTTATATCATTGAAGTGGTCAGAAGAAGGGGGCAGACATGCCACATAATCTCTGGTCCTGTATGATGTGGTAAAAGAGTAATTGTTAGCCCTGTGACATTATAACTATTCATGCCATGTGTAAGTTTGCTAGTTTTAATTCATAGGAGATGTAGGTATGTTCACACATGGGTCTCTTTTTTGTTGTTCCCTCCAATGTCAGCCATGGCTCATTGGATAGCTGTCCTGTCTCCGAGTCAGAAGGTTGTGGGTTCAAATCCGAAGTTTCGGGACTTGAGCACATATCTAGGCTGACACTCCAGTGCGGCACTGAGGGAGTGCTGCACTGTCCAGGTTGCTGTCATTTGGATGAGATGTTAAGGGGGGTGGGGGGGGAGACGGTGGTCTATGGAAATGTTATTGAACTAGTAATCCAGAGGCCCAGGCCAATGTCCTGAACACTGGTTCAAATCCCACCATGGCAGCTGGTCGAATTTAAATTCAATTAATTAATTTCAAATAATCTAGAATTGAAAGCTAGTCTCAGTTTCATGGCGTTAGCACTATTATCAATTGTTGTAAAAACCCATCTGGTTCACTGATGTCCTTTTAGGGAAGGAAATCTGCCGTCCTTACCTGGTCTGGCCTACATGTGATTCCAGACACAGCAATGTGGCTGACTCTTACATGCCCTCTGAAATGGCCTAGCAAGCCACTCAGTTGTCACGGGCAATTAGGGATGGACAACAAATGCTGGCCTTGCCAGTGACACCCACAAACAATGAAAGAATTTTTTTTAAAAAGGCCTTATCTCTCCTAAGATTAAAAACAGAAAATGCTGGAAATACTGATCAGGTCTGACAGCATCTGTGCAGAGAGGAACAGAGTAAACGCTTCAGGTCAATGACCTTTTCATCTGCCCTCTCGGCTGAACGGAAATGATCCCTGGTCACTATTCGAGAGAAGATCAGGGGAGTTCCGCCTGGCCTGGCCAATATTTATCCCTCAACCATCGCCACTAAAAAGCTGATTAGTCAATCATTCCCACATCGCTGTTTGTGGGAGCTTGCTGTGTGAAAATTGACTGCACTACATTCAAAAGTCTTTCACAGTTTTTTCGCTCTTTTTCCAAAACAAACACTACCCCCCGCCTCCCCCCCAACCACTTCTCTGGCATCTTCTCCTCCTTCAGGAAACTATTGGCGGTTGATTGGCCTCTACTTGTTCTTACTGGTCATGTCATACCAATCAAATGTAATGACGACAGGAAAAAGATAACCGAGTGCAGATGGGACCTCAGTTTAACATCTCATCTGTAAGACAGTGACACCAACAATTCCTTCAGTACTTCACTTGGAGTATCAGCTAGATTTTGGGCTCAAGTCTCTGGAGTGGGACTGGTACCCACAACCTTCAGATTCAAAGATGCTATTCACTGAGCCACAGCTTACCCTTGAATTATAAATTGGCTCTTGGGTGTTAACCCTGCAATGTGTTTACCCATAAGTCACTGTGCCTGGATGTAGAAAACCACAACTAAAGCTGTACAGTAGCAGATGTTTAATGGTCAATGATTTTCTCCTTGAATACTCTCCAATGAAGGCTACCCTTGACTGCACTTTAGTTGTTGCAAAGCGTGTCCTTCTCCGCATTGTGGATGATGCTATTCAGTTGAAGAAAGATTTGTATTTATGTCACTCCATGTGACGCCTCTTTACAATATCTCAAAGTTCTTTGTGTACAATGCATTACTTTGTGGCCTTCCTGGCCAAATGGGTGTTGGTACATAATCCACCAATAATAAATGAGAAAAGCCCGAGTGCAGAGATCACTGAGATGAGAGCAGATGCTTAATTTCTGTTCATTTATTGTGAAGCTTTCTTTAAAAAAAGCTTTGTGACCTCTCGACTCTCTTGACTTCCTGTAAGTATCAGTTCTATATTGGGGATGGCTTCCTAGCACCTGTCTTGCATTGACCATGCAGAGATTGAGTAGAATGGGCCTATAGTCCCTGGAGTTTAGAAGAATAAGAGGTGATTTTTATTGAAATGCATGAAATTCCTAAGAGGGCTTTACAGGGAAGATACTGAGAGGCTGTTTCCCCTGGCTGGAGAGTCTATAAACTAGGGGTCATAGTCTCAGCATCAGGAGTTAGCCATTTAGGTCTAAGACAAGAAATTTACAAAAGCAAAATAGTTTAGATGCTCAAAATACGCAGGTTGGGCAGCATCTGTGGATAGAGAAACAGCATTAACGTTTCAGGTCTGAGAATGGGTTCTGATGCATTCCCAGAAAAGAAACAAGAAATAAGCTTGAGAACAGGAAGTTTTTTATTTATTTAGAGATACAGCACTGAAACAGGCTCTTCGGCCCACCGAGTCTGTGCCGACCAACAATCACCAATTTTTATAATAATCCTACATTAACCCCATATTCCCTACCACATCCCCACCATTCTCCTACCACCTACCTACACTAGGGGCAATTTACAATGGCCAATTTACCTATCAACCTGCAAGTCTTTGGCTGTGGGAGGAAACCGGAGCACCCGGCGAAAACCCACGCGGTCACAGAGAGAACCTGCAAACTCCACACAGGCAGTACCCAGAACTGAACCCGGGTCGCTGGAGCTGTGAGGCTGCGGTGTTAGCCACTGTGCCACCCAGTCTGTTGCCAGTTCTGATGCAGGGTCACAGACCTGAAATGTTAACTCTGTTTCTCTCTGCACAGCTGCTGCCAGACCTGCTGAGTATTTCCGGCACTTTCTGTTCTCATTTCAGAGTTCCAGCATCTGCAATATTTTGCTCTTATTCAAGAAATAAGCTTATCATCTTTGGACCAAGCTCACCTGTTTCATGCTCTTGCTCTCACTCTGAATATAAAAACATAATAAATAGGAGCAGGAATAGACCATTCGGCCCCTTGAACCTGCTCCGCCATTCAGTATGATCATGGCTGATCTTCTGCCTCAACTCCACTTTCCCACCCATTCTCCGTATCCCTTGAATCCCTAAGAGACTAAAAATCTCTCCATCTCAGTCTTGAATATACTCAACAATGGAGCACCCACAATCCTCAAGGTTGGGAATCTTTGGAATTCTCTACCCCACCAAGTGAAAACATTTCTCCCCATCTATCCTAAAATGATTGATCCTCAATCCTGACACTGTGTCTCCATGTTCTAGATTCCCCAACCTCTGTCAAAACCCCTTCAGAATCTTGTATGTTTCTGTGTACATCTCTTGCTCTCGATGTGTCTTTTGTTCTCACTCACACTCCCTCTCTCATACAACCTTTCTTGTTTTGTTTTATTATTAATGCTTTAAAAAAAAATATTCTTGGGATTTAATGCCACTGGCCTTTGTCACCTTGAGAAAGTACAGCCCTTGTGATCATGGTGCTTTCACAATGTTTTTAAGGAGGGAATTCCAAATTTTATTTATTTATTTATACATTGTGAGAGTCACTGGCAAGGCCAGCATTTATTGCCCATCCCTAATTGCCCTTGAGAAGGTGGTGGTGAGCTATCTTCTTGAACCACTGCAGTCCTTGTGGTGTAGGCACACACATAGTGCTTTTTTTTCCTGTAGTGGTTGGAAACAACTGAGTGGCTTTCTAGGCCATTTCACAGGGCTGTTAAGAGTCAACTACATTGCTATGGATCCAGAGTCACATGTAGGCCAGACCAGGTAAGGTTGGCAGATTTCCTCCTCTGAAAGGTAGTAGTGAACCAGATGGGTTTTACGACAGTTTCATGATCATTATTAAAGCCACTAGCATTTTATTCTTGATTTATTAATTAATATTGGACCCAGAGGCCATGTATGTCAGGATACTGTATGACTTGGAGGTGATGGTGTCTCCATAATTTTTTTTGTTCGTTCGTGGGATGTGGGCGTCGCTGGCTAGGCCAACATTTGCTGCACATCCCTAATTGCCCTTGAACTGAGTGGCTTGTTAGGATTGCTACTGTTAGTGGCAAATGTTGCTCTGGAGGGAAGTGCTGTTGGGGTAACCTTGGTGATTTGTTGCAGGGCATCCAGATGAGTGTGGTGGTGATGGGTGGATGTTGAGTCCAGTAGCAGAGGTGCTGATCAAGAGGAATGATCTGGCCCGACTGTGGTGGGAGCCATGTCGATTGTGGGAAAGCTTTGAAGTGTTAGGAGGTGAGCCACTCATCATGGAATAAATAAAAACAGAAAGTGCTGGAAATACTCGTCAGATCAGGAACATCTGTGGAGAGAGAAGCAGAGTTAATGTTTAAGGCCTGTGACCTTTCATCAGAGCTGGCAAAGGTTGGAAAAGAATTAAGTTTTAAGCAAGTGAAGTGGGGTGGAGGTGGGGAGTTGGTGGGGAAGAGAACAAAAGGGACAGTGTGTGATAGGGCAGAGGGCAGGAGAGGTTAAATAACAAAGCTGTCATGGGACAAAGGCAAAGAGTGTGTTAATGCTTGTGGTGAAAGACAAAGCATTAGTCCAGAGAGAGTGTGAATGGCAGCTCTGTCCACATGAAAAACAGGTACATGGTTAAAAAATAAAATTTAAAAATTAAAAAAAAAAGGCCAGTCATGTTCTGAAATTATTGAACTCAATGGTCAGTCTGCACGAGTACCCTGGCTTTGTTGAGATCGCTGGTCCAGCTCGGTGTGTAAGTCAGTGGTGGCCCTCTAGCATGTTGATGGTAGAGTGACTATGGCGAATGTGCTAAACAGGTCAAGGAGAGATGGCTGGGATCCCTGTTACTCAATACAGTCATTACCTAGCACTTGAAGGGTGCAAATATTACCTGCCACTTCATGCAACCATTCTGGAGTATGTCTTGAATGTAGGTCTAATCGCATCTTTGAGATAGAGGCAGATCTCTGCTTTGAATGCACTAGTTAGCAATAAAAGGAAATGGGTTTGGAATGGTTTAATGGAATCATTTACATGGAAACCTCATCATTAGGAACAGTTCACTGGTGCATTCAGTTAGCCTTAACCCATTCATTTTAAACCGGTTCACCTCTCTGTTGAAATAGTGAACAGTGGAATGTCATGTGTTAAGCACCTCGGGTATCAGCCAATGTTTGAAATGCGCAATCAATTTAAGAAGGGAGAAACCGGTTAATGTTTGGGTGTGTTCCTTTTTTGCTGTATGCTTGGTTATGGTGTTGATTCAGTCATACCATTGTTGCCTTTTTATCCCTCCTGAATCTATTTAAAAATAAATCTATTACTTTAAAATAGGTAAATCAACACACTTCTAGTGCAATCCCACACCTGATTGAGCTAACTGGAAAGGGCTGTGAGATTTCTTTGCTGAATATGCAATGATACAGCACAGGAGGCCATTCGTCCCATCCTGCTGGTGCTGCCTCTTTGAAAGAGTCATCCAATTAGTCGCACTCCCTTGCCCCCTTTCCCCATAGCCCTGCAAATTTCTCCTTCTGAAGTATTTATCTAATTCCCTTTTGAAAGTTACTATTGGCCCAGCTCATAACAACTCGTTGCATGTTTTTTTTTAACCACCTTCTCAGTTTGACCTGCCACCTTCAAAGACTTGTGTACATACACCAGTTCCTGCACCTGCTTCTCAGATTGTACCATTTAGTTTATTAATAGGAAGGAACTTGAACAAGAGGAAGACATTTAGCCCCTCAAACCTGTTACGCCATTCTGTGAGATCATGGCTAACCTGTGCCCTACAACAACAACTTCTATTTATATGGCGCCTTTAACGTTACAAAATTTACCAAGGTGCTTCACAGGAGTATTATAAAGCAAAATATGACACTGAGCCACATAAGGAGATATTAGGTCAGATGACTAATAGCTTGGTCAATGAGGCAGGTTTTAGGGACTGTCTTAAAGGAGCAAAATGAGGTGGAGAGGTGTAGCGGGGGTGGGGGTGGTGGTATTCCAGAGCTTACGGCCTAAGCAACTGAAGACGTAGCCACCAATGGTAGAGCAATTGAAATCAGGGGTGTTCAAGAAGCCAGAATTAGATGAGCACAGATATTCTAGATTACAGAGATAGGGAGAGGCAAAGCCATGAAGGGATTTGAAAACGAGAATAAGAATTTTAAAATTAAGGCATCGCTTGACTGGGAGCCATTGTCGCTGAGTGAGCACAGGGTTGATAGGTGAATGGGACTTGATATGACTTAAAACATGGACAGCAGAGTTTTGGATGACCAAGTTTAGAGAGGGTAGAATGTGGGAGGCTGGGCAGGAGTGCATTGGAATAGTCAAGTCTAGAGGTAAAGAATGCATGAATGACGATCTAACTCCATATACCCACCTTTGCTCCATATCCTTTAACACCCGGAGCTAGATTTACTGAACCTATAAAGTTGCCTGAAGTTCCTATAAGGAGTTTCATCTTCATGTGTCACCCCACCAGGATTAATTTTAGCCAGAAAGCAGTAAACTACAATGTCAGAAAACTAGACAAAGCAAGCGTTCCATTCAATGTTTTCCTGGACTGCTTCAAATGAACTCTCAATTCTTCACTATTTAGATTTACCCTCAGTGTTGGGGAGGGTAATTTTAATGTGGAATTTTAAATTCACCACTGCTGAAAACTGCATATTTTTCAGATTTAGTTTCTTTTTACTTCTCCTACGATAAGTGATCAAATGTTTTTTTTAATTTGTTCTTGGGATGTGGGCATCGCCGGCTAGGTCAGCATTTATTGATCATCCCTAATTGTCTTGAGAAGGTGGTGGTGAGCTGCCATCTTGAACCGCTGCAGTCCATGTGGAGTAAGTACACCCACAGTGCTGTTAGGAAGGGAGTTCCAGGATTTTGATCCAGCAACGGTGAAGGGACCGCGATATAGTTCCAAATCAGGATGGTATGTTGCTTGGAGGGGAACTTGCAGGTGGTGATGTTCCCATGCATCTGCTGCCCTTGCCCTTCTAGGTTGTAGAGGTCGCAGGTTTGGAAGGTGCTGTCAAAGGAGCCTTGGTGAGTTGTTGCAGTCCATCTTGTATATGGTACACACTGCTGCCACTGTGCACTGGTGGCAGAGGGAGTGAATGTTTAAGGTGGTGGATGGGGTGCCAATCAAGCAGGCTGCTTTGTTCTGGATGGTGTTGAGCTTCCTGAGTGTTGCTGGAGCTGCACCCATTGACATGTGCCTTGTAGATGGTGAACAGGCTTTAAGGAGTCAAGAGGTGAGTTACCAGAATTCCCAGTCTCTGACCTGCTCTTGGTGCCACAGTATTTATATGGCTGGTCCAGTTAAGTTTCTGGTCAATGATAACCCCCAGGATGTTGATGGTAGTGGATTCAGCGATGGTAATGTGGAATGACAGACAGAGATGGTTAGATTCTCTTGTTGGAGATGGTCGTTGTCTGGCAGTTGTGCGGGAATACCAGCAGGTTATGTTACGACTAGGTCACATCCCACTGAACTTTTAGTCTAGCCCCTCACCCACGCATGTTGGTAAGAATACAAGAAATAGGAGTAGGAGTAGGCCATTCAACCCCTCAAGTCTGCCTGCCATTCAATAAGATCATGGATGATCTGCTCCAGACCTCAACTCTTCTTTCATGCCAGTTCCCCATAGCCCTCAACTCCCCGATATTTCAAAAATCTATCTACCTCCTCTTTAAATACTTTCAGTGATCTATCCTCCACAACTCTCTGGGGTAGAGAATTCCACATTCAGTACCCTGAGAGAAGAAATTCCTTCGCATCTCAGTTTTAAATGAATGTCCCCTTATTCTGTAACTATGTCCCCAAGTTCAAGATTCCCCCACTAGTGGAAACATTTTCTCAATATCTACCCTGTCAAGCCCCCTCAGAATCTCGTGCGTTTCAATAAGATCACCCCTCATTCTTCTAAACACTAATGAATAAAGGCCTAACCTGTTTAGCTGTTCTTGATAAGTCAACCCCTTCATCCCAGGAATCAGCCTAGTGAATCTCTTTTGAACTGCCTCCAATGCCAGTATATCCTTTCTAAAATACAGGGACCAGAACTGTACACAGTACTCCAGGTGCGGCCTCACCAACACTCTGTACAGTTGTAACAAGACTTCCTTATTTTTAAACTCCAACCCCCTAGCAATAAAAGCCAAAATTCCATTTGCCTTCTTAATTACTTGCTGCACCTGCATGCTAACTTTTTGTGTTTCTTGCACAAGAACACCCAGATCCCTTTGTGCTGCACTTTTTGGAATCTCTCTCCATTTAAATAATAGTCTGCCTTTTGATTCTTTGTACCAAAGTGCACCACCTCACACTTACTTACATTAAAATCCATCTGCCAAGTTTTTGCCCACTCACTCAACCTATCTATATCCCCTTGCAGAATCCTTATGTTCTAATCACAACATGCCCTCCCACCTATTTTTGTATCATCAGCAAATTTGGATATATTACACTCTGCCCCCTCCTCCAAGTCATTAATATAAGATAGTAAATAATTGAGGCCCTAGGACTGATCCTTGTGGCACTCCACTAGTTACGTCTTTCCAACCTGAAAAAGACCCATGAATCCCGACTCTCTGTCTTCTGTGAGTTAACCAATCCTCAATCCATGCTAATACATTACCCCTAAGACCGTGAGATCCTATCTTGTGCAATAATCCTTTACGTGGTACCTTATCAAATGCCTTCTGGAAATCTAAATACACTACATCTACCAGTTCCCCTCTATCAAATCTGCTTGTTATATCCTCAAAGAACTCTAGCAAATTTGTCAAACATGATTTCCCTTTCACAAAACCATGTTGACTCTGTTTGATTGCGCTAAGCTTTTCTAAATGTCCTGCTATTTCTTCCTTAATAAAGGACTCTAGCATTTTCTCAATGACCGATGTTAGGCTGACTGCCTACAGTTTCCTGCTTTTTGTCTCCCTCCCGCCTTGAACAGGGGTGTCACATTAGCGGTTTTCCAATCTGCTGGGACCGTCCCGGAATCCAGTGAGTTCTGGAATATTTCGACCAATGCCTCCACTATCTCTGCAGCCACTTCCTTTAAAATGCTTGGATGTAGGCCATCAGGTCCTGGCGACTTGTCTGCCTTTAGTTCCATTAATTTGTCGAATACTTTGTCCCTCCTGATAGAGATGGTTACAAGATCTTTCCTCCCATCAGCTCCTTGCTTATCTGATATCTGTGGGATGTTTATAGTGTATGTTTAGAGTTACTTATTGTCTGTCATTTTTGGGGGCAGGGGAGTGGGTAGTTGGTTAGCTAGTGCCTGATTCCTAGAATGGCATAATCCTTCAATTGACTTCAATTCAAGATGGAGTTTTGTAATCACTCTCACCTGCCATCACCTTCATGTGTTGCATTTGGCTTGCTATTGGATTCTTAGTCAACAAAAACCAAATTATGTTTAAGTATCACCTCCCCACCCTCCTGAGCTGCACAATGTAGGTCTTCTGGAGATGAATGGTTTGTTTCACTTGTAGACCGGTTGTGCGTAATGCAATATTTGCTGAGGATTAGCATAAACTGGGTACAGATGAGGAAGTTAATTTTTGGTCCATTCTAGCTTGTCCGTGGATGGGGGAGGGGTGGGGGTGGTGGGGAAACCTCCCTTGAGCCAATACCAAATCCAACAGTTAAGTTATGCTAAACAATAAATTGCATTTCAGTAGGAGCTTTTGCTGTTTTTAAAATGCCCCAAGGGATGTCATATCAACATGTCAAACAAAATCAGGCACTCAGCCATATAAATCAATATTAGGACAGATGACAAAAGCTTGGTCAAATAGGTGGGGTTTATGGAATATCTATAAGAGTAGAGAGGTGGAAAGACAGGTTGTGGTGAAGTAATTCCAGTGCTGCAGGAGATTAGAGAGATAGGGAGACAGCTTCTACAGTAGCAGTGTAACAGAAAGCAGAAGTACACAGGAAGGATGTGAAGGCTCAAAGATTTACGACAATGCTTCCAGGGAGGAGGGGCTTAAGTTACGTGGATAACAACTTATATTTATATAGCACCTTTAACATAATAAAACATCCCGAGGCATGTCACAGGAGCATTGTAAAGCAAAATATGATAGTGAGTCGCATAAGGAGATAGCGGACGGAATTTTACACCAGCCCAATGTGCGGGATGGTGGCGGGGAGGTGGCGCAAAATGGAGCGGGAGGCTCCGGGAGGCCTTGCCGACCTGCTCTCGACTCCGCCCCTTTATGTAGGGCTGGAGAGGGGAAAAATGGGCTGCCCACCCCAGGCCAGTCAAGGCCCTTAAGTTGACAATTAGCGGCCACTTCAGGGTCTTCATCCGTCTCCATGCAGATTTTATGCGTGGCAAGCGGGCGTCCTGGAGCCAGGAAAGGCTGCCCGGGAAAAGCTGGTGGCCTGTCCATGCCCCAGGGGTGCCCTGACAATCGGGCAGAGGGTGCCCGATTGAGGATCGCCCCCGCTTCCCCAACCACACCCAGGACCCATGACATCCCCCTTTCCCCCAAACCATCACCCTTGCCTTGCAGGGCCCGACCGATTATCCCTGGCAAGGCAGCCCAAACTTACCTGGACTCCTGGCTCCATGTCCTTGGCTGGGCTGCAGTCCCAGCAGTGGCCACCGCTCCCAGTGGCCTGCTGGGACTAAGAGCTGCCGGCCCACTGGGTGGAAGTCCCGCATCGGAATAATTAAAGCCCAGGGACCCATAAAATTCGGGACAGATCCCCAGTCTAGGCAGAAGCGGGTTCGCCATTGACTTTTATGTCGGTGGCCAGCTCCCGTCTGCCCAACGTAAAATCCTGCCCAGTAAGTCAGATGACCAAAAGCCTGGTCAAGGAGGTAGGTTTTAAGGAGTGTCTTAAAGGATGAAAGTGAGGTAGAGAGGCAGAGCGATGTAGAGAGGGCATTTCAGAGCTTGGGGCCTAGGCAGCTGAAGACATGGTCACCAGTGGTGGAGTGATTAAAATCCGAGACGCTCAAGATGCCAGAATTAAAGGAGTGCAGATTTCTTGGAGGGTTGTAGGGCTGGATGAGATTAGAGATAGGGAGGGGACGAGGCCATGGAGAGATTTGAAAACAAGGATGAGAATTCTAAAATCAGGACATTGCTTGACTGGGAGCCAGTGTAGGTCAGTGAGCACAGGGGTGAAGGAGGTACGGGACTTGGTGCGAGTTAGGACACGGACAGCAGTTTAGCAGAGGACAGACTGGAGAAGCCGGGGCTGTTCTCCTTAGAGAAGAGAATATTGAGAGGAGACTTGATAGAGGTGTTCAAAATCATGAGGGGGGTACCTAGAGAGAAACTGTTCCCATTGATGGAAGGGGGGAACCAGAGGATACTGATTTAAAGTGATTGGCAAAAGATGCAAAGGCCACACGAGGAAAACCTTTTTTACGCAGCAAGTGATTAGAATTTGGAATGCACTGCCTGAGAGTGTGGTGGAGACAGATTCAATTGTAGCTTTTGAAAGGGAATTGGATAAGCATCTGAAGAGAGAAAAAAAATTGCAGGGCTCTGGGTAAAAATGGCAGGGGAGTGGGACAAGCTAAATTACTTTGTGGAGATCCAGCACAGGCTCGATGGGCTGAATGGTCTCCTGTGCTGTAACCATTCTATGATTCTATTGTATGACTTCAGGACGTCACAAAGTTCTTCACACTGAATCAAGTACTTTTATTTTTGAATTGTAATGAAAGTAGGGAGATGTAGCAGCTAATTTTCACACAGCAAGCTCCCACAAACTTCAAGGTGATACACGACCCTATTTTTTTTTAAAAACGATGTTGGTATTGATCAGGATGAAAGGGAGCACTCCCCTGCTCTTCCAATTAACGTTGTGGGATCCTTTACATTCACCCATCACAGCAGACAGGGCTTCAGGTTAATGTCAATAAATTAGAGATGGGCAATAAATATTGTCATACATCTCGAGGAAAAAGTATTAAAATTCTTTCTCTACCTTGGTTTAAGTGGGGCGTTAGTGATTATAGTGTTTAATTTCCATGAGTTCAATTTTGAAACAAACATATTATCTTTATTTTGCCCAAAAGGTCACATTTTTATATTAAACCTCTTCCCCACACATACGCCCCTTCCTTCCTTCTATTATTTTGTAATTTTACAATTGAGCTGGGAGATTTTGCCCAATACTGAATCTCCTGCAACATTTAACAACTCAATGCCACTAGATTTGCTGAGTATTGGAGTCTGTGGAGTGTCCGTGCTGCCCGTTCCCCAGTGCTGTCGCCAGTCGCTTGTCCAACATGTGCCAAGGTGAATAGGGCAAGCTATTGCTGGCTTACCATCACCAGTCCAAGACCCTGGAACCAGGAACTGGGAGCCACTTAATGTTACTATAAGATAAACTTAATTCGCACTCATGTCGGTATAAGAGAAACTCTAATTGACTCTGTTGATTTTTTTTTTATATATACCAGCCTGTTGTATGTGAACTCACCTTCAGTACTCTGTACAAGGGAGCCTGACCCACTCCCATTGTGAGTGCTGCTGTGTCACACTCTTCCTGCTGCTGCCTATTTGATTTAGCAAATGTGTCTTGGTTAAAGTGATTTTGCTCATACATTGAGCAAAATATTTGTTTATTGATTTTTTTTTTAAGTGTTGAAGTGCCTCTGGTTAGGATTCCATTTATAGGATTAAAGCTTGACCTTATTTGATAACCCAATGAAGAGAAGTCATTCCATAGGTTCCATTAGAGTTTGCTCTCAAACACATGGTTGTTTGGAAAGCTGAATCACATGGTCCAGGTAGGTGATTCTGGGGTTGGATTACCCCTTGTCTCTGTCATTTTTCATGAATGATCTCCACAAGGTTGGCAGTAGGGGGCATTACAAAAGGTCAAAGTGCCTTTGAGCTAAGTTGGGGGTTTAAATACGATCAAATGGGTACAGGAATGAGCAGATCATGGGTTCAAGCCCCAAATTTAATTCCTATCTAGGCTGATACTCCAATGCAGTACTGAGGGACTGCTGCACTGTCAGAGGTGCTGTCTTTCGGAAGAGATATTAAATTTAGGCCTCGCCTGCCCTCTTGGGTGGCTGTAAAAGATTCCGTGGCACTATTTTGAAGAAGAGCAGGGGAGTTCTCCCCAGTGTCCTCATAGAATAATAGAAAGTTTACGGCACAGAAAGAGGCCACCTGGCCCGTCATGTCAGGGCTGGCCGAAAAAAAAAAAAGAGCCACCCAGCCTAATTCCACTTTCCAGCAGTTTACAGCACTTTAGGTGCACATCCAGGCACCTCTTTAAATGAGATGAGATTTTCTGCCTCTATCACCCTTCCAGGCAGTGAGTTCCAGACCCCCATCATCCTCTGAGTGAAAAAAAATTCCTCATCTCCCCTCTAATCCTTCTACCAATCACTTTAAATCTATGCTCTTCTAGCCACTGACCTCTCTGTTAAGGTAAATAGGCTCTTTCCATCCACTCTATCCAGGCTCCTCACAATTTTGTCCATCTCAATCAAATCTTTCCTCAGCCTCCTCTGCTCCAAGGGGAACAACCCCACCCTATCCAATTTTTCCTCATAACTGCATTTTTCCAGTCCTGACAACATCCTCGTTAATCTCTCTAGTGCAATTACATCCTTTCTGTAATGTGGTGACCAGAACTGCACACAGTACTCAAGTTGTGGCCGCACTAGTATTTTATACAGTTTCAGCATAACCTCCCTACTCTTATATTCCCTCGGCTAATAAAGGAAAAGATTCCATATGCCTTCTTAACCACCTTATTGAACTGTCCTGCCACCTTCAGCGATCTGTGGACATTCACTCCAAGATCCCTCACTTCCTCTGCACCTCTCAGTATTCTCCCATTTATTGTTTATTCCTTTGCCTTGTTTGACTTCCCCAAATGCATCACCTCACATTTATCTGGGTTAAATTCCATTTGCTGCTTTTCTGCCCACCTGACCAGCCATTGATACCTTTCTTGCAGTCTACAGCTATCAACCACACAGCCAATTTTTGTGTCGTCTGTAAACTTTCTTGATCATTCCGCATGCATTTATGTCCATATACCACAAAAAGCAGGGGACCTAATAGTGAGCCCTGTGGAACCCCACAGGAAACAGCCTTCCAGTCTCAAAGACACCCATCAAAATTCATGCCACTGAGCCAGTTTTGTATCCAGCTTGCTACATTCCCCTGGATCCCATGGGATTTTTTTTTAAATCAGCCTGCCATGTGGGACATTGTCAAAAGCCTTGCTAAAATCCATGTAGACCACATCAACTGCACTACACTCAGCAATCCTCCTTGTTACTTCCTCAAAAAATTCAATCGGGTTAGTCAGACCTTCCCTTAACAAATCCATGCTGACTATCCCTGATTAATCTGTGCCTTTCTACGTGACAGTTTATCCTGTCTCTCAGAATTGATTCTAATAATTTACCCAAACAGAGATTAGACTGACTGGCCTGAAATTATTTAGTTTATCCCTTGCTCCCTTTTTGAACAAAGGTTCCACGTTAGCAGTCCTCCAATCCTCCAGTACCACACCAGTATACAGTGAGGCTTGGAAAATTATGCTCAGACCTTCTGCTATTTCCTCCTTGGCTTCTTTTAATAGCCTGGGGTACATTTTTTCTGGTCCTGGTGATTTATCCACTTTCAAGAATGCTAAGCCTCTTAATACTTCCCCTCTCCCTATGTTTATCACATCCAATACTTCACACTCCTCTTCCTTAACTACAATATCTGTATCGTCCCCCTGTTTTGTGAAGAGAGACGCGAAAGTGTTCATTAAGAATAATACCGACATCTTCCGCCTCCACACAGAGGTTACCTTTTTGGTTTTTTATGGGCTCTAGAACAACAAAGAACAGTACAGCACAGGAACAGGCCATTCGGCCCTCCAAGCCTGTGCCGATCTTGATGCCTGCCTAAACTAACACCTTCTGCACTTCCGGGGCCCGTATCCCTCTATTCCCTTCCTATTCATATATATTTATCTTGGCCAAAATTTATGTTTCAATAGATTATCTGGTCATTATCTCATTGCTGTTTGTGGGAGCTTGCTATGAGCAAATTGGCTGCAATATTTCTCTGTTACAACAGGGACTACATTTCAAAATGTACTTCATTGGCTCTAAAGTATTTTCGGTTGTCTTGAGGCCATGACAGGTACTATATAAATGCAAGCTTGATCACTTTATATAGTGGATGGTAATGACCTGGAACTTGCTGCCCACATGGGTGCTGGAAGTGGAGACAATAATTTCAAAAAATAATTGGATGGGCACTTGAAGGATATAAACTTGCAGGACTACAGAGATCAAGCCCGGAAGTGGCAGTGACTGGATTGCTTTGCAGAGAGCTGGCATGGACTCAGTGGGCCGAATGGCCTCCTATGCTGTAAATTACTATGGCTATGACTTTTTCTGTCTGTCTGTCTGTCTTAATCCATGTGCTTGCAGGAGACAGGAGATTTTTTTTTTCATTGATGCTGCCAAATCAATCAGATAGAATCACCAATGTATCTGACTACTACTGCTATCTCTAGTATATAATTCTCATTTTGAGAGACTTGAAATAGAAAATAATTTGAATTCTTGGAAGAAAGCATTTCCAAACGATGAGACTACTTTCTTAATAATAAAAGCAAAATATTTCAGATGCTGGAAATCTGAAATAACAACAAATGCTGGAAATACTCAGCAGTCTGGCAGCATCTGTGGAGAGCGAAGCAAAATTGACATTTCAGGTCAGTGACCCTTCATCAGAATACTTCCTTGTATCTTGCTCGGAACATAGGAACAGGGGAGGAGACCATTTAGTCCCTCAAGTCTATTCTGCCATTCAATGAGATCAAGGCTGATCTGCAACCTAACTCCATATACTCACCTTTGCCCCGTACCAACAACAAAAATGTTGTATTTATATAGCACCTTTAACATAATAAAACAACTCGAGGTGCTTCAGGGGATTCTTTCTTGGGATGTGGGCATTGCTGGCAAAGCCAGCGTTTGTTGCCCATCCCTAATTGCCCTTGAGAAGGTGGTGGTGAGCTGCTGCCTTGAACCGCGGCTGTCCATGTGGTGTAGGTACACCCACAGTGCTGTTAGGGAGGAAGTTCCAGGAGTTTGACTCCGTGACAGTGAAGGAACGGCGATATAGCTCCAAGTCAGGATGGCGTGTGACTTGGGAGTGGAACTTGCAGCTGGTGGTGTTCCATGCATTTTCTGCCCTTGTCGTTCTATGTGGTAGAGGTGGCGGGTTTGGAAGGTGCTGTTGAAGGAGCCTTGCAGAGTTGCTGCAGTGCATCTTGTATAGAATACACACTGCTGCCACTGTGCGTCAGTGGTGGAGGGAGTGAATGTTAAATTGGTGGATGGGGTGCCAATCAAGTGAGCTGCTCTGTCCTGGATGGTGTTGAGCTTCTTGAGTGTTGTTGGATCCGCACTCAACCCAGGTAAAACAAACTATGACATTAAGCCACATGAAGAGATATTGGGGCAGATGACCAAAAATTTGGTCAAAGAGGTAGGTTTACAGAGCGTCTTACAGGAGGAAAACGAAGTAGAGAGGCAGAAAGTTTCAGGGAGGGAATTCCAGAACTTGGGACCTAGGCAGCTGCAGGCATGGCCCCCAGTGGTGGAGCGATTATAATCAGGGATTCACAAGAGGGCAGAATTAGAGGAGCGCAGATATCTTTGGAGGGTTGTGGGATTGGAGGAGGTTACAGTGAGAGGGAGGGGTGAAGCTATGGAGGGATATTTCTTAATATCTTTGGATGACAAAAATCTATCAATCTCAGATATAAAATTTACAATTGCTGTAGCATCAATTACTGCTGGCTCACAGTACTCCTGGTATGGTCTAACCAGGCTTTGTATAAATGTAGCAAAATTTCTAACCCCTTGTATTCTAGTCCTTTAGATATCAAGGCCAGCATTTTAATTATTTTCATTACTTTTAATTATTTTTTGTACGTAGATGACATTTTAATGTTCAATGTACCTGGTCCACCCAAATTTCTTTAGATCTCCATTGTTCAAGCTTTTAACTATTTCTATCCTTTTTAGATCCAAAGTAGATGTCCTCACATTTGTTTACATTGAAATCCATTTGCCATAGTTTTGCCCATTCGTTAATCTATAAATTGTTCTTTGTAATTTTATGCTCACATCTACACCGCTTACAAACTTTGCGTCACCAGCTTTCTATCCCATCATTTAAGTCATTAAGAACAGAGGAATAAAGGAACAGGAGTAGGCCATTCAGCCCTTCAAGCCTGATCCACCATTCAAATTTTCTAATACAATAAACTGTTGTAAGGAAGGGAGAGAGTTAGGGCCTTGGCAGCTGAAGGCGATTAAAATTGGAGATAGGCAAGTGGCCGGAATTGGAGGAGCGCAGAGATCTGAGGTTTGTCGGGCTGAAGGAGGTTCCAGAGATCGGGAAGGAGAAGGCTTGGAGGGAGTTGAAAACAAGGATGAGAATTTTAAAATCGAGGTACTACTTAACCAGGAGTCAATGAAGGTCATTGAGAACAGGAATGATGGATGAACAGGACTTGGTGTGAGTTAAGATACAAGCACCAGTGTTTTGATGAGCTCAACTGACCTCATTGATTCCACTCCCTATGTGCCTGTAGCTTGTTGGCGATCTCCTCCTAAGGAGGAGGAAGCCCCTGACTCTCTCTCTGACCTGGTGGAACGAGCAGAATATACTCTCAGAACCTTGGATAACATCCACAGTAGCTTTTGGAGTTAAGGGACTTTTCTCTCAGGATATTTAATTAAATTCATTTGGAGATGATTTTAAAAAAGGACCAGGTCTGATGGACCTTCTTGTATTGCGTGCTTTACTTTGTGTCCTTGTTCTTCACAGGTTTGAAGGATGTTTGACTCGGTGAAGCCTTATGGAAACCAGGAGTTTTATGCTCTGAAGAGGGAATGCCAGCATCGCAACCAGCTCTTCGAAGACCCCTTGTTCCTTGCCGATGATGAATCACTGTTCTGTACGACGGCGCTGTTGTCCAACGTCCGCTGGAAGCGTCCAACAGTAAGTAGTTTACTGTCATTTTTCCGGGAACTATAGTGCGGAGGTCCTCAGAAGACTACTTGGCTGTGACCAATAGACTATTGAACACTGCTGAGCCTGAGGTAGCAAGCAGTTTTAACAGAAAAATGCTTGTTCCAAAACTCTGAATACCGGGTCAATCCAAATTTCTAAAACGGAGATCGATAGATTTTCATTAGGTTAGGATAGCGAGGGATATGGAGTTGAGATACAGTCTGATGGACTAACAAACAGACTCATAGGGCTGAATAGTCTGCTCCTACTGCTGTGTTCCCTGCTGTAACCATTCTGTGATTCTATGATTTGAGTTTACCTGAGGTAACAGGGAGGGTGGATGATGGCAGTGCAGTTCATGGACTTCCAAAAGGAGCTTGATTAAGTACCACATGTTAAACTTGTTCGCAAAATTGAAGCCCACGAGTCATTCTCAGATTGGCAGGCTGTGACCAGTGGGGTACCGCAAGGATCAGTGCTTTGGACCCAGCTGTTCAATGATTTGGATCTGGGAACCAGTTGTAATATTTCCAAGTTTGCAAATGACACAAAACTTGGTGGGAATGTGAGTTGTGAGGAGGATGCAAAGAGGCTTCAAGGGGATTTGGACAGGCTGAGATAGAATAGACAAGAACATGGCAGATGGAATATAATGTGGATAAGTGTGAGGTTATCCACTTTGGTAGGAGGAACAGAGGTGCAAAGTATTTATTAAATGGTGAGAGATTGGAAAGTGTTGATGTCCAAAGGGACCCAGGTGTCCTTGTTTATAAGTCACTGAAAGCTAGCATTCAGGTTTAGCAAGCAATTAGGAAGGCAAATGGTATGTTAGCCTTTATCACAAGAGGATTTGAGTACAGGGGTAAAGAAGTCTTGCTTCAATTGTATAGAGCTTTGGTGAGGCTGCAACCTGGAATATTGTGTGCAGTCCTGGTCCCCTGGCCTGAGGAAGGATATACTTGCCATAGAGGGAGTGCAGCAGAGATTCACCAGACTGATTCCTGGGATGGTGGGATTTTCCTATTGGGAGAGATGGAGGAGACTGGGCCTGTATTCTCTGGCGATTTCATAGAAACCTACAAAGTTCTTAAATGGATAGACAAGGTAGATGCAAGAATAAAGGGCAAGCCATTTAGGACTGAGATGAGGAGGAACTTCTTCACTCAGAGGGTGGTGAATCTTTGGAATTCTCTGCCCCAGAGGGTGGTGGAAATTCAGTCACTGAGTAAATTCAAGACAGAGATCAATATATTTCTAATTGCTAATGACATCAAGGGATTATGGGGATAGTGTGGGAATGTGGCATTGAGGTAGACGATCAGTCATGATCTAGAATGGTGGAGCAGGCTCGAAGGACTGAATGGCCTACTCGTGTTCCTATGGTCCTAAAAGGGGCAGTAGCAACATAGATATAAAATTGGCTAAGGGATAGAAAGCAGAGGGTTATTGTGAATGGTTGTTTTTTTAGACAGGAGGGAGGTATAAAGTGGCTTTTCCTAAGGTTCAGTACGAGCATTGCTGCTATTTCTGATGCACCTGAGTGATTTGGACTTGGGGCTACAGGCAGAATTTTAAATTTGTTTTCTAAAGGGAATTGGATAAATACTTGAAGTGGGATTAACTGGATTGCTCATCGAAAGAGCCAGCACAGACTTGATGGGATGAATAGCCTCCTTCAGTGTTGTATCATTCCATTCTTTGATTTTATATTTCCAGACGTTTCAACAAATGAGAGGTGATATCATTGAAAAGTATAAAATTCTTAGAGGGTAAATGTTGAGAGGCAGTTGCCTCTGGCTGGAGAGTCTAGAACAGATGTGTCCAACCTTTTCGCGTGAGGGGTCACATTACAATTTTTGTCCTACACAGGGGGCTGGTGAACTAATTTCGGATAGATAAAGCCATTAAAAATTTATCTTAATCAACACAACAACAAATGTGCATTTTTGTGATGAAGCATTAAATGAGAGCACTAATTTATTAACTTACTTTCTCTTCACTATGTTGAACAGTGATTTAGTGAGATACCTGGCATTGTTTTTGCTTGCACAATGCCTGCCCATGCTCCACACTCTTGATGTAGCAATGCGGAGTATTCCGAATAGATGTCCATCTGTCAGGACTGATCTCTCTCTCTCTCTCTTTTTCCCCCTCTCACTCTCTCTCTCTCCTCCGCCTCTCACATTCTCTCTTGTTCTGTCTCCCCCTTCTCTCTCTCTGTCTCTCTCTCTCTCTGTCACTCCTCTCTCTCTCTCTCTGTCACTCCTCTCTCTCTCTCTCTGTCACTCCTCTCTCTCTCTCTGTCACTCCTCTCTCTCTCTCTCTGTCACTCCTCTCTCTCTCTCTCTGTCACTCCTCTCTCTCTCTCTCTGTCACTCCTCTCTCTCTCTCTCTGTCACTCCTCTCTCTCTCTCTCTGTCACTCCTCTCTCTCTCTCTGTCACTCCTCTCTCTCTCTCTGTCACTCCTCTCTCTCTCTCTGTCACTCCTCTCTCTCTCTCTGTCACTCCTCTCTCTCTCTCTGTCACTCCTCTCTCTCTGTCACTCCTCTCTCTCTGTCACTCCTCTCTCTCTCCCCACCTCCTCCCTCTGTGTCTATTCCCTCCTTGATGCGTCTTCCCCCCCTCTGTGTCTCCTCTCTATCTATCTATCTATCTATCTATCTATCTATCTATCTATCTATCTTTCTTTCTTTCTTTCTTTCTTTCTTTCTTTCTTTCTTTCTTTCTTTCTTTCTTTCTTTCTTTCTTTCTTTCTTTCTTTCTTTCTTTCTTTCTTTCTTTCTTTCTTTCTTTCTTTCTTTCTCTTTTTCTTTCTTTCTCTTTTTCTTTCTTTTTCTTTTTCTTTTTCTTTCTTTTTCTTTTTCTTTCTTTTTCTTTTTCTTTTTCTTCTTTTTCTTTTTCTTTTTCTTTTTCTTTATCTTTTTCTTTTTCTTTTTCTTTTTCTTTTTCTTTTTCTTTTTCTTTTTCTTTTCCCCCACCCCTCTCTCCCTCCCTCTCTCTGTTTCCCCCCGTCCCACCCTCTTTGTGTGGCTCCAGGCAGGTGCAGTGGTAAAAAGGTCTGAAAGGCTTAATGTTTCAGACAGTGAGAGTAACCCCTTCCACTGTAGCGATGATGATGTAATAATCACACAGGTTTGGAAGAAGCCAGAAGCATCATGAGAGATGTAAGCTGGATGGGCATAATAAGAGTGTAAATAGTTATGTATACAAAATAAATGAGTTACTATTTAGCCATACAAAGACTCTGAGACATCTGTAAACAATGCACAAACTAAGCTAACAACCATAGCCTTGGGACAAAGGGTCAGTCATTTAGGACTGAGTTGAGGAGAAATTTCTTGACACAGAAGGTTGTGAATTTTTTGAATTCTCTACCCCAGAGAGTTGTGGATGCTCAGTTGTATATTGGAGTATATTAGAATTAGAACATTACAGCGCAGTACAGGCCCTTCGGCCCTCGATGTTGCGCCGACCTGTGAAACCATCTGACCTACACTATTCCATTTTCATCCATATGTCTATCCAATGACCACTTAAATGCCCTTAAAGTTGGCGAGTCTACTACTGCTGCAGGCAGGGCGTTCCACGCCCCTACTACTCTCTGAGTAAAGAAACTACCTCTGACATCTGTCCTATATCTATCACCCCTCAACTTAAAGCTATGTCCCCTCGTGTTTGCCATCACCATCCGAGGAAAAAGACTCTCACTATCCACCCTATCAAACCCTCTGATTATCTTATATGTCTCTATTAAGTCACCTCTCTTCCTCCTTCTCTCCAACGAAAACAACCTCAAGTCCCTCAGCCTTTCCTCGTAAGACCTTCCCTCCATACCAGGCAACATCCTAGTAAATCTCCTCTGCACCCTTTCCATAGCTTCCACATCCTTCCTATAATGCGGTGACCAGAACTGCACACAACACTCCAGGTGCGGTCTCACCAGAGTTTTGTACAGCTGCAGCATGACCTCGTGGCTCCGAAACTCGATCCCCCTACTAATAAAAGCTAACACACCATATGCCTTCTTAACAGCCCTATTAACCTGGGTAGCAACCTTCAGGGATTTATGCACCTGGACACCAAGATCTCTCTGTTCATCTACACTACCAAGAATCTTCCCATTAGCCCAGTACTCTGCATTCCTGTTACTCCTTCCAAAGTGAATCACCTCGCACTTTTCTGCATTAAACTCCATTTGCCATCCCTCAGCCCAGCTCTGCAGCCTATCTATGTCCCTCTGTACCCTACAACATCCTTCGGCACTATCCACAACTCCACCGACCTTAGTGTCATCCGCAAATTTACTAACCCACCCTTCTACACCCTCTTCCAGGTCATTTATAAAAATGACAAACAGCAGTGGCCCCAAAACAGATCCTTGCGGTACACCACTAGTAACTAAACTCCAGGATGAACATTTGCCATCAACCACCACCCTCTGTCTTCTTTCAGCTAGCCAATTTCTGATCCAAAGCTCTAAATCACCTTCAACCCCATACTTCCGTATTTTCTGCAATAGCTTACCGTGGGGAACCTTATCAAACGCCTTACTGAAATCCATATACACCACATCCACTGCTTTACCCTCATCCACCTGTTTAGTCACCTTCTCGAAAAACTGAATAAGGTTTGTGAGGCACGACCTACCCGTCACAAAACCGTGCTGACTATCGCTATTGAACTTATTCTTTTCAAGATGATTATAAATCCTGTCTCTTATAACCTTTTCCAACATTTTACCCACAACCGAAGTAAGGCTCACAGGTCTATAATTACCAGGGCTGTCTCTACTCCCCTTCTTGAACAAGGGGACAACATTTGCTATCCTCCAGTCTTCCGGCACTATTCCTGTCGACAATGACGACATAAAGATCAAGGACAAAGGCTCTGCAATCTCCTCCCTAGCTTCCCAGAGAATCCTAGGATAAATCCCATCTGGCCCAGGGGACTTATCTATTTTCACACTTTCCAAAATTGATAACACCTCCTCCTTGTGAACCTCAATCCCATCTAGCCTAGTAGTCTGAATCTCAGTATTCTCCTCGACAACATTTTCTTTCTCTACTGTAAATACTGACGCAAACTATTCATTTAACACTTCCCCTACCTCCTCTGATTCCACACACAACTTCCCACTACTATCCTTGATTGGCCCTAATCTAACTCTAGTCATTCTTTTATTCCTGATATACCTAAAGAAAGCCTTAGGGTTTTCCCTGATCCTATCCGCCAATGACTTCTCGTGTCCTCTCCTTGCTCTTCTTAGCTCTCCCTTTAGATCCTTCCTGGCGAGCTTGTAACTCTCAAGCGCCCTAACTGAGCCTTCACGTCTCATCCTAACATAAGCCGCCTTCTTCCTCTTGACAAGCGCTTCAATTTCTTTAGTAAACCACGGCTCCCTCGCTCGACAACTTCCTCCCTGCCTCACAGGTACATACTTATCAAGGACACGCAGTAGCTGCTCCTTGAATAAGCTCCACATTTCGATTGTTCCCATCCCCTGCAGTTTCCTTCCCCATCCTACACATCCTAAATCTTGCCTAATCGCATCATAATTTCCTTTCCCCCAGCTATAATTTTTGCCCTGCGGTATATACCTGTCCCTGCCCATCGCTAAGGTAAACCTAACCGAATTGTGATCACTATCACCAAAGTGCTCACCTACATCTAAATCTAACACCTGGCCGGGTTCATTACCCAGTACCAAATCCAATGTGGCATCGCCCCTGGTTGGCCTGTCTACATACTGTGTCAGAAAACCCTCCTGCACACACTGGACAAAAACTGACCCATCTAAAGTACTCGAACTATAGTATTTCCAGTCAATATTTGGAAAGTTAAAGTCCCCCATAACAACTACCCTGTTACTCTCGCCCCTGATGAGAATCATCTTCGCTATCCTTTCCTCTACATCTCTGGAACTATTTGGAGGTCTATAAAAGACTCCCAACAGGGTGACCTCACCTCTCCTGTTTCTAACCTCGGCCCATACTACCTCAGTAGACGAGTCCTCAAACGTCCTTTCTGCCGCCGTAATGCTCTCCTTGATTAACAAAGCCACACCCCCCCCTCTTTTACCATCTTCTCTGTTCTTACTGAAACATCTAAATCCCGGAACCTGCAACATCCATTCCTGTCCCTGCTCTACCCATGTCTCCGAAATGGCCACTACATCGAGATCCCAGGTACCAACCCATGCTGCAAGCTCACCCACCTTATTCCGGATGCTCCTGGCGTTGAAGTAGACACACTTTAAACCAGGTTCTTGCTTGCCAGTGCCCTCTTGCGTCCTTGTAACCTTATCCCTGACCTCACTACTCTCAACATCCTGTACACTGGCACTACAATTTAGGTTCCCATTCCCCTGCTGAATTAGTTTAAACCCCCCCGAAGAGCACTAGCAAATCTCCCCCCCAGGATATTGGTACCCCTCTGGTTCAGGTGAAGACCATCCTGTTTGTAGAGGTCCCACCTACCCCAGAAAGAGCCCCAATTATCCAGGAAACCAAAACCCTCCCTCCTGCACCATCCCTGCAGCCACGTGTTCAACTCCTCTCTCTCCCTATTCCTCGCTTCGCTATCACGTGGCACGGGCAACAACCCAGAGATAACAACTCTGTTTGTTCTCGCTCTAAGCTTCCACCCTAGCTCCCTGAATTTCTGTCTTAAATCCCCATCTCTCTTCCTACCTATGTCGTTGGTGCCTATGTGGACCACGACTTGGGGCTGCTCCCCCTCCCCCTTAAGGATCCCAAAAACACGATCCGAGACATCACGAACCCTGGCACCTGGGAGGCAACATACCAACCGTGAGTCTCTCTCGTTCCCACAGAACCTCCTATCTGTTCCCCTAACTATGGAGTCCCCAATGACTAATGCTCCGCTCCTCTTCCCCCTTCTCTTCTGAGCAACAGGGACAGACTCTGTGCCAGAGACCTGTACCCCATTGCTTACCCCTGGTAAGTCGTCCCCCGCAACAGTATCCAAAACGGTATACCTGTTGTTGAGGGAAACGGCCACAGGGGATCCCTGCACTGCCTGCTGGTTCCCTCTCCTTCCCCTGACGGTAACCCATCTACCTACTTCTTTTACCTGAGGTGTGACTACCTCCCCATAACTCCTCTCAATAACCCCCTCCGCCTCCCGAATGATCCGAAGTTCATCCAGCTCCAGCTCCAGTTCCCTAACGCGGTTCTCGAGGAGCTGGAGTTGGGTGCACTTCCCGCAGATGCAGTCAGCAGGGACACTCTTGGCGACCCTTACCTCCCACATTCTGCAGGCTTGAGATTGATAGATTCTTGGACACTAAGGGAATCAAGGGATAAGATCAAAAAATGGAAGCCATGATCTTACTGAATGGCAGTGCAGGCTTGAGGCACCTTTTGTTTTTATTCATTCATGGGATGTGGGCGTTGCTGGCCAGGCTAGCATTTATTGCCCATCCCTAATTGCCCTTGAGAAGGTGGTGGTGAGCTGCCTTCTTGAACAGCTACAGTCCATGTGGGGTAGGTACACCCACAGTGCTGTTAGGAAGTGAGTTCCAGGATTTTGACCCAGTGACAGTGAAGGAACGGCGATATAGTTCCAAGTCAGAATAGTGTGTGGCTTGGAGGGGAACTTGCAGGTGGTGGTGTTCCCATGCATTTGCTGCCCTTGTTCTTCTGGTTGGTAGAGGTCGCGGGTTTGGAAGGTGCTGTCTAAGGAGCCTTGGTGCATTGCTGCAGTGCATCTTGTAGATGGTACACACTGCTGCCACTGTGCGTCGGTGGTGGAGGGAGTGAATGTTTGTAGATGGGGTGCCAATCAAGCGGGCTGCTTTGTCCTGGATAGTGTTGAGCTTCTTGAGTGTTGTTGGAGCTGTACCCATCCAGGCAAGTGAAGAGTATTCCATCACACTCCTGACTTGTGCCTTGTCGATGGTGGACAGGCTTTGGGGAGTAAGCAGGTGAGTTACTCACCGCAGGATTCCTAAACCTCTGACCTGCTCTTGTAGCCACGGTATTTATATGGCTACTCCAGTTCAGTTTCTGGTCAATGGTAGCCCCTAGGATGTTGATAGTGGGGGATTCAGCGATGGTAATGCTGTTGAATGTCAAGGGGAGATGGTTAGATTCTCTCTTGTTGGAGATGGTCATTGCCTGGCACTTGTGTGACGCAAATGTTACTTGCCATTCATCAGCCCAAGCCTGGATGTTGTCCAGGTCTTGCTGCATTTCTACACGGACCGCTTCAGTATCTGAGGAGTCACGAATGGTGCTGAACATTGTGCAATCATTAGTGAACATCCCCACTTCTGACCTTATGATTGAGGGAAGGTCATTGATGAAGCAGCTGAAGATGTTTGGGCCTAGGTCACTACCCTGAGGAACTCCTGCAGTGATGTCCTGGAGCTCAGATGATTGACCTCCAACAACCACAACCATCTTCCTTTGCGCTAGGTATGACTCCTGCCAGCGGAGGTTTTTCCCCCTGATTCCCATTAACCTCAGTTTTGCTAGGGCTCCTTGATGCCATACTTGGTCAAACGCTGCCTTGATGTCAAGGGCAGTCACTCTCACCTCACCTCCTGAGTTCAGCTCTTTTGTCCATGTTTGAACAAGGCTGTAATGAGGTCAGGAGCTGAGTGGCCCTGGCGGAACCCAAACTGAGCGTCATTGAGCAGGTTATTGCTAAGCAAGTGTCGCCTGATGGCACTGTTGATGACACCTTCCATCACTTTACTGATGATTGAGAGTAGGCTGATGGGGCGGTAATTGGCCAGGTTTGACTTGTCCTGCTTTTTGTGTACAGGACATCGCTGGGCCATTTTCCACATTGCAGGGTAGATGCCTGTGTTGTAGCTGTACTGGAACAGCTCGGCAAAGGCACGGCAAGTTATGGAGCACAGGTCTTCAGTACTATAGCCAGAATATTGTCAGGACCCATAGTCTTTGCAGTATCCAGTGCCTTCAGTCGTTTTCTTGATATCACGCGAGTGAATCGAATTGGCTGAAGTCTAGCATCTGTGATGATGGGGACTTCAGGAGGAGGCTGATTTGGATCATCAACTCGGCACTTCTGGCTGAAGATTGTTGCAAATGCTTCAGCCTTATCTTTCACACTGATGTGCTGGGCTCCCCCAGCATTGAGGATAGGGATATTTGTGGAGCCTCCTCCTCCAGTTAGTTGTTTAATTGTACATCACCATTCATGGCTGGATGTGGCAGGACTGCAGAGCTTCGATCTGATCCGTTGGCTATGGAATCGCTTAGCTCTGTCTATCGCATTTTGCTTACGCAGTTTGGCACGCAGATAGTCCTGTGTTGTAGCTTCACCAGGTTGACACCTCATTTTGAGGTATGCCTGGTGCTGTTCCTGGCATGCCCTCCTGCACTCTTCATTGAACCAGGGTTGGTCTCCTGGCTTGATGGTAAAGATAGAGTGGGGGATATGCCAGGCCATGAGGTTGCAGATTGTGGATGAGTCCAATTCTGCTGCTGCTGATGGCCCACAGTGCCTCATGGATGCCCAGTTTTGCATTGCTAGATCTGTTCGAAATCTATCCCATTTAGCCTGGTGGTAGTGCCACACAACACGATGGAGGGTACCCTCAATGTGAAGGTGGGACTTCGTCTCCACAACGACTGTGCGGTGGTCACTCCTACCAATACTGTCATGGACAGATGCATCTGCGGCAGGCAGATTGGTGAGGACGAGGTCAAGTATGTTTTCCCCTCTTGTTGGTTCCCTCAGCACCTGCCGCATACCCAGTCTAGCAGCTATGTCCTTTAGGACTCGGCCAGCTCGGTCAGTAGTGGTGCTATCGAGCCACTCTTGGTGATGGACATTGAAGTCCCCCACCCAGAGTACATTCTGTGCCCTTGCCACCCTCAGTGCTTCCTCCAAGTGGTGTTCAACATTGAGGAGTACTGACTCATCAGCTGAGGGAGGGCAGTAGGAGGTAATCAGCAGGAGGTTTCGTTGTCCATGTTTGACCTAATGCCATGAGACATCATGGCGTCCAGAGTCGATGTATACCACTGTCCCGCCACCTCTGGTGGGTCTGTCCTGCTGGTGGGACAGGACATATCCGGGGATGGTGATGGCAGTGTCTGGGACATTGTCTGTCAGGTATGATTCCGTGCGTTTGACTATGTCAGGCTGTTGCTTGATTAGTCTGTGGGACAGCTCTCCCAACGTTGGTACAAGCCCACAGATGTTAGGAAGGAGGACTTTGCAGGGTCGACAGGGCTGTGTTTGCCGTTGTCATTTCCAGTGCCTCGGTCGATGCCGGGTGGTCCGTCCGATTTCATTCCCTTTTTGTATTGACTTTGTAGCAGTTAGATAGAACTGAGTGGCTTGCTAGGCCATTTCAGAGGGCATGTAAGAGATAACCACATTGCTGTGGGTCTGGGGTCACATGTAGGCCAGACCAGGTAAGGACAACAGATTTCCTTCCCTAAAGGACATTAGTGAACCAGATGGGTTTTTACAACAATCGACAAGGGTTTCATGGCCATCATTAGACTAGCTTTAAATTCCAGATTTATTAATTGAATTCAAATTCCACTTTCTGCCTTGGTGGGATTCAAACCCATGTCCCCAGAGCAATACCCTGGGTCTCTGTGTTACTAGTCCAGTGACAATACCACTATGCCACCACTTCCCCTGTCCTCCTCACCTGCTCCTGTTTCTTATGTTCTTAGATAGGAGAATGGGGTCGTGAGTTATTTCGTCGCAATGGAGTATCTTGAGCATTCAAGTGCGCTGTTGGCTAGAGGTGCTGGGTGTGGGTTTGTTTTTCTTCTGCTTCTCTGTACAACTTGTAACATTTTATGCAACTCCAATCCAGGAAAATTTAAAAATCCACCAGACCTCCTCCGAGTTGGCTGACCTGATTTTAAACTTGTGTGTTTGCGTGTTTTTTTTTTTGCCCTGTTTTCGTATAAGTACTGGAATATATAAACCTCTAGTCAGCCCCCATCTGGACTAACTGTGCTCAGTTCTGTTCACTGCACCTCAGGAAGAATAGATTGGCCTTGGAGGGGGTGCAGTGCAGATTCACTAAGATGATACCCAAGTTAAAAGGCTTAAGTTATGTGGATTGACTTGCCTTGTATTCTCTGGAGTATAGAAGATTAAGGGTGATCTAATTGAGGTGCTTTCAAGCTGATGAAATGAGTTTTGTGGAATATGTCGAACATTCCTTGTTCCAGTCCTACTCAGGCCCCCTCCCCCATCTCTTTTTCCGGTACATTGATGACTGTATCGGTGCCGTTTCCTGCTCCCACCCTGAACTGGAAAACTTGATCAACTTTTGCTTCTAAGGAATGAAACCAGACGGACTACCCGGCATCAACCTAGGCACCGGAAACGACAACAGCAAACCCAGCCCTGTCGACCCTGCAAAGTCCTCCTTACTAACATCTGGGGGCTTGTGCCAAAGTTGGGAGAGCTGTCCCACAGACTAGTCAAGCAACAGCCTGACATCGTCATACTCACAGAATCGTACCTAACAGACAATGTCCCAGACACTGCCATCATCATCCCCGGGTGTGTCCTGTCCCACCGGCAGGACAGACCCACCAGAGGTGGCAGCACAGTGGTATACAGTAGAGAGGGAGTTGCCCCGGGAGTCCTCAACGTCGACTCTGGACCCCATGAAGTCTCATGGCATCAGGTCAAACATGGACACGGTAACCTCCTGCTGATTACTACCTACCACCCACCCTCAGCTGATGAGTCAGTACTCCTCCATGTTGAACAGCACTTGGAGGAAGCACTGACGGTGGCAAGGGTGCAGAATGTACGCTGGGTGGGGGGACTTCAATGTCCATCACCAAGAGTGGCTTGGTAGCACCACTGCTGGCCGAGCCCTAAAGGACATATCTGCAAGACTGGGCACGCTGCAGGTGCTGAGGGAACCAACAAGTGGGGAAAACATACTGGACCTTGTCCTCACCAATCTGCCTGCTGCACATGCATCTGTCCATGACAGTATTGGTAGGAGTGACCACTGCACAGTTGTTGTGGGGAAGAAGTCCCGCCTTCGCATTGAGGATACCCTCCTTCATGTTGTGTGGCACTATCACTGTGCTAAATGGGATAGATTTCACAGATCTAGCAATGCAAAACTGGGCATCCATGAGATGCTGTGGGCCATCAGCAGCAGCAGAATTGTACTCATCCACAATCTGTAACCTCATGACCCGGCATATCCCCCATTCTACCATTACCATCAAGCCAGGAGACCACCACTGGTTCAATGAAGATTGTGGGAGGGCACGCCAGGAGCAGCACCAGGCATACCTCAAAATGAGGTGTCAACCTGGGGAAGCTACAACACAGGACTATCTGTGCGCCAAACTGCGTAAGCAGAATGCGATAGACAGAGCAAAGCGATCCCATAACCAACGGATCAGATCTAAGCTCTGCAGTCCTGCCACATCCAGCCATGAATGGTGGTGGACAATTAAACAACTAACTGGAGGAGGTGGCTGCACAAATATCCCCATCCTCAATGATGGGGGAGCCCAGCACATCAGTGTGAAAGATAAGGCTGAAGCATTTGCAACAATCTTCAGCCAGAAGTGCCGAGTTGATGATCCGTCTCTGCCTCCTCTTGAAGTCCCCAGCATCACAGATGCCAGACTTCAGCCAATTCGATTCATTCTGCCAGATAGCAAGAAACTCCTGAAGGCACTGGATAGTGCAAAAGCTATAGGCCCTGACAATATTCTGGCTATAGTACTGAAGACCTATTCTCCAGAACTTGCCATGCCCCTAGCCAAGCTGTTCCAGTACAGCTACAACACTGGCATCTACCCTGCAATGTGGAAAATGGCCCAGCGATGTCCTGTACACAAAAAGCAGGACAAGTCCAACCTGGCCAATTACCACCTAGTCAGCCTACTCTCAATCATCAGTAAAGTGATGGAAGGTGCCATCAACAGTGCCATCAAGTGGAACTTGCTTAGCAATAACCTGCTCAGTGACGCTCCGTTTGGGTTCCGCCAGGGCCACTCAGCTCCTGACCTCATTACAGCCTTGGTTCAAACATGGACAAAAGAGCTGAACTCAGGAGGTGAGGTGAGAGTGACAGCTCTTGACATCAAGGCAGCATTTGACCGTGTATTGCATTAAGGAGCCCTAGCAAAACTAAGGTCAATGGGAATCAGGGGGAAAACCCTCCACTAGCTGGAGTCATACCTAGCATAAAGGAAGATGGTTGTGGTTGTTGGAGGTCAATCATCTGAGCTCCAGGACATCACTGCAGGAGTTCCTCAGGGTAGTGACCTAGGCCCAAACATCTTCAGCTGCTTCATCAATGACCTTCCTTCAATCATAAGGTCAGAAGTGGGGATGTTCGCTGATGATTGAACAATGTTCAGCACCATTCGTGACTCCTCAGATACTGAAGCAGTCCGTGTAGAAATGCAGCAAGACTTGGACAATATCCAGGCTTGGGCTAATAAGTGGCAAGTAACATTTGCGCCACACAAGTGCCAGGCAATGACCATCTCCAACAAGAGAGAATCGAACCATCTCCCCTTGACATTCAATGGCAATACCATCACTGAATCCCCCACTATCAACATCCTAGATGCTACCATTGACCAGAAACTGAACTGGAGTAGCCCTATAAATACTGTGGCTACAAGAGCAGGTCAGAGGCTAGGAATCCTGAGCCGAGTAACTCACCTGCTTACTCCCCAAAGCCTGTCCATCATCTACAAGGCACAAGTCAGGAGTGTGCTGGAATACTCTCCACTTGCCCGGATGGGTGCAGCTCCAACAACACTCAAGAAGCTCGACACCATCCAGGACAAAGCAGCCCGCTTGATTGGCACACCATCTACAAACATTCACTCCCTCCACCACCGACGCACAGTGGCAGCAGTGTGTACCATCTACAAGATGCACTGCAGCAACGCACCAAGGCTCCTTAGACAGCACCTTCCAAACCCGCGACCTCTACCAACTAGAAGGACAAGGGCAGCAACTGCATGGGATCACCACCACCTGCAAGTTCCCCTCCAAGTCACACACCATCCTGACTTGGAACTATATCACCGTTCCTTCACTGTCGCTGGGTCAAAATCCCTTCTTAACAGCACTGTGGGTGTACCTACCCCACATGGACTGCAGTGGTTCAAGAAGGCAGCTCACCACCACCTTCTCAAGCGCAATTAGGGATGGGCAATAAATGCTGGCCTGGCCATCAATGCCCACATCCCATGAATGAATAAAAAAAAAAGTTCCATCCTTCTCTCACCTTCACATGGTCCAACTCCAACACCTCCCTTCTCTTCCTTGACTTCTCTGTCTCCATCTCTGGGGATAGGCTGTCTACTAATTTTCATTATAAGCCCACCAACTACCACAGCTACCTCAACTACACTGCCTCACATCCTGCCTCCTGTAAGGACTCCATTCTATTCTCTCAGTTTCTCTGTCTCCGACACATCTGCTCTGATGATGCTACCTTCCACAACAGCGCCTCTGATATGTCTTCCTTTTTCCTCAACCGAGGAGTCCCCCCCAACTGTGGTTGGCAAACCCCTCAACCGTGTCCGGACCATTTCCCGCACCTCTACCCTCACCCCTTTCCCTTCGTCCTAGAACTGCGACAGGGTTCCCCTTGTCCTCACTTTCCACCCCACCAGCCTCCAGATCCAAAGGATCATCCTCTGCCACGCCCGCCACATCCAACGTGATGCCACTACCAAACACATCTTCCCCTGGCAGCATTCTGAAGGGATTGTTCCCTCCGCAATACCCTCGTCCACTCCTCCATCAACCCCACCACCTCATCCCCTTCCCACGGCACCTTCCCCTACAATCGCAGGAGGTGTAATACCTGCCCTTTTATCTCCTCACTATCCAGGGCCCCAAACACTCCTTTCAGGTGAAGCAGTGATTTGCTTGTACTTCTTTCAGTTTAGTATACTGTATTCGCTGCTCACAATCTAGTCTCCTCTACATTGGGGAGACCAAACGCAGACTGGGTGACCGCTTTGCAGAACACCTCCGCTCAGTCTGTAAGCATGATCCCAAGCTTCCGGTTGCTGGCCATTTCAACACTCCCGATCCCCCACACCCCCGCACTCATGCTCATATCTCTGTCTTGGAATTGCTGCAGTGTTCCAGTGAACCATCAACGCAAGCTCGAGGAACAGCATTTCATTTACCGATTAGGCATGCTGGACTGAACATTTGAGTTCAATATTTTCAGAGCATGACGGGCCCCCCTTTTTATGTTGTTCTTTTTTCTCTTTTATTTGATTATTTTTTTTTTTAGTTTGTTTCTACTGTGCCCACCCACTGTTTCTGCTTTTTTAAAAAAAATGTTAATGTTTGTGCTTGGAGCGCTTTGTGCTGTCCAGTCTATTCACATCCTCTCTGTACTAACTCTTTGTCTTTCAGCACACCATTAACAAACCGTTCGTCTTTGTTCCATGATCTTTTGGTCAGTTATTCTCTGTGACCTTGTCCTATCATCACCTCTGTTGTTATCTCCTGCCCACCCCCCGCTTTACTTGCTTAAAACCTTTTACATTTCTAATATTTGCCAGTTCTGAAGAAGGGTCACTGATCTGAAACGTTAACTCTGCTTCTCCCTCCACAGATGCTGCCAGACCTACTGAGTATTTCCAGCATTTCTTGTTTTTATTTCAGTTTTCCAGCATTTGCAGTATTTTGTTTTTATTATATGATGAAATGGGTTGTTAGGGGAGAGAGAAGATATTTTCTGTGGTGCGGGGAGTCCAAAATGGGGGGGGGCACAACCTTTTAAAATTAGAGCTGGGTCATTCAGGAGTGATATCAGGAAGCAGTTCCCCACACAAAGGATAGTGGAAATCTGGAACACTTGCCACAAAACGAGCTATTTCAGTGCTCTCCTGGCCAGCCTCCCATCTCTTACCTGACATTTAACCTGAGGTCATCCAAAACTCCACTGCCTGCATACGTAAATCACACCAGGTCCTGTTCACCCATCACTCCTGTGCTCATTGATCTACATTATCTGCCGGTTCAGCAGCACCTCTTTGTTAAAAAATGTTCATCCTTGTTTTCAAATCCCTCCCTTTCTCTGCAACCTCCTGCAGCCTTATAATCCTCTAATCTTTGCACTGCTGCATTTCTGGCCTCCTTGTGCATCCCCAATTATCATCGCTCCACCTGTGCTTTTAGCTGCCTAGGTCGTAAACTCTGTAATTCCTTCCTTTAACATCGCCACTTGTCTACCTTGCTCTTCTTTAAAAAGCTTCTTAAAACCTATCTATTTAACCAACTTTTGGTCACTTGTCCTAATATCTCCTTACATGACTTGGTGTCAAATTTTGTTTGATTGCTTCTGTGAAGGCGGTGGGATATTTTACTATGTTAAAAGCACTGTATAAATGTAAATTGTACTTCTATTAGCAGTAGGTAGCCTTATTGATTTCCGAGGGTTTTTCTATTCGGTTTTATGTTGCTGTTTTGTTGTCAGTAGTCACTATCATTATGAAACTGAGCAATTTGATTTGGAAACATTCACCTGTTGTACAAGTGTTCATTTTACAGGAACAATTTATCACCTCCTTTGCTCAGCAAGGCAGTGATTGGCTACTTGAATATTGCACATCAAGGAGGACCCATGCTTGATCTGAGTTAGCAGATCTCAACCAATGGGCTTAGTGCTTCTAGGGATGAAGGAGGTGGGGAAATTGCCCTAGTTTCTTCCTTCTCCTCTTCCACCCATCCCCCCACCCCTCCAGCTCCAGCCCTGTCCTTTCCAAATGCTATCCATCAACCAGCTAGGACCTAAGTTCTGGAATTCCCTTCCTAAACCGCTCTGCATCTGTCTTCTCCTATAGCACCTGCCTCTTTGACCAAGTTTACGGCCACTTGTCCTAATACACCCTTAGGTGACTCAGTGTCACATTTTGTTTGAAAACACCCTTGTGAAGTGTCTTGGGTAGTTTATTCTACATTAAAAGTGCTATACAAATACAAGCTGCTGTACGGTAGAGAGAAAGTGTTTCTCTGCACCTAAGCTACTTTTTAAAATTTTGTGACAAGCCCAGGTGAAGGGTCACAGGCGTTGAGTAGGAAAGCACTATGATTGAATAGAGTAGGAGGGAACATGAGATATATCAAGGACTAATTATTAGCTGCTATCAGCCTTGACTTTCAAAGTCTTGTCGATTTACTACGGGAGTGGGCTATTCAGTCTCTCGAGCCTGCTCCACCATTCAATTAGATCATGGCTGATCTGTACCTCAACTCCATTTACCTGGCTTTGCTCTATATCCCCTACTACGCTTATCGAACAAAAACCTATCGATCTCCATCTTCAAAATTGCCCCCCAGCATCCATAGCCTTTTGGGGAAGAGTGTTCCTGATTTTCACTACCCTTTGTGGGGAAAAGAGAGAGAGAGAGAGAGAGAAAGACTGATGGGAGGAAAAAAGTTCAGTTTCAAAGCCCTATGAAAGGTTAAACTGCTTGGAATTTGCAACACCCAGCTAGGTCCGTGTCAGTATCTACCCTCCGAACAAGCAAACAGTCCATATCCTTTCAACCCCTCTTCCTTCATTTGCCTATCCAATCTAATCTTGAATCTTGATATGGTTTGTGTTTCAACCTCGAATTCTGGAAGTGAATTCTACAGCCTGGCAACTCTGTGCCAAAAAAGATAACATTACCCTGTGTTCTAAATCTTTTACATGTAATCTTGTATCTATGACAGCTGTTAACTATTGCAATCCATCTACTTTTATGTGGCTTATCTCATCCTTTCATAATTTTAAGCCTGTCAGCAACTCACCAAGGCTGCTTTGACAGAACCTTCCAAAGGAAGGAATGGCGATATAGTTCCAAGTCAGGATGGTGTGTGGCTTGGAGGGGAACTTGCAGGTGGTGGTGTTCCCATGCATCTACTGCCCTTGTCCTTCTAGGTGATAGAGATTGCAATTGATATCAGTGTTCCACATTGGCCTCAAGAACTGAAATACATTGGGCACACTAATATCAATCGTGATCTCTATCACTTCGAAGGACAAGGGCAGCAGATGCTTGGGAACACCACCATCTGCAAGTTCTGCTCCAAGCCACACATCATCCTGACTTGGAACTATATTGCTGTTGCTTTACTGTCATTGGGTCAAAATCCTGGAACTCCCTTCCAAACAGCACTGTGGGAGTACCTACCCCACATGGACTGCAGCTGTTCAAGAAGGTGGCTCACTACCATCTTCTCAAGGGCAATTAGGGAAGGACATTAAATGCTGGCCTGAAATACCACTGCTCGGCTATCAGTAGCTTAGTTAAGGTCTTGCTGCTGCTCAAGACAGAAGTTATTCAGCATGCAGTAAAAGCCATATTGGAATCTTCATGTTTGGAAAAGATCATAAAGCTCCATGTGGCTTGTCCTGGTGTTTAGGAAAAGTCCTATCCTCGGGTTTAGGAAATGTCTTATCTTGTGATTCCTCATACTCCTTTTTCTCAAAGTACCACCTGTTACAACCAGGTGAGAAAGATGTCTAGGGGTTCCTTTTAACCTTTACCTGGTCTTATTGTAACAGGGTTTTGTTTAAACACACTATGTTTTGAGTTCCCCCTTAGTGAATCCTTGTTCACTGCTTTCCAATTATAAGGCAAAGAAATGAGCACAAACAGGCTTTCTTACGTTTAAAGAAGAAAAGTGAAATTTATTAAAGCTTAAACTCTAATTCAGTTAACACCTACAGATACACGCCATGCCCCATGCTAGCATGCATACACAATACGCACATGCAAATAGAGACAGAAAAGAGCAGAAGAAAAATAGTGGAGAGGTGTGCAGCAATCTCTGAAGAGGGGTTTTTGTTACTGTGCTTCGAGCTCGCTGCAGAGTCCTTGATTGTAGGTAGTCTTGCTTTTCGTTGGGGCCCAGTATTCTTCTTAAACCTTGTTTACTGTAGGAGACTTTTCTCTCTTGGGGTTCACGTGTATTCAATGGGTCTTCAGTTCCGTGAGAAAGAGATGGAAGCAGACAAGAGAGAGGTCTTTTCAGTACAGGAGCAAAGAGCTTTCTGTCAGTTTAAAACTCTGTAGCAAGTTCAAAATTTAAAAAAAAACTCCAACAGCCAGTTAGTCATGTGACTAAACTGGTCGGACCACATCTGTTTGTGTATTCGGCTATTTTAGCAGTTAACCTGGAATGCGAGCTCCTCCACCCTCAATGTCTGGTAATCAAAAGTCCATTGTGAATTAAATTGGAGCAGGGAGTGGCCCTTTTGTCCTTTCCAAGTACTCTTTGTTACTGTGCAAATGTCTTTCCAGTCAAGAGTGTTTTTTAAAAAAAAACAGGTTATTTCTTTCCTACAGTAACAGTTTAAAAATCAACGTTCGTGTGGCGAAATTAATGTGCCTCATTCTTGGCAGGTGGAGGTGGAGCCCTGCATGACACACCTCTCTCTTGGAATTACAGATATACACAGTACCTTGCTGATTCATTCCATAGATTGACCATCCTATAGACAGGAAGCAAAGGGAAATAATGTCATTGAATCTGTTTCCATTTTATGAAGAAATTTCATTTTTTTCTCACTCCCTTGTTCTGTTTTCTGCTTTATTATACTTGAAAGAAAGACTTGTATTTATATAGCATCTTTCATGACCTCAGGATGTCCTAAAACACTTTACAGCCACTGAAGTACTTTTGAAATGTAGTCACTGTTGGCAGCCAAGATGGCAGCCAATTGGTGCACAGCAAGACCCCACAAATAATGCGATAGTAAACATATCATTTGATTGCAGTGATGTTATTTGAGGGATAAATATTGACCAGGACATTTCTTTGAACAAGTGGCCATGAGATCTTTTACGTCTATCTGAAAGAGCAGATGGAGCCCCAGTTTAAAGTCTCATCTGAAAGACAGCACCTCTGACAGTGCAGCACTCCCTCAGCGCTGCACTGTGTCAGCCTGGATTACGCACTCAAGCCTGTGACGTGGGACTTGAACCCACGGCTTTCTGAGCCCATGTGCTACACACTGAGTCACAGTAAAATTCTATTCCTGAGGTTGATTTTTAAATGTGTGAATATTTTCTCCCCACAGGGAAGGAAAGTGAAGATGGGTAACCCTTGTGGAGAATCACTGTGAATTGTTTTTGTAGTGTTTTCAGATCTCTCGGTAATGGTGGAATCATGCGTAGAGCAGATTAAATTAAGGACGTTGCAGGCCAGGAAACTGAATAGTTTTGTTTTTCTCAGTGTGTCCTTGGCTATCCTTTTACTATTTTCATTGAAGATGATGTGCTCGATTCTTTCTATCTGGGGAACGGACTAACCCAGAAACTCTTGACTTCCTGATAATAAACCCTGAGTTAGACAAACACCAGCCTTGTGACCTCTGCCACAGTCACTACAAACAAGGGTGATGGTATGTCCATGGCGACACAAACCACATACGGTTTTCAGAACTTTTGCTCAACGGAGCCACAGCAAAGTGAAAAACTCATGTCGCTTTTGTGTTGTGTTGGAACCGCCTGTGTGTTTGACTATGAAAGAGGGTTTTATTTGTTTAAGCTGCTGCTTGGACATGGGGCAGAAATTTGGAGATACTAGATCAGCTTGAAGCTCCCCTCCCATCATGCACAGGGATTCCTTTCGACCTTACTTGCACAGCTACATCGTTGGTGCTGAATTCGCCACTTTCATCACGTCACCATTGCTGTATGTATATGAGTTGTCGCCTTTCCCTATGTTACAACGGTGACCACACTTCGAAAGCACCTCCTTGGTCGCAAAGCACTTTGGGATGTCCTGAGAGAGAGAGAAAGGCGCTATAGAAATGCAAGTTTTTGGTGGACTGGATCAAGCTCAGCTACGATGCTTCATACAGTTGAATAGCCTGCCACCGCTCATTGTCAATCTTGTGAAGACGGCTCACTTGGTACCAGAAAGGGGGAGGGGAGGGGTTGGGGGCGCTGCAGAAACTCGTCCTAGCTTCAGAGGGGGTTGGGGGGGGCAGTGGGGAAGAGAGAAGAGATGTGCCTTTTGTGATATGTTTACAAAGCAAACCTAATCTAAAGTGCCTCATTGCATCGCTGCCAAGTAACCTGACAAAATATTCTTTGGCTTTAATCCCTCTCTGAACAAAAAATAAAAGGCATGGCCAAATATCTGTTTCCTGTAAAGGAGCTGCATTAACCTCTTGGGTTCAAATCTTACAAACAGAATTGTTATAATGATGCATTCTGTCCCCTAACACTTTGCCAGAGAACTGAGTTTAAACAGGTCTCTTTGTACTCCACAAGATCTCTAATGTACAGCCAATTTGAATCATGTCTGTGAGCACCAGGGTTCCCAACTCTGATTCAACATATTCCTGGAGGTTTCATCACATGACCTGCTGCCGCTAATCATTCACTCGCGCCATTGGTCGCTCGACACATCCATCATTGCAGCACCCGGCCTTTTCACAGCCAATTGGAAAAACAAGCAGACTATTCTTTACCAGACTGGATGCTAATTGACTCTCAATCAAACATGGTTGCCCCTCCCCTCATCTCGGATCATTTTTATAAGTTAGAAGTGAAAGAAAAAGACAAATATTTGTTCCTTCTCCATTTCACCTCTTTTTTGCCCCCTTCCCCATCCTTTTTTTCCCCCTCCCCTTACCCCCTCCATTTCACCTCATCCTCTTATCCTACACCCCCATTTTACCTCTCCCCTCCCACTACTTAACTACATTACAACAGTGACTACACTTCAAAAGTACTTTATTTGCCTGTAAAGTGTTTTTGGGATGCCTTGAAGTCCTGAAAGATAATATATAAATGTGCTGTTCATTTGCTCTTGCTTTCTCTCTCTCTCTCTCTCTCTCACTATCTCTCTCTCTCTCTCTGTCTTTGTGTGTGTGTGTCTCTCTCTCTCTCCCTCTGTCCCCTGTCTTTGTCTCCCTCTGTTCTCGCTCCGCCTGTCTGTCTCCTTTTCTCTCTCTCTCTCTCTCTCTCACTTATTTTGCTGGCTGCTGTATTCTATTGATATTACTGGATGTCAGTGAGCTGGGGGAGGGGAAGAGAGAGATTCTCAGCGCACCACTACAAAGTCTAGCTGCACTGCTGCACTTCTCTACAGGGAGTAGAAAGAACTGCAATTATTTTATTAATTTTTCTTTGTAGCTTGTTGCCTACCAACATCTGGCAAAAGCTGGCAGGAGAACATAGTGGGTGTAACATTTTTGTTATTGGTGAAAATAAAATAAATTGTTGGAAAAGATGAATGTTTTAAGGACTTCAATTTAACCCATTGGAAATTGCAATGTTTTCAATGCGATATCTTCGATCCAACAAATAAACCATTGAAAAACCTAGTTGCACTAGAAAGGATGGGGAAGAGAGTAAATTTTACCTGGAATTAAAATTCTGTTTTCACTTCAGTAGCTACAAAAATACTCTTTTTTTCAATAAAAATGTTATTTGATAAGGCTCCTCCTTCCCCATGGCTGTGCTTGTTTTTAGCTGTAACTCAGTGAGTAGCACCTTTGCCTCTGAGTCAAAAACTTGTGGGTTCAAGTCCCATTCCAGAGACTTGACAACAAAATCCAGGCAGACTTTGAGCTCCGGGGGAGTGCTGCACTGTCAGAGGTGCCGTGAAGGCCCCTTTTGCTCTCTTGGGTGGATGGAAAAGATTCCAGGGCACTAGTGTGAAGAAGAGCAGGGGAATTCTCCTGTTTCCTGGCCATTATTTATCCCTCAACCAACATCACTAAGACAGATGATCTGGTCATTTATTGCAGTCTCTGGGAGCTTGCTGTGCACAAATTGTCTGTCATGTTTCCTACGTTACAACAGTGACTACACTTCAAACGCACTCTATTGACTGAAGTGCTTTGGGGAAGGGTAGTGGGATCATTTATTTTTATCTGAGTCTGTGTGGGCTCAAAATCAAAGCTTCAGCTTCAAAACCAGACGAGTGACAACCAGAGGTGCAACATATAGACCAGAACTTACGGTAATTACTGGAAACCTCTTGTGTGCTGGATAGTCACAGATTCCAACATTCTAGTGTACGCTGTCTGTAATATAAATCCTTCTCCGCACTTCCGCTGTTACAATGTTTTTCTGCTGTGGAATGCTCAGCATTTAAAAGACTTTCCTTCCCCTCTATTTCTCCCTCCCACCCTCACTATTTTTTCCTCTCCCTCCCTCGTTTTTCTCCTCCCTTTCTCTACTTCTCCTCCCTCCTTCCATCGTTTTTCTCCTCCCTTTCTCTATTTCTCCTCCCTCCCCTCCCTTTTGTTTTTCCTCTCCCTCCCTCTTTTTCTGAGATCATTTAGAATCTGTGCTACCAAACTGTATCTCCTAATAAATAATTAGGATGTGGCTCTGTGGTTGGCTGGGACAAACATAAAATCAGGTGGGATGGTGGCGGGGTGTGGGGGACCGATCCTTTGCCCCCTTCACCGGCAGGTCAGACTACCTGAAGGTGCTTGGGATATGGTTTGGAAGGGCTGGGGCATCAGCCAAAACCTGGAAGGAGCGAGTAGCCAGGGTACACCATAAACTGAATTTTAAAAAAATGGGGCGGCACAGTGGCGCAGTGGTTAGCACCGCAGCCTCACAGCTCTAGCGACCCGGGTTCAGCTCTGGGTACTGCCTGTGTGGAGTTTGCAAGTTCTCCCTGTAACTGCGTGGGTTTCTGCTGGGTGCTCAGATTTCCTCCCACAGCCAAAAACTTGCAGGTTGATAGGTAAATTGGCCATTATAAATTGCCCCTAGTATAGGTAGGTGGTAGGAGAATGGTGGGGATGTGGTAGGGAATATGGGATTAATGTAGGATTAGTATAAATGAGTGGTTATTGGTTGGCACAGACTCGGTGGGCTGAAGGGCCTGTTTCAGTGCTGTATCTCTCTATGACTCTAAACTGGTGCTGGCTGTCTTTGTGCAGGAGGGTGGTATGTGTTTGCTCAGTGAGTTATAAGGAATAAGCAGAGACTTCAAGCTGTGAGGTTAGATCTTATACTCTGCTTTCCTGTACTCCATATACAACCATTTGTCAATGTATTCTTTCCTATTTATATATTTAGGTAAAGTTCCATTTCTAACCTCTCTCTCGTTCTAACGCTCATGAATGTCTTGCCACCACTTGGATACAAGACCATAAAGTCCCTTAACTAGCCACCGACTCCATCCCTCTCCATGGCCAGTGTATGAGGCTGGAACCAGGCTGTTCACAACCTTGGTGTCCTCTTTGACCCTGAGCTGAGCTTCCGACCCCATATCCTCTCTGTCACTAAGGCTGTCTACTTCCACCTCTATCACCACCTGTCTCCCTGCCTTAGCACATTAGCTGCTGAAAGCCTTATCAGTGCTTCTGTTACCTCCAGGACCCGACGACTACAATGGTCTCCCTACCTTGCACTCTCTGTAAACAAACTCCTCCAAGTCTCTGCTGCCCATGTCCTACCTTTCTCTCCTCCTTTTAAGATGTTCCTTAAAACCCACCTCTGTGACGGAGTTTTTCGTCATCTGTCCTAATATCTCGGTAAGTGGAAATAGTTTGTCCAGCTTTGAAATAAAGGATAAGCTGCTCCATCTCTCAGTTCCATTATTGGACGTGTCGACATGTGATCCACGAGAAGGAAGATGAGTTGGGCTCCTGACAGGAAATGCTGGAGGACATTCAGTCTGTGGAATGAATATATTTGCGTGGGCTGGAGAATTGACATTAACACATTTTGTCTGATAACACTGCTGTGAAGCCCCCTTGGGATATTTTGCCACATTGAAAGCACTATATAAATGCAAGTTGTTGTACCCTTCCTTCCCAGTCTGACGGCTGAAGCACCAGGTTGGGTGTTTCCATTTCCAGTGTTCACAGCCAGTAATTGGGGCCATTAGCACTCGAAGATAGTGAGGGGAAGGAGCGTGCCTAATGCATTAGGCACTGGTCTCTGTTGGGACTGGGAGTTGGGAGAGTGCTGCAAATGATCTGGGATGGGGAGTGGAAGGATGAAGTTGGTGACAAGAAAGGGAAGATAACTGGATGGCAATAGAGGTGGGGAAAATGGACAGGAATAAAGGACAAAGGGGCTGAAGGGCTTTTGGTGAAGGGAGGGAGGTACTGTGATTGGCACACTGGGATTGGAAGGAGAAGCCAATATTGACTGAGGTGGAGAGTGTTAGCTGCTAATGCGAACTCTGGGGGTGGTGGGGAAACAGAAGAACTCCAAATAAAACCTGGAATTTGTTTATTTTAGAAAATCAACATGCTCGGCCACCTTGAATCAATGGCCTTGGGCACAGGCCTTTAATCAGGGCTTTTTTTTTGTTGGTTTTATGTTTTTAAAGGTCTGTTGGCTTTTCTGAGTGTTCAGAATACACGCCTACAAGTACCACATAATAAACTTGCTACCAAAATTAAAACCCATGGGATTAAAGGCACTGTGCCAGCATGGATACAAAATTGGCTAAGGGACAGAAAACAGTAGTAGTGAACGGTTGTTTTTTTTTCGGACTGGAGGGTGGTATATAGTTGTATTTCCCCCAGGGGTCAGTATGGGGCAAACTGCTCTTTCTGATGTATTAATGCCCCAGACGTGGACATACAGGGCATTATTTCAAAGTCTGCAGATGCCACAAACCTCGGAAATGTACGGAACGGTAAGGAGTAACACGCTTCAGGAGCATATAGACTGTTGACAGGGGCAGACAAATGGCGGATGCAGTTTAGTTCAGTGAAGTGATACAGTTTTTGGTAGGAAGAATGACGGGGAACAATATGAACTAAATGCTACAATTTTAAAGGGGTTGCAGGAACAGAGACCTGGGGGTGTTTGTACACAAATCTTTGAAGATGGCAGGACAAGTTGAAAAGGCTATTAAATGCATATGGAATTCTTGGCTTAATTAATAGAGAAATAGAGTATAAAAACAAGGAATTTATGCTAAACCTCTATTAAACACTGGTTAGGTATCAGGTGGAGTATTGTGTCCCATTCTGGGCACCACACTTCAGGAAGAATGTCAAAGCCTTTGAGACTGTGCAGAAGAGATTTACTAGAATAGCATTAGGGGTGTGGGACTTCAGTTATGCGGAGAGACTGGAGAAGCTGGGATTGTTCTACTCAGAGCAGGGAAGGTTAAGAGGCGATTTAATAGAGGTGTTCAAATCATGAATGGTTTTAATAGAGTAAATAAGGGGAAACTGTTTCCAGTGGCAGAAGGTTCAGTAACTGAAGGCACAGACTTACGGTGATTGGCAAAAATAACCAGAGATGACATGAGGAAACAGTTTTTTAATGTAGCGAGTTGTTATGATCTGGAATACGCTGCCTGAAAGGGTGGTGGAAGCAGATTCAGTAATAACTTTCAAAAGGGAATTTGACCAATACTTAAAAGGGAAAATAATTGCAGGGCCAAGAGGAAAGAGCAGCAGAGTGAGATTAATTGGCTAGCTCTACCAAAGAGCCATCACAGGTAAGAAGGGGCCGAATGGCCTCCTTCTGTGCTGTATGATCCTACGCAGGAGCTCCACTCAAAATGATGACCTGTCTCCCAGATGCTGTCAGACCTGCTGATAGTCAACTTCCGTTCTTGCCTCTGAATCAAAAGATCATGAATTCAAGTCCCAGTCCAGAGGATTGAGCAAATAATCTTGGCTGTCTCTCTAGTGCAGCCCTGAGGGATCGCTGCACTGTTGGAGGTGCCGTCTTTCAAATGAACTGTTAAACTGAGGCCCTGACTGCCCTCTCAGCTGGACAGAAGAGATCCCATGACATTATTTTGAGGAAGAACTGGGCAGTTCCCCTGGTATCAAAACAGAAAGTGCTAGAAAAACTCAGCAGGTCTGGCAGCATCTGTGGAGAGAGAAGCAGAGTTAATGTTTCAGGTCAGTGACCTTTCATCAGAACTGGTGAAGGTTAGAAATGTAATAGTTTTGAGCAAGTGAAAAGGGGGAGGGGAAGAACAAATGACTGAGATGTCACAGGACAAAAGGCAAAGGGAGTGCTCATAGTTGTAGTAAAAGACAAAGCATTAGTCCAGAGAGAGTGTTAGTGGCAGAATAATGAACGGCTCTGTCCAAAAGCACAAACATGAAAAACAAGTTTAAGACAGGCACGTGGTTAAGAAATGAAATAGTCATGCTCTGAAATTGTTGACACCTTCCCTTTTGTTCTTCTCCTCCTTCCCCCCCCCCTCCCCCCCCCCCCCTTTTACTTGCTCAAAGCTTATTACATTTCTAACCTTTTCTAGTTCTGATGAAAAGTGACAGACCTGAAACGTTAATTCTGTTTCTCTCTCCACAGAATGCTGCCAGACCTGCTGAGCATTTCCAGCATTTTCTGTTTTTATTTCAGATTTCCAGCATCTGCAGTATTTTCCTTTTACTTGAGGGTTCTCCTTGGTGTCTTGCCCAATAACCAACCAATATCACTCATGCTGATTATCTGGTCATTATCACATTGCGGATAGTGGGAGCTTGCTGTGCGCAATTGGCTGCCATGTTTCCTAAATCACAATAGTGACTACACTTCAAAATTGACTGTAAAGTTCTTTGGGACGTCCTGACGTTGTGAAAGGTGCCATTTAAATGCAAGTTCTTTACTTTATTCAGTTTTTAGTATTCTTTGGTTTATTAGTAAATCACCCTCAAGAATTTCTTGCACTCGACCCCACTCTACACACTAAGTGTGATTTTAGTTGTAACTGGATATTAAAAGCATGATGGAACCCTTCTAACTGGTTAGGTTCCCTGCCTGGAATTCCGTAGGAAAGCGACTCCTAACCACAGGACTCCTGCTTGTGTGTTTACCCATCTCCAGCCAAACTGGCTACATGACTCATAGGTCATGAATTCCCTCAGAGCTATTGCTTTGTCTGCTCTATTAAACCTTCAGTAGTGTTGTGAAGTAATAGTGAGAGGTATCAGGATTGCCATTTTGACGCAGAATAATGAAACTTGTCCACAGGCTTCAACAAAGGTCCTAAAACGTCCTAGAAATGTGCTGAAGTTTTCTGTGCTGCGGGATATCTCAGAACAAGTTGAGATGTTTATAGGGGAAGGATATTCAGCCTTGTGCTTTCAAGGGAAGCCTATCCTGCCATGGAGTCTTTCCCTCTTGCAAATCTGTAGGAAAAATACTCGCTGACCCCTAAGGATAATTAGCAATATGCCACAATACCAACCAAGGTATCAACATTGACACAGTTCTCACAGCTCAGGGTCAGAGGTCACGGGTTCAAGCCCCATTCCACTGTCCACATAGTCTGGCCTGATATTTGAGTGCTGCACTGTCAGAGGTGCTGCCTTTTGATTAAGACATTAACCCGAGGATCCGCCTGGCCTCTCGGGTGGTCATAAAAGATCCAAAGGCACTATTTCAGAGAAGAGCGTGTTAATTGTATATTAATTGGGCGTTAATGTATTCAGAAGTTGGGCATTAACTGGGGACTCAGATAGGAGCAGGCTGAAATGGTGATTGTTGGGTAGGAGGTGCACCATATGTAACGCATGTCTCTGTGTAAATAAAAGCTTGTAAGCGAATAAAGTCTAGGTCCAGCTCCACTCTTCTCCGCCTGGCTGTCTCATTTGTAACAGAGCAAGTGGCGGAATCTGGTGTTAAACCAGAAAATGCTGGAGAGACGCACGAGATGGAATCTTCCTGGTCCTACAGAGGTAGGAGCGAATTGGGAAATGAGGGCCTCCGGTTAGTGACCCAACATGACCTTGCCTCCAGGTGATCTAACTGGAGGAGGGTCATCAAGGGAAGTGGCTACACCCCTGCCAGCGGTGGTAGCCAATTGTGGGCAGATTGGGAATGCTGTCAGGATCTTCCTGACGGCAGACGGGCTCCTCACAGAGGCCAAAGCCCAGCAGGCGCCTGGAGGCAGCTTTCTGGCAGCTGGCCAGGGTGGCCCACAATACCTCCTACACTCACCCACTCACTGGAGCTGCGGGGATCAGCGAGCCACTCCGGATTTCCCCTCCACTGTGGTGGTCTGGCAGCTCTGGCCACAGATTATTTCCACAAGAGTGATTCATCTTCAGAGGGCACCTCGATGGAGGCACCCTCACGTTCCCCATCCTGCTGCAACGGAGCCCACCTCTGTTGGTGGGGCTACCCAGACTGCAGGCCCTCCAAATGTGCCTGGAGCATCAGGAACCCGCCCACTGTCCTTAAATGGAGCGCTCCTGGAGGCAACCAGTTAGGAGGCTACCTCCCAGAAGATTGCAAGCTGCAAGCAAGTGCAGAGTCGGGAACCGTAAGTGGTCCCGACCCACGATTATTTTGCTTATTATTTAGGGAGGGTGAAGGAGGGAATGCATGGCGATAAAGGGAAGAGGAGAGGAATAGGAGGGACAGGGAAGGTGCAGGAGCTGGGAATAGTGCTTCAGGGAAGAAGGAGGGACATTTGGGATGGGCGAGGAAGGTGAAAGCCAGTGTTAACAGAGGGAGCGCGGGTGGGAAAGAGTGCCGCTATGAACTGAGAGGGAGGATTGCCAATCCTCCCAGATTGGAATGAGGGGGTGGAAGAGTGCCAGACTGAATTGAGGGGAATGGAGTCTGCTTGAAATGGAGAGAGAAGGTGAAGAGAAAGAAGCTGGGCCAAATGACCTCTTCTATGCCTAATAATGACTCAATGTCCGGAATATTTCACTGGGCAGGGGAGCCCCGTCCACCAGCTGAAAAGTCGGTGTCAAGCCCGCCTCCACCAGGCCTGGCAAGCCAGACTGGATTTTACGGTCCACAGGCCCTTAAATTGGTTTTGGGCAGGACACCCATCTCATTGAGGCAGGCAGTGCCACCTAATGGAGCTGTCGGCCAGCAGCTCTTAGTCCCAGCAGCGCCACTGGGAGCAGGTGGCCACTACTGGGACTACACCCAGCTGCAGGAGGAAGGTGGACGACCCCGGAAAAGAGGTAAGTTTTTTTGGGCTTCGCCGGGGACAATTGGCCGGGCCCTGGTGAGGCAAGGGGGGAGTGTGAAGCATTGGGGGAGGTTGGGGCTTCGGGGGCGGCCCTTGAGGATGCCTGATCAGGAAGGCCCCCCAAGCCCGCAAAAGGCCACCTAGTTTCATCAGGCGGGCTTTTTGTGGTCTCAGCCGCCAGTCAGCCAAGAGTAAAATATCTGCGGTGGCAGGTGGAGGCCCTTAAGTACCAGTTAATTGGCCACTTAAGGGCCTTGATTGGTCTGGGGTGGGCAGGCGTTTTCTTGCCGCCGCGTAAATTTGCAGCGGAGTTGGGAGCAGGTCAGGAAGGACGCCCCCCCCCCACCACCCCAGCCTCCCACTCCATTTTACGACTCCCGACCACCACCCCCCCACCACCAGCCTGCTCTGTTGGGGGGGCGTAAAATTCGCCCTATGACACTAAGTGGGTTACTCGTTAAAATGGTGGGGAGTTGGATGGGGTCCAGGGTCTCTGTGATATGAGTCTGGAGAGTTCAGTGCCTCTAAACCACAGTAGGAGTGTAGGATTTGGGAGAGTGACTTGAGATAACCTTTGAGTAAATGATGAATGGTCTGTTGAAAATCCAAGTACCACTTCCTTTTCCTTTAAGATTAAAAATGCTATCAATTTTGAAGTATCAAAACGCCTATAATTAACCTAAATACCTCATTTGTGCTATTAATTTTTGGAAATCCCTCTGGGATTCACATGTAATTATGTTTCTCCCGTAATACAAGTATAGGAGCATTGCTTCAGTTACATGTCAATGTTGCTCCTTGTTTTCGTGTGTCCGTCATATAAGCAGTGCTTGTTATGGATGCCGTTACTCAGTTACTCAAGTGCCAGCTTGGCTCAGTGGTAGCACACTCGCCTCTCACTCAGTCAGTTCAAGCCCCACTCCTGGACTTGAGCCCATAATCTAGACCGTATTGAGGGAATGAAGATCCTGCGGGCGAGGCAATAGAGCAAAAATACAACCTTGGATCACGAGAATTAGACTTCCAACACAAATCATTGAAGAATCATTTGAATAAATCGAGGTGAGACTTCGAGATGCTGACTCCCCTCACACCTGTCTGAGTTGATGTTTTGTCTCTCTTCTCCCACAGGAAATCTGCAACAGCCCTCATCTCTTTGTTGACGGGATGAGTGCCCATGACTTGAATCAGGGCCAGCTGGGTAACTGCTGGTTCGTGGCGGCCTGTTCCTGCTTGGCCTCGAGGGATGCTTTGTGGCAAAAGGTAAGTGTCCCTTTAAATCTATTTTTGGCCTCCTTGTTCTTTCTTTTCTTTTCTTTCTTTTGGGCCTCCTTATCTCGAGAGACAATGGATACGCGCCTGGAGGTGGTCAGTGGTTTGTGAAGCAGCGCCTGGAGTGGCTATAAAGGCCAATTCTGGAGTAACAGGCTCTTCCACAGGTGCTGCAGAGAAATTTGTTTGTTGGGGCTGTTGCACAGTTGGCTCTCCCCTTGCGCCTCTGTCTTTTTTCCTGCCAACTACTAAGTCTCTTCGACTCGCCACAATTTAGCCCTGTCTTTATGGCTGCCCGCCAGCTCTGGCGAATGCTGGCAACTGACTCCCACGACTTGTGATCAATGTCACACGATTTCATGTCGCGTTTGCAGACGTCTTTATAACGGAGACATGGACGGCCGGTGGGTCTGATACCAGTGGCGAGCTCGCTGTACAATGTGTCTTTGGGGATCCTGCCATCTTCCATGCGGCTCACATGGCCAAGCCATCTCAAGCGCCGCTGACTCAGTAGTGTGTATAAGCTGGGGATGTTGGCCGCTTCAAGGACTTCTGTGTTGGAGATATAGTCCTGCCACCTGATGCCAAGTATTCTCCGGAGGCAGCGAAGATGGAATGAATTGAGACGTCGCTCTTGGCTGGCATACGTTGTCCAGGCCTCGCTGCCGTAGAGCAAGGTACTGAGGACACAGGCCTGATACACTCGGACTTTTGTGTTCCGTGTCAGTGCGCCATTTTCCCACACTCTCTTGGCCAGTCTGAACATAGCAGTGGACATAGCTTGTTACGGCAGCAATAACTAGAACAGGCTTGAGGGGCTGAAGGGCCTATTCCTATGTTGCATTCAGGCAACATCCCTCAAGTGAGTGACTATCCCCCAGTACTTTACAAAGAAAGAGGAAATGAAGGCATATTGAGGAAGGAGGTGAGGGGCGCAATGGGATTAGGATAGGTGCTTGATGGCCGGCACAGCCACAGTGGGCCTGTTTCTGTGCTGTATAACTCTATGACTCTATGACTGAAGAGCTGAGGCTTTTGTTTTGAAGGGAATGAGGAAAGTAGCAAGTGAAATTGATTTTCAGACGAAGGGTAGTGGAAATCTTGAACTCTTGCTCCTCCCCCACAGGCTATGAATGCTGGAGGTCAACTGAATATTTTAAGGCTGAGATTGATAGATTTCTCTTAGCTAATGGTGTCACGGGATACGGAGCAGAGACAGGTAAACGTAGTTGAGATACAGATCAGCCATGTTTTATTTGAATGGTAGGACAAGCTCAAGGGGCTGAATGGCCTACTTCAGTTCCTATGTAGCAGGCAGCGAGTAAGGCAGGTTGAGGGCAGGTGAGATTAATTGAAGAGGACGCAAGCACATTGGACGAGATGGGTCTCGAAGGAAGCAAGAGAAATGGCGAGGTGGAGTGGAGTCAGAAGAGGATTAGAGATGTAGGCTGAATTTTCAAATCAGGGTCGGGAATCTGACACTGGGATGAATTCCTGGTCCCAACCCCATGCCTTGGCTGCGTCACTCCTATGACGCTATTTTTAAATGTAAGTGCCCTAATTGGACAGCAGGCAAGCTCGATGGCCAATTAGCAGCTCCAACCGTCTCCAGGAGGCAGGTGCTGCCTGGTGCTAGCAGCAAGGGCAGGTGTCAGCCATGTTGGGGGCTGCCATTGCCTTGCCGAAGAGAGCAGGCAGCTCCTTACCAGGCCAGCAGTGTCAACGAGGATGAAAGATGCCATGCAGAACAAATGAAAGTCCAGTGGTAGCACTGGCATAAGTGGCATAAAAAAAACAGTTTTAAGACAAAGGCAAATAAACTTTATTTGGTCCCATGGCGAACCCGACAGCTATACTCTAACGTACACCAGACTGCTTTGGGTTCGCCGAAATAAAGTTTTTAAGAATTAATTCTGCACCAGACAGGCCCCTTAGCAAACTTTTAAGGGGTCATTAATTGGCGATGAGCGGGTTTCCTGTTCCCTCCCCTCCGCCGGCCCTTTGAAAATGACAAACTGTCCCGGGGGTGTCGGCATCCCAAGGCGACTTCTGGGACTGCGATTTTGAAATCGTGCCCTCATCGGGTCCGACCCAACGAACTGGAAAATGACCTCATACAGCAGAGGAGGTGATTATCCAGCAGTGACGCTAAGTAGTGAAGGACAGCTGGTGTGAGATGAAAGATTTTTGTGCTAGAGTGGAGCGGCGTTAGAGTGTTATTTTATTTTAAGGAGATTATATCATATGACCACCTCTGAAATTTCTCCCGGGTTCTGCTGGAAACCTATTGTAACCCGAGTTGATGGATTGTTAGACACCAGAGAACTGGTTTGCATCTAGCCCTTGTTAATTGCAGATTGAATTTGTAAGGGGTGGGACCACTGCCTCGCCCTTTTTAAGGCTGGTAATGTTCTGGAGCATCCCTGGGGTCACTGACTCCCAACATTGGGAGTTCCGGCTTCCCTGACTAAATAGGGAATGAGGCCAGTATACTGTGTGAAATGAGGCAGACCTGCCTCAAGTGAGTGTGAGTGGCTCTCACCCTGGGGTCTGGGTAAGAGGAATAGTTTGATCCCAGAAGATAATGTTATTTTCCTTTCTAAGTTGGATTGGTCGCCTTGCACTGGAGGGTTTGAGGGGTTTCTGGAGGTGGCAGTTTTGGGAAATCACCAATGCCACGGGGTAAATGGACACCAGTGATGCAAGGCAGGGAGGAAGGGAAGGAACTGCGTACAGTTCTGGTCGCCACATTATCAAAAGGATGTGGATGCTTTGGAGAGGGTGCAGAGGAGGTTCACCAGGATGTTGCCTGGTATGGAGGGCGCTAGCTATGAAGAGAGGTTGAGTAGATTAGGATTATTTTCATTAGAAAGACGGAGGTTGAGGGGGGACCTGATTGAGGTGTACAAAATCATGAGAGGTATAGACAGGGTGGATAGCAAGAGGCTTTTTCCCAGAGTGGGGGTTTCAATTACTAGAGGACACGAGTTCAAAGTGAAAGGGGAAAAGTTTAGGGGGGATATGCGTGGAAAGTTCTTTACGCAGAGGGTGGTGGGCACCTGGAACGCATTGCCAGCGGAGGTGGTAGATGCGGGCACGATGGAGTCTTTTAAGATGTATCTAGACAGATACATGAATGGGCAGGAAGAAAAGAGATACAGAACCTTAGAAAATAGGCGACATGTTTAGAGAGAGGATCTGGATCGGCGCAGGCTTGGAGGGCCGAAGGGCCTGTTCCTGTGCTGTAATTATCTTTGTTCTTTGTTCTTTGATAGGAAAGGGTGTGATGTCCTCACTCGCATTGGTACCCGATGAAGCCATTGAGTGACTTGTTGGTAAAGCTGACCTGCTGAACCTTGCCAAACTTTTCTTCTCTTCTTGTGGGAAACAGGTAATCCCGAACTGGAAGGAGCAGGAATGGGCGGTGGACAAACCCAACAACTACGCCGGCATTTTCCACTTCCGCTTCTGGCGCTTCGGCGAGTGGACCGATGTCGTGGTTGATGACCGCCTACCAACAGTCAATGGTCAGCTGATCTACTGCCATTCCAACTCCAAAAATGAGTTCTGGAGCGCCCTGGTGGAGAAGGCTTACGCCAAGTGAGTGGTAACAAGACGGGAATCGTGCTGTGTCATGCCTCTTCTCGTTGCACTGTGCAGAAATAGAATTGTACATCACAGAAGGAGGCCATTCACTCCATCATACCTGTGCTGGCTCTTTGAAAGAACTATCCAATTAGTCCCAGTACCCCCCCCCCCCACCGCCCCCCCCCCCCCACCTCCCCTCTCCTCATAGCCCTGAAAAAGTTTCCTTTTCATGTATTTATCCAGTTTCCTTTTGAAAGTTACTATTGAATCTGCTTCCACCGCCCTTTCAGGCAGCGCATTCCAGATCACGACAACTCATTGCGTTAAAAAAAAAAATCTTCTTTATTTCACCTCCTGGCATTTTTGTCAATTATCTTAAACCTGTGCCCTCTGGTTAGGGATCCTCCTGCCATTGGAACCGTTTCTCCTTAATCACTCCTTTATAATTTTTAATGCCTCTATTAAATCTTCCCTATAGCCTTCTCTGCTTAAAGAGAATAATCCCAGCTTCTAAAGTCTCTCCACATAACCTCAATTTGCTCATCCTTGGTATCAGTCTGGTGAAATATCTGGTTCTGGTGTAGCATAATATAAAACATAAACTAGCATGATACTGAAATCCTGTTCTTACCATTGCGATTTCAGTAAAGTATAAAGGAAAGTTTGTGAAATTTACATACAGGTCCACTTAAACTATGAAAAATACCCAGTGCTCTGACTTGCAAACTTGGGTTTTAAGCTGTGTCAGACAGGGATAAAGAACTGGTAGTTACGATAACCATTTCCATTTATAACATCTTTTGACGTCGAAAAATGTCCTATTGCTTCAGAGTTGTAATTGGGGGGGAAAAAAATGGAGCCATAGAAGAAGCTATTGGGAGGGTTGAACAAAGGCATGGTCCAAGAATTGGGTTTTAAGGAGGGTATTTGAGGAGAGGAAGATGGAGAGGCAGACGGAATTCCAGAGTGTGATACCTAGGTTGCTGAAAGCAGGGGCACCATAGTTTGGGGCAAAAGGGTGAACAAGAGCCTAGAGTCCGAATAATGATGGGTGAGGGCTTCATCAGCCGAAGAGCTGAAGCAGGGATGGGGGAATGCTGTAGAGGTAGAAGCTCAGCTTGGGGTCAAATAGTGCACCAAGGTTGCAAACAATCTGGCTCAATCCAAGAGAGATGAGTTGGGGAATTGGGGTAGAATCACGTGCAGGGGCTGAAGACAAAGGCCTTGGCCTTTTTGCTGTTGTAATTGGAGGAAGTTGTAGCTCACTCATGGCTGGAGATCAGACAGTCAGGTGAGAGAAGGTAGGAGTCCATTACTGGTGGCTGGAGCAATTTGAGAAGACAAACTGATAGAAAAGTAAAGGATGGAACACAGGGTTCAGGTTGTAGGTCCATGTTTGAGTGCTGGATGAGGAGATTTGAGGAAAACCCAATGAAAAGGGGGAGTTGGATGGATTTCAGTAGGTAAGGGAGGAGAGAAACTACTTTTAAGACATGATTGGAGCTAACTGATGCCAGGCACTCTCCCAATAATTAAGAAGGAAACCAAACCTCCTAAGAATAGGTAGCTGGGATAAAAACATAGCTCGCAGGTGAGCAAGGAGTTATCATGGGGAGCTCTGCTCAGGAAAGTGAGTTACAATGCATGTCACAGTGGAAATGTGTACAAGCTGGTGAATTGTGTACCAGGGGAAATGTTAGAACAGCTGCTGAAGGGATAATCTTGTAAAAGTACCACAAAGGACTTATATTTACGTAAACCTTCATTATGTCACCCATAAATGCCTCAAAACACTTTTTTCCTCATAAATTTATTCTCCGACGTTGATGCCTAGTTGCCTCCTTGAGAAGGTGTTGGTGAGCCGCCTTCTTGAACCACTGCAGTTTGTGTGGTGTAGGTACACTCACTATGCAGTTTGAGAGGGATTTTCAGGATTTTGACCCAACGATAATGAAGGTCATGGATTTGGAAAGTGCTGTTGAAGAAGCCTTGGTGCATTGCTGCAGTGCATCTTGTATATAGTACACACTGCTGCCACTGTGTGCTGGTGGTGGAGGGAGTGAACGTTTAAGGTGGTGGATGGGGTGCCAATCAAGCGGGCTGCTTTCTGATGGATGGTGTCGAGATTCATGAGTATTGTTGGAGCTGCAAGTGGAGAGTATTCCATCACACTCCTGACTTGTGCCTTGTAGATGGTGGACAGGCCTTAGGGGTCAGGAATCCGCAGCCTCTGGGGCTCATGTAGCCACAGTATTTATGTGGCTGGTCCTATTGAATTGCTGGACAATGGTGACCCTCAGAATATTGATGGTTGGGGGATTCAGCAATGGTTGTACCATTGACTATCAAGAGGAGGTGTTTAGGCTCTTCCTTGTTGGAGATGGTCATTGCCCGACACTTGTGTGACATAAATGTTGCTTGCATTGTAAACTAATCAGCGCAAATTTGGGGACAATTTACTGAATGTGCGCAAAGCACAATCTCTTCGCATTTTCTTTAGTGACACTGATTTCGACACCATTATTGGAGATTTCCCAGAGATGGAGGGGGGAGGGAGAGAGAAGGAAAGAGACAGAGAGATGTGATGTAGTGCTTAGGTGAACAAGGACTAAGGGAATTGGCCATCAGGGCAAGAGTGGCTTCAGAGTTTAAAATTTGGGAGCATTTTCAGAGTGAATGTGCCTGTTCTGAGAGCTCATGTATTTATACAGCTTAAATCGCAGTGGTGCAAAACAAAAGTTTTTTTAAAAATCCTGAAAGTCTCAAATTTGCCAGAAATTATAGGATTGCTTGAGAGAACAGGCTGCAGAAAAACAAGTGTTGACTCTAATATTGCCATGTTTAAACTTTTTTTTTCAAGCTTATTTTAGGTAAAAACTGGAACTATTCTGTAATATTTGTTTTTGCATTAAAATGGATATCAGGATGAAATGCAAAATGTTAATTCTTGTGTTATTTCATCCCGGACAACCTTTAGACTTGCATGTATATGCATATAGGTTTTAATGCTAGATAATACTTTGGACTGATAATGGCATCAAACTTGTGCAGTAATTGTGTTAATTAAATATCCAATTGAAAGCATTATGAGGGGCCTTTAGAGAAGGTGAAGAATAGATTTACCACAGTGGCGCAGTGGTTAGCACCGCAGCCTCACAGCTCCAGGGACCCGGGTTCGATTCCGGGTACTGCCTGTGTGGAGTTTGCAAGTTCTCCCTGTTTCTGCGTGGGTTTTCTCCGGGTGCTCCGGTTTCCTCCCACAAGCCAAAAGACTTGCAGGTTGATAGGTAAATTGGCCATTATAAATTGCCCCTAGTATAGGTAGGTGGTAGGGAAATATAGGAACAGGTGGGGATGTTTGGTAGGAATATGGGATTAGTGTAGGATTAGTATAAATGGGTGGTTGATGTTCGGCACAGACTCGGTGGGCCGAAGGCCCTGTTTCAGTGCTGTATCTCTAATCTAATCTAATCATAATCTAATCTAGAGTGGATGATGGACTTCAGTTATGTGCAGAGACTGGAGAAGCTGGGATTATTCTGCTTGGAGTGGAGAAGGATAAGACCAGATATGATAGAGATGTTCAAAATTATGAGGGGTTTTGATAAATAAGGAGAAACCGTTTCCATTGGAGGATGGGTCAGTAACTAAAGGATTTAAGATAATTGACAAAAGAACCAAAGGAGAAATTGGGAGCTTTTTAATGCAGCGAGTTGGTGTGATCTGGAATGCATTGCCTGAAAGGGTAGTGGAAACAGATTCAATAGTAACTTTCAAAAGGGAATTTGATACAGACAAAGGAACAATTTGAAGGTCTATTGGATGATCGTACATGGACTAGGCAACACAGATTTAAGATTGTGGGCAAGAGGTGCAGGGGGGGATGTGAGGAAGAAATTTTTTACACAGTGAGTGGTAATGACCTGGAACCCGCTGCCCACGAGGGTGGTGGAAGCGGAGATGATCAATGGTTTTAAAAGGAAATTGCGTGGGCACTTGCGAGAAATAAACTTGCAAGGTTATGTGGATAGAACGGGAAAATGGAACTAAGAACAGAAATTGCTGGAAATACTCAGCAGGTCTGGCAGCATCTGTGGAGAGAGAAGCAGAGTTAATGTTTCAGGTCTGTGACCTTTCATCAGAACTGGCAAAGGTTAGAAATGTAATAGGTTTTGAGCAAGTGAAAAGGGGGAGGGGAAGAAGAACAAACGGGAAGGTATGTGATAGGGCAGAGGGATTAAATTACAAAGGTGTCACAGAACAAAGGCAAAGGGAGTGCTGATAGTTGTATGAAAAGACATAGCGTTAGTCCAGAGAGAGTGTGAATAGCAGAATAATGAACAGCTCTGTCCAAAAGCAAAAACCTGTAAAACAAGTTTAACACAGGCTCATGGTTAAAAAATGGAATAAAATAAAATGAAAAATGCAGTCATGCTCTCAAATTGTTGAACTCAATGTTGAGTTCAGAAGACTGTAGAGTGCCTATTCGGAAGATGAGATGCTGTTCCTCGAGCTTGCATTGAGCTTCACTGGAACACTGCAGCAGACCAAGGACAGATATGTTGGCATGGGTCCAGTGTGATGAATTAAAATAGCAAGCAACCGGAAGTTTGGGGTCATGCTTGCAGACTGAGTGGAGGTGTTGCGCAAAGCGATCACCCAATCTGCGTTTGGTCTCTCCAATGTAGAGGCGACCTCATTTTGGAGGAAGTACAAGTAAATTGCTGCTTCACCTGGAAGGAGTGTTTGGCGATTTGGATGGTGAGGAGAGAGGAGGTAAATGGGCAACTATTGCACCTCCTGCAATTGCATGGGAAGGTATTGTGGGAAGGGGACGAGATGTTGGGGGTGATGAGGGGAAGATGTGTTTGGTGATATCACGCTGGAGGTGGCAGAAATGGTGTAGGCTGATCCTTTGGATGTGGAGGCTGGTGGGGTGGAAAGTGAGGACAAGGGGAACCCTGTCATGCTTCTGGGAGGGAGGAGAAGGGGTGAGGGCAGAAGTGCAGGAAATGGGCTGGACACAGTTGAAGGCCCTGTCAACCACAGTGGAGGAGAATCTTCGGTTGAGGAAAAAGGAAGACATATCAGAAGCACTGTTGTCAAAGGTTGTGTCATCAGAGCAGATGCGTCGGCGATGGAGAAAGTGGGAGAATGGAATGGAGTCCTTACAGGAGGCAGGGTGTGAGGAAGTGTAGTCAAGGTAGCCATGGGAGTTGGTGGGCTTATAATGCGTATTAGTGGACAGCCTATCCCCAGAGATGGAGACAGAGAAATCAAGGATGGGAAGAGAAGTGTCGGACATGGACCATGTATAGGTGAGAGAAGGGTGGAAATTGGAAGCAAAGTTGATAAAGTTTTCCAGTTCAGGGTGGGAGCGCGAAACGGCACCGATACAGTCATCGATGTACTGGAAAAGGAGTTGGGGGAGGGGGCCTGAGTAAGACTGGAACAAGGAATGTTCAACATACCCCACTCAAAAGCGGGCATAACTTGGACCCAAACAGGTACCCATAGAATATAAAAGTAGGATTCTTGTTTCAGGTCAGTGACCTTTCATATTAACTCTGTTTCTCTCTCCACGGATGCTGCCAGACCTGCTGAGTATTTCCAGCACTTTGTTTTTATTTCAGATTTCCAGCATCTGCAGTATTTTGCTTTTATTGTAGGGGGAAATGGAACTGACCGAATTGCTCTACAGAGAGCTGGCATTGACTAGAGGGGCTGAATGGCCTCCTTCAGTGCCGTTTTGACTCGGGAAAGAGCAGAGGAGTGGGACTAATTGGATCAAAGAGCTGGCTCAGACACAAAGGGCTGAATGGCCTCCCTCCTGGGCTGTAAGATTCTAATTAACTGGGATTAGAATTTTGAATCTCTTGATAGCCCTACAGAAAATGTTATTTCTGGTTTGCGTAATAAAGACAAAATCATCACCTTGAGAAGCCCTCCACAATACGGAGCTGTGGAGGAGCTGTGCTCACAGCCTGTGGGATAGACGCCAGGCCCCAAATTGGAAACCTGTTGAGATGAACAGGATGAAAATTCAGCAGGAAGCTTGGCTTTGAGTGGAATTTTGGGAGTCGGCTGTGGTATTTAATTTATAGAGTGGAACAAACTGGCTTCCAGTATCACATGCTGACCCCAGGCAATGTAAATCAGCACTGAAACCTTTCTGGCAATGAAAGCTGGAGCTCAATCGTGTGTCGAAAGCAATTCCTGCTCCCACAGCCCCTTTACTTCATGTATCATGTTACGGATGTTACAAAGGATCCAGAAAGGGAGGAACCAGAATGATTGAGAGATTGGATTACGAGGAACGATTGTGTAAATTGGGTGTAATCACACTGGAAAAGAGATGATTAAGGGGTGATAAACTTGCTGATTTTAGTATTCTGGATAGCGTAGACCATGAAAGCTATTTTACCTTGTCTACAACAGGATATACACAGCCTGCATTTGAAAGGGTGTAAATTCCAAACTAATCTGCGGAATTGTATTTCAGCGAGTGAGTGATCAATCATAGAAAAGACTCCTTGGGAAGAGTGTGGAAACAACAGTAACTTGCATTTATATAGTGTTTTTAATGTAGTCAATTATCCCAAGGTTCTCCACAGGAGCATTATCAAAGAAATTTTAACACCGAGCTATATTAGGAGGTATTAGGGCAGGTGAGCATAAAGCTTGCTCAAAGAGGTCGGTTTGATGAAAGGTCACAGACCTGAAACATTAACTGCGTTTCTCTCTCCACAGATGCTGCCTGACCTGCTGAATATTTCCAGCACTTTCTGTTTTTATTTCAGATTTCCAGCGTCTGCAGTATTTTGCTTTTATTTTTGGCCTATGATAGATGTCAGCTTTATAATGCAGGGAGAATCAGGCTGATTATAAAAAGTACAGAGTAGAAATGAAAAGAGAAATGAGGAACAAAGAGGAGGTACGAGAATAGATTGACAGCTAACAAGTGGGAATCCAAAGGTCATCTATAGGCATATTAATAGTAAAAAAGTTGTCAAAGGAGCAGTGGAACCAAAATGGAGATCTGCTGGTGAAGCCAGAAGGCACGGTGAGGTGCTTATTCAGTTCTTTGCATCGATGTTTACCAAAGAGGAATTTACCAAAGCTATGCTAAATGAGAAGGTTGCTGAGATACTGGATAAGATAAAGATAGATTAAGAGGAGGCACTAGAAATCCTGGCAATACTTAAAGTTACCTGGTTTGGATGGGATGCATTCTAAGTCGGTGAGGGAAGTGTGGGTGGAAATTGCAGAGGCAGTGTCCATAATCTTCCAATCCTCCTTAGACACAGGGGTGGTGCCAAAGGACTGGAGAATTGCAAATGATACACCCTTATTTAAAAAAGGTTTATCCTTCTCCCCTACAAACACAGGCCAGTCAGTTTAACGCTGGTGATGAGAAGCTTTTAGAAACAATAATCCAGGTGAAAATTAATGGCCACTTGGACAAGCATGGACCAACAAAAGAAAGCCAGCTTGGATTTGTTTAGGGCAAATCGTCTTTGACTAAATTTGCCCAACTGCGTCCCTGCCTCAGCTCCTAGTTCATGCCTTTGTTATCTCTAGATTTGACTGTTCCAACACACTCCTGGCCAATTTCTACCCTCCGTAAACTTGAGTTCATCCAAAACGTTGCTGCCCAAGTCCTTAGTCGCACCCAATCCCGTTCACACATCACCCCTACACTCACTTTGAGTCTCGGTCCAGGAACGCCTCAATTTTAAAAATTCTCATCCTTGTTTTTAAATCCCTCCATGACCCTCCCTATCTTTAAAACCTCCTGCAGCCCTACAACCCTTTGAGATATTTGTGTCCCTTCAATTCTGGCCTCTTGCACATCTCTGATTTTAATCGCTCCGCCATTGGCGGTCATGCCTTCAGCTGTAGGTCCTAGTGGCCCTAAGCCCTGGAATTCCCTCCCTAAACCTCTCTGCCTCTCTATCCCTCTTCCCTCCTTTCAAAACACTCCTTAAAACCTACTCCTCTGACTGAGTTTTTGATCACTTGTGCTAATATCTCTCCTTGTGTGGCTCATTGTCAAATTTTTGTCTAATAACGTTCCTGTGAAGCACTTGGGACATTTTTACTATGTTAAAGGTACTATATAAATGTAATCTGCAGCTGTTGAAACTATCTGGACATTCCCTTTTCAGGCTAGCGGGCTGCTACGAATCTCTGGATGGAGGGAACACTGCAGATGCATTGGTGGATTTTACTGGCGGTGTATCGGAGCCAATCGACCTGGTCCAGGGGAACTTCACCACTGTGGAGGATCAGAGGCTCGAGCTGTTTGAGAAACTTCTGAAGGTGTACAGCCGTGAGGGCCTCATCAGCTGCTCAATCAGGGTAAATATTGACCCTGCTTCCTTTTTCTTCCACCACTGATGACTATTGACCTGAGAGTTGATAATAATAAGGGGATTGCGCTTGTAGTTGTAGCCTATGTGTCCGCTGTGGCTCAGTGGATAGCACTCTTGCCTCAGAGTCAGGAAGTTTGTGGATTCAACTCCCACACTAGGCAACTGAACACGAGATTCAGGCTGACACTCCACTGCAGTACAGAGGGAGTGCTGCATTGTTGGGAGTGCTTTCAGATGAGATGTTAAACTGAGAAAGGCTTGAATTTGTATAGTGCCTTTCATGACCTCAGGACATCCCAAAGTACTTTACTACCAATGAAGTACTTTTGAAGTGTAGTCAATGCTAGAATTTGGTGCGTGTGTTTTCCCCCCTTCTGTCCATTTTCATGAAGGGGGTCACAGTCTTAGAATAAGAGGTCCGCCATTTAGGACTGAGATGAGGAGAAATTTCTGGACTCATAGGGTTTTGAATCTTTGGAATTCTCTATCTGAGAGCTGTAGATGCTCAGTTGTTGAGTATATCCTAGAGACAAAGGTTGATAGATATTTGGGGACTGAGGGAATTAAGGGATATGGGGATAGTGCGGGAAGGTGGAATTGAGGTAGAAGATCAGCCATGATCTTGTTGAATGGTAGAGCAGGTTCAAAGGGCCAAATGGCCTACTCCTGCTCCTATTTCTTATGTTCTCTGGTTGGAGGACTATTCCAAGGGCACAAGACCTGGTTCGATACACAAGTGCAGTTTTCTTCCTGTTTGAACCTGGAGGGAAGGGGTATTGGGAAGTTATTTAACCATGGGTTATGAGAGTGAAGCCAGCTCCTCTCCATGGGCTGACAGACAGAGATGCTCCCCAACATTGAGTCGTTAGATAGAATTGGAAGTGGGCACCTTGGTTGATCCTTCCTCCCCACCAGTCTAGTTTATTGGACTCAGGTGTTGCACCTTCACCATTGTTTCAGCTCGAGCAGCTAATTTAGGCCAAACCTGGGACCTCCTGGTGTGTGTAGGTCAGTACCACATTGTACTTTTTGAGTTAATCCATTGTCTTTGGCTACAGAGGAGTGCATTTTGTTTTCTGCAGGTCACGTCAGCCGCCGAAATGGAAACCCGCTTGAGCACCGGCCTGGTGAAAGGTCACGCATATGCTGTTACTGACATCCGTAAAGTACGACTTGGGCATGGTCTCTTTGCCTTCTTCAAAGCCGAAAAGCTCTTCATGATCAGGATGAGGAACCCCTGGGGTCAAAAGGAATGGAACGGCGCGTGGAGTGATAAGTGAGGCCACTTCCTATGCCTGTTGAAAGGCAGCTTTATGTGTGGAGGCCTGTCATATGGCACTGAGCTTTAATGCCTGGTGTGTGAGCGTTGGGTGAGATAGTTTTGGTGTGATGCCTCCACAGAATGTACAGTACAGAATGAGAATGTTTGGCCCAACTGATCTGTATTGATGTTCATGTTCCACACAAGCCTCCTCCCACTTTACTTCATTTCGGCCAATTAGCATATCTTTCTACAAAAACAAAATACTGGGGATGCGGGAAATCTGAAGTAAAAACAGAAAATGCTGGAAATGCTCAGCAGGTCAGGCAGCATCTGTAGAGAGAGAAACAGAGTCAGTGTTTCAGGTTGAAGACTTTCTGTCTTTTTCATCAGAACTGGGAAAAGTGAGAGATGTATTAGGTTTTAAGCAAGTACAGAGGCAGAGAAAGGAGGAGTGGGGGCAGGCAGAAAAGAAAAGAAAGTTCTGTGATGAGGTGGAAGGCAGGAAAGAATAAATGACAAAAGGCTTGATGGTGTGAGGCAAAAGGGAGTGGTAATGGGACGAGTAAAGAAACAAAAGATAGGACTGGGGAAGGTTTGAAAGGGAGAATCATGAACAGTTGCTGTCTGAAAACACAAAAAGAGGAAAGGGAAAAAAATGGGGCCAGATCTGAAATTGTTGAACTGATAGCTATAAAGTGCTATATCTTTCTATTTGTTTCTCCCTCATCCACATATCTAGCTTTCCCTTAAATGCATCAATGCTAGTCACCTCAACCACTCCTTGTGGCAGCGGAATCCACATTCTCACCACTCCTGGCTAAGGATATTTCTCCTGAATTTCCTGTTGGAATTATTAGTAACTACCTTGTATATACATCAACTTACTGTTGAGGTTTACACATGGAAGATTAGCTACTTGGTTAAGTACCAGAGACATGGCAGTGCCCTGGAACTATACCCTGATAGGCCATTGTTGGAACATAAGAATTTTTAAGGACAAAGGAAAAACCCATTAGGTCCAAAATAACCATCTTTTATCAGTTCCACCTTTCTCTTTGCTCTTTCTTACCATATGATATAAGTGTTTTGTTTTTGAAAAGAAAACTCAGAATTCTGTGTGTTTGAAAAAACAGAGAAAAGGATTTTTTTTTTGCTCAGTGGACACTAACCTGCAAATAGTTGGAATTCCTGCAATGTTTTGAAAGGAAGGCATAACAAAAGCTGAACTTTATTGGTGCTTTGAAAGGAAGTTGAACTTGTACAAGGACAGGAAAGCCAGCAATTTCAAGGCAACCACAGGGGTTTGACCTTTCTTCAGAGCAGCTTTCAAGTGACAGGGTGGGACACTGTGTCTGGACTTGTGACCATGTTCAGGAAGGTTCTTTTTTCACCTTGGACCTTTTAAAAAGCCTTTGAATTGGACAAAAGGGCAGGCATTTGAAATCTTTGCTTTGACCTGCCTGGAACAAGGGAGAAAGACCCAGAAAAGTGTTACCTCTCTCTGTAAAGGAGACTTGCGTCTCTTGAAAAGGAATCCTGCAGTTGAAAGGTGGCAGATTCCTATTGCTTCCAGTCTCTGAAGAATTCCTGCATCCTGAATGGTTCCTGCTGCCTCCTGTGTTTTCCGAGATCCTGGAATCTTAAGAAAGCTTCTACTGCTAGATTGCTGTTTGTGCCTGACAAATTGCCTTGAAAGTCTACCCATCATAGACTGTTCATCAACCTTGCCTAGAGAGACTTCAAGTGGCATCCGACTGTTTGACTCTGGGGCACCTCACCGTACCAAAAACATCCTACCAGAACACGATAAACTCAATTATTTTTATTATTCCTTCTATTTCTAAGAAACAGCTGTAAATCAAAAATCCTATTCCTGGTTAACCATTTTTTTTGAATGTATGTGTATGTGCATGAGGATTAAGGAAATAAGGGTTTTTTTCATATATAGATTTATCGTGTTAGTAGTTAAGACCTATTATTTCTTTCCTAATAAATAGTTAATGTTGTTTAAAGAAACCTGGTTTGGTGTGCTTTATTCTGGGGAAAAAAATACAGTTTTTAATTTGGCTATTCTTCAGTAGGTGGGAAACTTTATTTGATATGCAATGACCTGTGGCGTAGTGGGACTGAATGAACAGTGCATTGTTCCTGCCTTGGTCATAATACATGTCCCTTTATCTTTTCTCTGTCTTTGGAAGCTTATCTAACTGTCCCTGAATCCATTTATTATTCTCTGGAAGAAAGGGGTGAATTGATAAAAGGTCTAAGATTATGCAAGGGTTTGATTGGGTATGTGATGGAGACAAAGACTAGGGGCCATAATAACAAATAAATCCGATAAGGAATTAAGGAGAAACTTCTTTACCCAGGGCATGGTGAGAATATGGAATGGGAGAAAGGAATGGAAGGTAATGCTGATAGGTTGAGACTTGTGTGGAGCCTAAACACCCATGAGGCTATAGGGCCTATTTCTGTGCTGTAAATTCGATGTAATAGCCACTTCAGTGCTCTCTTCCGGCAACTTAATTTATGATTTATTAGTCTGTGGGTGAGAACATTCTGCTTGACTTTACTTCTTAATTCTAATTTCTTAATTTTAATTGTACCCTGAAATTTGAAACTCCTCTGAAGTGAATAACCATGGCCAGCAACTTTTGTAAGCTAGAAAACTTCAGCTAGATCATCCACTTTTGCTTTGCCTTGTTTTAATACAGTATGTGTGACCTGTTCCATGCTGTGTCTATTGAAATTGGAATAACATTTTTTTTTGCCTTTGCAGCTCTCCGGAGTGGCAGAAAGTCAGCAAGAGCGAGCGTGAGACTATGGGTGTCACCGTGCGGGATGACGGGGAGTTCTGGTGAGTCTTCCACAAGGATCTTGTTTGTTGGTTTTGTGTTAGATATCAGCAATGGGTCAAATTGTTTCCAAAGTTCCCTTTTTAGAAAGCTGGAAGGTTCCAGGGTTAATCATTGGTCTGTTCTGAGTTCCTGCTGTCAGGGACTCTTATGTCGAGAGCATATCTGATTAACCTTGAGTTACTAACTTCAATGGAGAGGAATAAAGGAAGAAAATTGGAGGAGCCAAAAACAAATCCCTTGTTGGGAAGGCTAAGGATCAGAGGTATGGATCTATGACCTTCCTGTCTAAGTAAGCACAAGTTTTTGAATTGCCAGTTACAAAGACAATTTGCGTGATGAATTGGAAATGCAACAAGTTTGGAACAGAGGGTTCACCTGAGGTTAGAGCTAATGTTGGCTATTGGATTAGTATTGAAAGAGCTTGAATTACTCTGCACCTTGACCTACTGGTGATGTTTAATGTGGATGACTTCCTAAAGCCTGTCCACATCTACAAGCTACAAGTTGGGATCGTGATGGAAAACACTCCAATTGCCTGGATGGGTGCAGCTCCAACAACACTCAAGAAGTTCAGCACAATCCAGGACAAAACCCGTTGGATTGGCACCCCATCCACCACCTTCAACATTCACTCCCTCCACCATTGACGCACAGTGGCAGCAGTGTGTACCATCTACGTGATGCACTGCAGCAACTTGCCAAGGCTCCTTCAACACCACCTTCCAAACCCGCAACCTCTTTGACCTAGAAGAACAAAGGCAGCAGACGCATGGGAACACCACCAATTGCAAGTTCCCCTCCAAGTTACACACCATCCTGACTTGGAACTATATCACCATTCCTTCACTGTCGCTGGTTCAAAATCCTGGAACTCCCTCTCTAACAGCACTGTGAGTATACCTACACCACATGGACTGCAGCGTTCAAGTAAATGGCTCACCACCATCTTTTCAAGGGAAATTAGGGATGGGCAATAAATCGCCTTACCAGCGATGGCCACATCCCATGAACGAATAAAAAACAAAATTAGATTCGGTACATACTGGCAACAACATCTTCCCAAGAAAAGTAATAATAAAGTAATATCTTGCATTTATATAGTGCCTTTCACAACCTCAAGACAACCTAAAGTATTATGCAGCCAATGAAGCGATGTAGTCTAGGAAACACACAGCAAGCTATCACAAACCGCAATGTGCTAATAGCCAGTCTAATTTAGTGATGTTGGTTGGAGCCTAAATATTGGTCAGGACACCAGAGAGAATGCCACTCATCTGCTTTAAATAGTGCCATAGGATCTTTTACATTCATCTTCAGTGAGATCTGACTGCAATGTTTATCTGGGTTTCAGGATGTCATTTGATGATTTTTGTGCAAACTTCACGGACCTCGTTGTCTGCCGTATCATCAACACCTCCATCTTCAGCTTTCATAAAACCTGGGAGGAGGCCATGGTAAAGGGTGCATGGACCAGACATGAAGACCCACTGCAAAACCGTGCTGGAGGATGCATCAACAACCGGGACACCTTCCTGCAGAATCCGCAAGTAAGGACAGCATCCTGACAAACTCTTAAAACTTCTGTGTACCTTTCTGGGTTGGCAGGATGTTGTGAGGGTTGAAAACAGTAGGAGGGAAGGTGCGGCAAATCAGGAAGCAAAGGTTAGGTGATGACATGCTTGGGTTTGTGTGAGGAAGAGAAGACTGAGGTAGAGCAGGAGGCAATATCAGAAGCATAGCTTGATTGGAGGCAATGTAATCCATTGACTGTCCTTCAGTGTTTCGAAGTGCAGTCCACAGGAGAACACTTTGGAAGGAATTACCCGGGGCTTTATGTTCAGAAACTCTGGGTGGAATTTTAATGTACTTATTGATGAAGTATCTAACCAGATCTGTGTCAGTGATTTTGCAATTCAGGTGTCTGATTTTATTCTACTTCCCAGCCCTCGTTACCTCTTGTTGCCCTTTTGTCCTCCTTTATCCAACAGTTTTCACCACTCCTGAATGTATTGCCCTCTGGGGTATTGTCTCACTGGCACAGACAGCCCTCTGGTACCTCATCTGAGTAATAGTTCTTCATTTGTGAGTCGAGATAGGGAGGGTCAACAGATAATTTGACTGTGCCGGCATAACAGCCAAGCCGGATCCTGATGCCAACAACAACTTGCATTTATATAGTATCTTTTTAAACGTAGTAAAATGTCTCAAGGCACTTTGGAGGAGACTCTCAGACAACATTTGACACTGAGCCATGCAAGAAGATATTAGGACAGGTGACCAAAAGCTTGGTCAGAGAAGTAGGTTTAAAGGAGCATGTTAAAAGAGGAGAGAGGGGTAGCGAGGTGGAGAGATTTAGAGACGGAATTTCAGAGCTTAGGGTCCGGGCAGCTGAAGGCACGGCCACCAGTGGTGGAAGGAGGAAAATTGGGGATGCGCAAGAGACCAGAATTGGAGGAGCGCTGAGATCTCAGTTTAGAAGGTGAGATAGATTGGCATGAAGAAACCTCTGGTCCTTTTAATTCCATTCTTTCTGATTCCATACCCAAGTGAAGTGTATACAAAACTGGTAGGACTCGAATGACGTCCATTACACTGTTCCAAGACACTCCTGCTGTAGGGGTTTGTAAAGGTCATGCTGGTTATCTCACTGCAGACATAATGGGTTTGAATTCAGTTCTTAAAAATCTGGAAATAAAAAGCTGGGATCGGTAAACGTGACCATGAAGCTGTCAGATTGTCATTAAAAATCCAGCTGGTTCACTGATGTCCTTTTAAGAAATCTGCCGTCCTTACTCGGTCTGGCATATATGTGACTCCAGACCCACACCAATGTGGTTGACTCTTAACTGCCCTCTCGAGTGGTCTAGCAAGCCACTCCGATCCATCAAACTGCTACAAGCATGGTTGGGAGCACCTTCACCACCACACCGTCTGTGGCGGTTCGAGAAAGTGGCTCACCATCATCTTCTTGAGCATAACTAGGGATGGGCAAGAAATACCGACTTTGCCAGTGAAGGTGTACAACCCCAGAATGAATATGTAAAGTTTTCTCACCTGTACTGGTAGATCTCCATCTGAGCTCAGAGCGTTTGTTACTGTTCACCTTGTTTTAGTGTGTTCTCTTTGTTTTAACTCCACAGTATGTGTTCGATGTCAAAAAGGATGTGGATGAAGTTCTGATATGCCTGCAGCAGAAAGATGTCCGTTACAACCGAAAGCAGGGCAGGGGGGAGAAGCTGTCTATGGGTTTCGAGGTGTACAAGGTAAGATCACTCGAGCAAACAGTCGATCTCTCTCAATGATAAGGAATGTGAAACATCTCCTGTGAATTTCTAAATGTGGTGTTAAGGTTATTCCTAATGCAGGCTGTGGTGTTTAGTGAGACGCCAACTAGGCAGGCGCTGATGTAATGACGCGGGTATGGTAGTGTAGTGGTTTTGTTACTGGACTAGCAATTTAGAGGCCGAGACTAAGGATCTAGTGACATGAGTTCAAATCCCATGATAGTAGCTGGAGAATTTAAATTCAGTTAATTAAATATGGAATAAAAAGCTAGTGTCAGTAACAGTGACCATGAAATTACTGTATTTTTGTAAAAACCCATTTGGTTCAGTAACATTCTTTAGGGGAATCTGCTGTCCTTACCTCATCTGGCTTGCCTGTGACTCCAGACAGATTTTCATGAGTGACCCTTACAGCCAACAAACAGAGGAAGCCTTCGTATGGGGTTAATTTGAACTCTGCTCTGTGGGTTCAAAGTCTAACGTCATGGGGTGGGGGGCGGGGTGCATTTTATGCCCTCCCCCGCGCGGAGTTTGGATGTGGGAAGAGCATATAATCGGGCAGGATGATGGTGGGGGAGGGGACCCCACCACCATCCCACCTCCACCCAAATTGAGTCTGGGTTGGGAAGGCCTGTCAATGGCTTTTCCACCACACTGGCAATTGAGGCCCTTAAGTGGGCAGTTAATGGCCAACAAAGGGTCTCATCCCGCTGTTGCCGTTAGAATTAGCCCAGCAGCAGGCAGGCACAGGGAACGCGCCAAGCAAATCCGTGCAGGTTGCCTGCTGGCTCGTGGGGCGGGGCGAGGGGAGTCCCTCATTAAAAGGCACTTAGTGACTGACCAAGGGACCTGGCATTGGCAAGGTGAGGGTAGCTACTGAGAGCCACCCCAGCCTCTCTGCCCGCTCCTCCCCCCACCGCTCTTGGTGCAGACCCCCTCCCCTCTACGGTGGCACAGCTCAGTTAGAGTTATCAGCCTCTGATTGGCCAGCAGCTCTCAGCAGGCGGGACTTCTGGCGCTGGGATCCCTGGCCCTGGGGAAGGTCCACCACTGTTCACTTAAGTGCTTAATTGGCACTTGATCTGGCAGGCCTCCCACAGAAGGGGCGACGCGGGGCTCTTGCCAGCACTTTTGCCAGTGTTCAAGACCCTGTCACCCGGATAAAATTCCAGCATATATGTTGTTAATTCAGCCAATTCCTGCACTGACCTCTGCTCACTCAAATACTGCACCCTCCAATGTGTGCAAACATCATTTCCCCATCTTCTTCATGCGTTTTCCACCTAATGAGTTGGTGGTGAAATGGAAACAAGTTGCCCAATATTGATGAACAGCCAAGAGTCGTTTCTGAGCCCCTTGGAGAGGATTTCCAAATGATTTGTCCGTTTCACATAGCCTTGTTGAGATTGGCGTTGTATTCACATCACTGAACATAGTGTGGCATCATCCTCATCTTAAAAAAATAAAAAGGACTTGCATTTATATAGCACCTTTTATGACCACAGGGCATCGTAAAGTACTTTAGAACCAATTTTGATGCAGTTGCTGATGTAATGTAGGAAACAAAGCAGCCAATTTCTGCACAGCAAGCTCCCACAAACAGCAATCTGTTTTAGTGATGTTGATCGAAGGATAAATATTGGCCATGGCACTGGGGGAAAATTCCTCTGCTCTTTGAGAGAGATCTTTTAATTGAAAGGGCAGACGGAGCCTTGGTTTAATATCTCCTCTGAAAGATGGCACCTCCGACAGTGCAGCATTCCCTCTGTACTGACACTCTCCTGATAGCTTTGAGCTATTGATAATTTATTCTCTCCACTCTATTGATTTTTAAAGTGAATTGGCTTTGACAGGTCGAGCTGAACCGTAACTACAGGATGCACACCATTCAGCAGAAGGTGGCCAGTTCAGTCTACATCAACTCCAAGACCATCTTCCTGCGTGAGCAGCTCCCTCAGGGTCGCTACGTCATCATCCCAACCACCTTTGAGTCGGCTGTACAGGGCGAGTTCTTATTGAGGATCTTCACAGATGTACCATCAGATTTCAGGTAAGACCTCGAGTGTAAATGAACTGCTGTGAAGAGCGGACCTAGAGGCGTTGATAGAGGTGAGGTTAGAATGCTGATCTTCTGGAAGCTCGGAGAAGTCCTAATCTCCTCTGGCTTGGTGTGTCTGTTTGCACGATCCACTCTTCTGAACCCTCTTTTACATTCCTTCCTTTTTCCTTTTCACGGTTCAAAGGCTTTAGCTGCTTTGGGCCTGCATTCTGTAATGTTCTCCCTCTACTCCTCCGCCTTGCTATCTTACTACTCTCCTCCGAAAGCATCCTCTCTTTTGATCTTTGCCTTGTCTCACTAGGCTTATTGAAGCACTGGAGAAAGCGCAGGAAAGATTGTCAAGGATGTTGTCAGAATTGAGGAGATGAAAAGATTCATGCAGGCTGAGGCCCGTGTCTCTGGAAAAGACAAGACCGAGATGGTGGTCTTTAAAATTATGGAAGAGTTTGCAGGGGTGGTTGGAGAGAAACTGATTTCATTTGCGGCTGAGCCTAGAACAAGGGGCAATAAATATAAGATAATCACCAAGAGATGAAACTAAGGCATTTCTTCTACGTAAGAGAGTGAGGAGAATATGCTATTTGTTTTCACATGGATTGGTTGAAGCGGATATTGTTGCTGTATTAAAGGAGATGCTTGATGCTTACATCAAGGAGAAGGGAATAGAAAGAGGGGGAGGGTGGGAAGAAGTAATTAGTGAGGGAGGAGGCTAGCATGGAGTATAAACACTGGCATGGATCATGGATGGGCCAAATGGCTTGTTTCTGTGTTGCAGATTCTATGTATTCCTACTTGCATGATGCTCATTGTTTGCTTATTTTTGCTGCTGTAGTTATGAGCTTGAAGCGCATGAAGTGATAGGGTGGTGGCATTGCTGGCATGGGTGATGGTGGCATTGCTGGCATGGGTGATGGTGTGATGCCGCGTTGGTGTTGATGTGGTTTTGCCTCCAACAAGTGAACCTGGCCATTCAGGGAAAAAAGAATCTGCTCATTATCTTCTCTGCTGCCGTTTCCTGAGTTTTGAACATGGCTGTTGGCCTTTCGTTCAGCACCTTAGCGAGTGGCTATTCTTCTTTAAGCCCAAATGGCACAAGTTTGCTTTTTGGTGTTAGGGAGGAGAAGCCGTCATGGCCAAGCACAACCCTGTTCTCGCCTGAGGTCTACCCGTGCTCCCTGTCCAGTGGGGGTGGTCATTGTACCATGGCTTGGGAGGAGCAACCACACTGATTTCTCATTCCTCTCCCGGGACAGGGAGTTGGGTGAACCTCGGAAGCCCCTTCTCCTATGCTCCTCCCTAGTCCCACCCCCAGCTATGATGGTCAAGCCCTGGAGAAGTGAACTGTTACTTTCCTGGTTTCTTACCTCTCTGGAAACCTATCTAGAAAATGTTTGGAGTATTTAGAGTAGTTTACAGCATAGAAGAAGGCCATTCGGCCCATCGAGTCCATGTCGGCTCTCCATAGAGCAATCCAGTCAGTCCCACTCCCCTGCCCGATCCCTGTATCCTTCAATTGCCCATCGAGTTTCCTTTTGAAGTTATTGATCGTCTCCGCTTCCACCACCCTCACGGGGAGCGAGTTCCAGGTCATTACCACTCACTGTGTAAGAAAGCTCTTCCTCACATTCCCTCTGCATCTCTCTTGCTTAAAACCTTCAATCTATGAATTTCTCCCTCTAATTCTTCATTTGCTTGACCTTTTTTTCACTCTCACAGCAGAGCACATAGGCTGGAGCTTCCTAACTAAGCTCCCATATGATTCACACGTCTTGCTGAGGTCTGGATGGGAGTCTCTCCCTGTGTGACTGCTTCTCCTTTCTATTTTTCACTACTACTCCTCTCACTCCCCGCCTCTCCCCGTCTCTCTTTTTCTCTCCAGCCATCTCTCCCAGCACCGCTGCTACTCAATAACCGATTTGGTAGACTGTATAAGCTGCACCCTGGGACTGCTGAACACATAATCTGTTCACACCTAACACCATAGCAAGATTCAAACGATAAATTAGAACATTACATTAGAACATTACAGCGCAGTACAGGCCCTTCGGCCCTCGATGTTGCACCGACCTGTGAAACCATCTGACCTACACTATTCCATTTTCATCCATATGTCTATCCAATGACCACTTAAATGCCCTTAAAGTTGGCGAGTCTACTACTGTTGCAGGCAGGGCGTTCCACGCCCCTACTACTCTCTGAGTAAAGAAACTACCTCTCACATCTGTCCTATATCTATCACCCCTCAACTTAAAGCTATGTCCCCTCGTGTTTGCCATCACCATCCGAGGAAAAAGACTCTCACTATCCACCCTATCTAACCCTCTGATTATCTTATATGTCTCTATTAAGTCACCTCTCCTCCTCCTCTCCAACGAAAACAACCTCAAGTCCCTCAGCCTTTCCTCGTAAGACCTTCCCTCCATACCAGGCAACATCCTAGTAAATCTCCTCTGCATCCTTTCCATAGCTTCCACATCCTTCCTATAATGCGGTGACCAGAACTGCACGCAATACTCCAGGTGCGGTCTCACCAGAGTTTTGTACAGCTGCAGCATGACCTCGTGGTTCCGAAACTCGATCCCCCTACTAATAAAAGCTAACACACCATATGCCTTCTTAACAGCCCTATTAACCTGGGTAGCAACCTTCAGGGATTTATGCACCTGGACACCAAGATCTCTCTGTTCATCTACACTACCAAGAATCTTCCCATTAGCCCAGTACTCTGCATTCCTGTTACTCCTTCCAAAGTGAATCACCTCACACTTTTCCGCATTAAACTCCATTTGCCATCTCTCAGCCCAGCTCTGCAGCCTATCTATGTCCCTCTGTACCCTACAACATCCTTCGGCACTATCCACAACTCCACCGACCTTAGTGTCATCCGCAAATTTACTAACCCACCCTTCTACACCCTCTTCCAGGTCATTTATAAAAATGACAAACAGCAGTGGCCCCAAAACAGATCCTTGCGGTACACCACTAGTAACTAAACTCCAGGATGAACATTTGCCATCAACCACCACCCTCTGTCTTCTTTCAGCTAGCCAATTTCTGATCCAAAGCTCTAAATCACCTTCAACCCCATACTTCCGTATTTTCTGCAATAGCCTACCGTGGGGAACCTTATCAAACGCCTTACTGAAATCCATATACACCACATCCACTGCTTTACCCCCATCCACCTGTTTGGTCACCTTCTCGAAAAACTCAATAAGGTTTGTGAGGCACGACCTACCCGTCACAAAACCGTGCTGACTATCGCTAATGAACTTATTCTTTTCAAGATGATTATAAATCCTGTCTTTTATAACCTTTTCCAACATTTTACCCACAACCGAAGTAAGGCTCACAGGTCTATAATTACCAGGGCTGTCTCTACTCCCCTTCTTGAACAAGGGGACAACATTTGCTATCCTCCAGTCTTCCGGCACTATTCCTGTCGACAATGACGACATAAAGATCAAGGACAAAGGCTCTGCAATCTCCTCCCTAGTTTCCCAGAGAATCCTAGGATATATCCCATCTGGCCCAGGGGACTTATCTATTTTCACACTTTCCAAAATTGATAACACCTCCTCCTTGTGAACCTCAATCCCATCTAGCCTAGTAGCCTGAATCTCAGTACTCTCAACAACATTTTCTTTCTCTACTGTAAATACTGACGCAAAATATTCATTTAACACTTCCCCTACCTCTTCTGATTCCACACACAACTTCCCACTACTATCCTTGATTGGCCCTAATCTAACTCTAGTCATTCTTTTATTCCTGATATACCTATAGAAAGCCTTAGGGTTTTCCCTGATCCTATCCGCCAATGACTTCTCGTCAGCGACAGTGATGAAGATTAATGCAACATACTATCAAGGTATGCTTGCACGTTCCAGACCCACATCCTGGTTTGCTTCCTGCGAAAAAAGATGAGGGCTCTGATGAGCAAAAATAATTTTAATTGGTTTGTAGAGTTCTTGTTTATCTACTGAAGCTGGCAGAGAATTCTCCTGTGTGGCCTGGTGCAGTTGGAATTAGGACCACTTGCCTTAGAATAATAGCGTGTCTTAAAGTGGTAGTCAGCATGATGGCTGCCCTTCGTTGTGTAGGTTACTTTTATTTTCTTACAAACCTATGCTCCTTGTTGTGTTTGTTTTTTGTTTGTGGTGGCCTTCACAGGGAACTAACTCTAAACGAGCCCCCTCGCACATGCTGGTCTGGGTTGTGTGGACACCCCAAGGTGGTGACTCAAGTTCACGTGGTCTCTGCGAATGGATTGGCCCAGCAGGATGGCACCACAGGTACCCTGCGCAATATCATCTCAACACACCGGGCTGGGCTCTGACGGAAATATCCAATGACCGCGCACCCGCCTAAACGCAGAGTCACCAACTCTAGTTCGCGTGTATTCCTGAAGGTTTCATCACGTGACCCCACAATCCTGCCATTGCTCCTCTGGGAGCACGGCCAATTGGAAAGCAAACAGGCCCTTTATCTAATTGGATTAACCTCAACTGTCAGAAAAACACAGGTTCCCTCTCCCTGCCTCATCTCCAATATTTTTATAACCAATCAACACCAATGAACGTCCAAAGAATATGTTTTTTAAAAAAAACTTTTTTTTTTAAATCCCCTTTATGATTTGTTTTCCCTGGTTTTGCTTCCGGCAGTGTGCTTGGAGATTAGTCTTTAAGTTCTGGAGACCCCAGGACAATCCTGGAGGTTGGCAACCCTCCTCTGAAGCTAGTGTCACAAGTTACCACAAATTGTCAAGTTAGCAGGTTAAGGCAAGAATATTGGGTGGTGGGGGGTGGGGTGCGGGATGGAGGGAGAAAAGCTTAGACTTCTTCAGCCTGGAAAGGAAGAGGTTGGAGGGATCTCAGAGAGTTAAAGAGGAGGGCATTGTTTACATCTGCTCCCTGAGTAGTAACCTGGCAGACAGACCATCCATCCATTACAGAATGTGCCCAGTTTCCATCCAGTTGAAATCAATGGAATGAGGACTGGGCGGATTGTATAAGGGGTGTGAGAGTGCACCCTGGAAGGCTGAAACCCCCATGGTACCCTAACAGAAAACATTGCTTCAAGTTGGAGTGGCGCGGTGGTTAGCACCGCAGCCTCCCAGCTCCAGCGACCCGGGTTCAATTCTGGGTATTGCCTGTGTGGTGTTTGCAAGTTCTCCCTGTGTCTGCGTGGGTTTCCTCCGGGTGCTCCGGTTTCCTCCCACATGCCAAAGACTTGCAGGTTGATAGGTAAATTGGCCATTATAAATTGCTCCTAGTATAGGTAGGTGGTAGGGAAATATAGGGACGACACCATTTTCGCTTTGCTCCTTTCACCGCCTCGGCAAAGATGTGGTAGGAATATGGAATTAGTGTAGGATTAGTATAAATGGGTGGTTGATGGTCGGCACAGACTCGGTGGGCCGAAGGGCCTGTTTCAGTGCTGTATCTCTAAATAAATAATAAATAAAGCTAAACCACATCGGTCGGTCAGTGCCGTTGCACCAAGCACAATCTCACATTTAAATGGGTGTCTAAGTCGGCTCATTGGAGGATAATCCCCAGGATAATTTTACTGACAGGTGAAAGGCCTGGAGTTCTCATTCGTTTGCGCTGTTTTTTTTTCAACCCAATTCGCCCGAAAGCGGCCAAACCAGCGAGAAAGATCATGGAATTTTAAGTGTAAATTATATTTGGCGCAAATCCAGTTTCTGCAAATTTTTTTGCTGGTTTAAAAAAAACATTGCAGTGGAATCTAGCCAGGTCCAGAAATGTGGCCATGCTCCCAAGATCGAATTAATCCCCATGTTGAGTTTCCACTAATTTTGCCCTTTTGCAGGCCTTCGATGAGGCAGAGACACTAGTAGGCACCTTTTGTTTAAAGCTTTTAAGTAGCAATTCACTGAAGAACTGACTACTGTACCCCAATGTAACTAGCAAATGGTTTTATAATGTTATTTTGCTATTTAAAATCTCAGAATGGTTACAGCACAGGGAAGACTGCTCGGCCCTTCAAGTCCGTGACCGCTCTGTGCAAAAACAAATGACGTCGTCCCATTCCCTCACCCTTTCCCCATAACCCTGTGAATGTTCTTCCTTCAGGTGATTATCCCATTCTCTTTTGAAAGCCACATTTGAATCTACCTCCTCCACGCTCTCAGGCAGTGCATTCCACATCCTAACCACTCACTGTGTTTAAAAAATCAGGTTACTCACAGGTGGTGCTCTGGACTGATTAAAAATGCTTATTTTAGTGATATTTTCAGCTGTATTAATCAAAATGCACCAGGTTACCATGCTTAAATATATCAAGGGATATTTTTAATGTAACTTTTTTTTTTAAATTACATTTTAAGACACTGTCCAATTCTGCTGCTTCGTGACAGTTTACATTTGGTGAATACAATTGATTTTGAGCAGAAACTTGATGCTTCACAGAGAGGAGGCTGAAACGCTTCACGGGAATGACTCCAGGGATGAACGACTTCAGTTATGTGGATGGATTGGAGATGAACTGGGTCTGTTCTCCTTAGAGAAGAGAAAATTAAGAGGAGATTTGGGAGAGGTGTTCAAAATCTGGACAGAGTAGATAGAGACAAACTGTTCTCACTGATCGAAGGATTGAGAACCAGAGGACACCGATTTAAGCTGATTGGCGAAAGAAGCAACAGCACTGACCACCCCGCCCTCCCTCGGCAGTGCGGCTCTCCCTCTGAACTACCCATTAGGGTGGTGGAAGTGGAGACGTCAATGACTTAAAGAGGAATGTGGATAGCGCTACCTGAGAGAAATACACTTGCAGGACTATGGGGATCGAGCCGGGTGGAACTGACAGCATAGCTCCATGGAGAGGCAGCATGGACTCGATGGGCCGAATGACCTCCTACTGTGCCGTAAATGACTCCATGATCTGAGGAAAAACTTTTTTTTTTACATAGCAAGTGGATCTGGAATGCACTGCCTGAGAGTGTGTTGGAGGCAAATTCAATCGAGGCATTCAAAAGGGAATTGGATAATTATCTGAAGAGGAAAAAATTGCAGGGCTACGGGGCAAAGGCGGGGGAGTGGGACTAGGTGAGTTGCTCTTGCAGAGACCTGGCACAGACACAACAGGCCGAATGGCCTCCTTCTATGCTGTAACTATTCGATGGCCGGGATTTGATGTTGGAGGCGTAGCTCCCGGCGCCAGGACAAAAAGACGGGGGAAGATCCGCCTCTGCCTTTTCGTGCCCCCAGACCAATCCTCTGGCCTTTTTAAATATAAGGAGGGAATTTTATCCTGGCAGCTTTGACATCCGGAGAAGCTGGTGCCAAGATCTCCGCAGTGCCTCTTTTCTGAATGGCACTAAATTCGGCAGGCCAATCAGGTACTTAAGTGGACAGCGGCGGGCCTTCCGTAGGATCTAGGGTCCCATCGCTGGATGTCACGCCGTTGGAGAGCTGTCAGCCAATCAGAAACCAGCCACTGCAGCGCTACCGTGGCGGCAGTGGCTGCTGCTGGCGGCGACTGTCCTGGAGGCCGAGGATCGTCGCTGGACCCGGGCCGCAGGTAGTTTAGGGCAGAGTGGGGGGGGGGGGTCACGGAATGGGGTGGGGAGGGGGTTCTGTAGTAAGGGCAGAGGCGTGGCCCACTTCCTGATGCCGAGTCCCTTGTTCAGACAGGGCCTGCCGCCTCACGGGTAATTGCGGCTGTGGAGAGAACAGGCCCCTAATTGGGGGTAAATGATCCAGTTCAGGGCCTCAATTGGCGGCGGAGCTGGAAGTCATTCACAGGCCTTCCTGACTCGGATTAAACTTTGGAGGAGGCGGGACGGTGGCAGGAAACCACCTGCTGCAGGGCAGAGCATAAAGGTCCCCCTTAAGTTTCATAAAATGGGATCCTTGGTCCTCTAAAGACAGAGATCCTGCCTTTGAAGAGCTGCAGGCCAATCAGAGGGCCGGTAGCTCAGCAGTATCAACAGCACCATGGGCCTCCTCTTTCACATCTCTATTTAAAGTCCACTCTGTTGTTTGGTTAATTGATCCACATTCATGTTGCCACATTCGGGCAAAACCATTCCACAACTGCTGTAGCTCTGTGCTGAGCTCCAATTTCTCCCTTCCTTGTGTCTCTGCTCTCACCACGCCCCTCACCCCACACCCACCCAACACCTCCTCTTCCGACAGTGAGAAAGCTGAATCGCTATGGTGGAATATTCCATTGCTTATCGGACTCGAAGGGTGGGGTTACACTGTAATGTGTTGATCATTCTAATCAATATCCATTTATCAGTCTGCAGGTAGAGTCTATGGCTTAGAGTCATAGAGTTATTATGACAGTAGGAGGCCATTCAGCCCATTGAGTTCATAACAGTTCTCTGTAGAGCAACCCAGTCAGTCCCATTCCTCTGCTCTATCCCCATTGCCCTGCAAGTTTATTTCTCTCAAGTGCCCATCCAATTTCCTTTTGAAATCTTCCATTGTCTCTGCTTCCACCACCCTCGTGGGCAGCGAGTTCCAGGTCATTACTGCTCGCTGTGTAAAAAAAATTCTTCTTCACCTCCCCCCTGCATCTCTTGCCCAAAACCTTAAATCTGTGTCCCCTAGTCCTTGTAACACCAGCTAATGGAAACAGCTTTTCTTTATCTATAATAAAAGCAAAATACTGCGGATGCTGGAAATTTGAAATAAGGGTCACTAACCTGAAACGTTAACTCTGCTTCTCTCTCCTCAGATGCTGCCAGACCTGCTGAGTATTTCCAGCATTTATCGTTTTTATGTTCTTTATCTATGTTATCTAAACCTGTCATAATCCTGTACACCTCTGTCAAATCTCCTTTGATTCACCTCTAAGAAAAAAAACACACCCCTCCCAAAAAGGCAGGATTTTACAGAATTGATAGCGTGAAGTGTTGAGATGCAATACTCTGATATCTCAATCGAATGGCAGGATCCCAGATAGTTGTGTCAGGAGATCATTTGACCATGGAAGGGTGTCAATTATAGACCCAGTGACTGAGAAAGAGGGGAGGCACTGGTTAATCTGGTCTTTACCCAGTATTTTTCAGCGGGGATCACTCAGTAACGACACTTTGCAGTTACGTAGCGCCTTTTAAGATGGTTGAAAACATCCCAAGGTGCTTCACAAGAGGCTCAGTCATTGAGTATGTTCAAGACAGAGATCGATAGGTTTCTAGATTAAAGATAACAAGGGATATGGGGACAGTACGGGAAAATGGCGTTGAGGTAGAAGAACTGCCATGAGCAAGTTGAATGGCAGAGCAGACTTGAGGGGCTGAATGGCCTAATCCTGCTCCTACTTCCTATGTTGTGATGTTCCTATGATTATGAAACAAAATTTGACATTGAGCTACGTAAGGAGATATTAGGACCAGTTTGGTCAAAGAGTTAGGTAATAAGGAGGAGAAGAGCTGGAGAGGTTTAGAGAGGAAAGCACCCAGGCAGCTGAAGGCATGGCCGCCAATGACAAGAATGATTAGGGATGCTGAAGAGGCAAGAATCGGAGGAATGCAGAGATAACCGTAAAGCTGAAGGCCATTGACCATCTCTCCATTTTAGTGCTTGAACTTGGGGGGAAGTTTCCGCCATCTGACCTGTTTAGCTCGGTACACTCATCGTGAGTCACTGGCAGAAGAATACACAATGTCACTTAGAAATTATGAAGTAGCTGTGTCTTCAGAGCACTAGCCCCTCCCCCAGGTTAATATATTCAGCCAATGAATCGCTGCATTAATCTAGTCTGGTTTGCAGAAGGGCACAAGTTATTGCTCAACGGTACTGGACACTGTTGTTTATTTTCAAATTACATATTTTTCCCCTACACACTTTTTTTTTTTCCCTCTCTCAACAACACATATCATTTGCCAGCCAATGATATCAGAAGTCAGCCTGCCGCCAGGCCTCTGTGGCGTGTTATCCGACCACTGGAATTTGTTGTGTTTGAGCAAGTGGCCTGGCATGAATTGCCCTTTTTTTCTCCTTCGCTGGTTGGTTGTCTGGGCCTCATTTTAACTGTCCCCTGCCTGGCGGAAAGTTGGCTCAACTGGGGTAGAGTGATGGGGGGTGGGGGGGGGGTGGGTGAGTGGGAGAGGGCAGGAATAACGCGAGACATTCCCTCCCACTGCGCCCACCCACTGTCAATGCCGCTACCTTCCCAATGTTTCCTCATTATAACCTGCCCTTTAGAGCAATCGCCATGGAAACTCGCACAGAGGAAAAGCGGAGGGGTGGGCGGTACAGGTGGGTGGGAGGTAGGGGTGTATTCCTGATCTGAATATCAAACTGAGACCTGAGTGTGAGGAGGGGGCTTTGGGTGCGTGAGAAGAGGAGAGGTGAGTGTGAAGGGAAAGGAGAGGCTGGGAGTTTTATGTGACTTGCAGGTGGCTGTTATGGTCAGCATTTATTACCCTTGAGAATATGTTGGTGAGCTGCCTTCTTGAAAGCAACTGATGCCATATATCTGAGGGCAGTTAAGAGCCAACCATGCTGCTATAGACCTGGAGTCACAGATCAGCCAGACTGAGCAAGGATGGCAAATTTCCTTCCCTAAAGGACATGAGTGAAGCAGATGGGTTTTTACGACAATCTGATAGTTTTGTGGTCACCATTACTAGCTTTTGTTTTCAATTCCAGATTTAATTACCTGAATTTAAATTCCCCAATGCCACAGTGGGATCTGAACTCATGGGCGGGATTTTACATTGGGCGGACGGGAGCTGGCCACTGACTGAAAAGTCGGTGGCGAACCCGCTTCCGCCTCGGCTGGGGATCCGTACTGTATTTTACGAGCCCCCAGGCTTTAATTGTTCCGAGGTGGGACTTCCACCTGCTTGAGGGAGGAAGTTCCGCCTCATTGAGCTGCCGGCCAATCAGCGGGCCGGCAGCTCTTAGTCCCAGCAGCGCCACCGGGAGCGGTGGCCACTGCTGGGACTGCAGCCTAGCCGACCACAGAGGAAGACATGAAGGTCACCGGGGGTAATCGTTTGGGCTCTGGCAAGGCAAGGGTGGGGGGGAAGGGGGGGTGTGCTGGGGGTGGTTGGGGAAGCGGGGCCGGCCCTCCATCGGGCACCCTGTGCCTGATCATCAGGGCCTCCCCGGGATGATCATCTGGTTTTCCCAGGTGGCTTTTCCCAGCTCCAGGACGCCTGCTTGCCATGTGTAAAATCCGCGTGGAGGTGGGCGAAGGCCCTTACGTGGCTGTTAAGTGGCCCCCGCCCTACGTAAAGGGCAGTGGAGGCGGGAGCGGGTTGGGAAAGCTTCCCGGAGCCTCCAGCTCCATTTTACGCCATTCCCCCCCCGCACCCCCCCCCACCCCTTGCCACCATCCTGCTCGTTGGGGTGGTGTAAAATTCCGGCCCATGTCTCTGGATCATTAGTCCAGGCCTCTGGATTACTAGTCTAGTAACACAACCACTATGCTGCTGTATCGTCAGCATTGGTTCCCTCCATCATGCTAAACCTGCCAGGAAGCCAGGAGAGGCCCAAAAGGGTCTCCTGCTCCCAGTCGCTGGCCAGGCTGTCAATCTGGTGGGGGGTCCGCATCCTTTTTATTCAACTGTAACAGGAGGGCCTTTGGGTTTGCTGGCCTCACCTGGTTTTACCGGGACACCCCACACACTCCCTGGTAATGTCAGCGCCTCTGTCAGAAACAGAATTCAACCGATGGTGAGAGCTGAAATGTAAACAGTGGTGCGTGCGGCTGACAGCCATGTGAGGAGGTTAACAAATCAATAAGAAAAGGATATTGGAGATGAACTTTATAGATGTAGAGAGGTACATGTTGAATTCTCTCAGAATACACTGGGAGAGAGTAAATGTGGTGAAAAAGTCAGAAAGGGTTCTGCCAAACATTTCTTCAAACCAGCTCTAGAATCAGAATGTTACAGCAGAGGAGGCTATTCAGCCCGTCATGCCTGTGCCAGCTCTTTGGTGGAGCTATTCAATTAGTCCTACTCCCCTGCTCTTTCCCTGTGGCCCTGTAAATATTTTCCCTTCAAATATTTATCCATTTATTGCACTGAAGTGGAAGAAGTAGCTGATGTAAAATTCGCAGCATGCTTGGGAAACGGGAGGAGGAATTTCCACATGTTCTTCCGCCTGCCAATTAGTGGGAAAGGCGTGGGGGGAGCAATTGACTGGAGCTGCTCCCACTGTCACCAACTCTCCATGTGGGGGGTACTTGCCTTTGTACCTTTCACCTTTTAAAGTAGCAAAATGTCCCAACGCGCCTCAGAAAAATGTTCTCAATAAAAACATTTTTGGCACTGAACCACAGAAGGAGATACTTGGACAGGTGGACCTAAAGCTTGGTCAAAGAGTTAGGTTTTAAAGTGCATCTTAAAGGAGGAGAGAGAGGTTCAGGGAGAAAATTCCCAGGCTTAGGGCGTAGGCAGTTGAAGATATGGCCTCCAATGCTGAAGTGATTAAAATTGGGGATGCGCAAGAGGCCAGAATTGGAGCAGCGCAGAGATCTCGGAGGGTTGTTGGGCTGGAGGGGGTTAGAGAGATGCAGAGGGGCAAGGCCATGGAGGGGATTGGAAAACTAAGATGGGAATTTTAAAATTGAGGCGTCGCCTTATCAGTGTAGGTCAGCGAGTGCAGGGGGTGGTGGGTGAACAGGACTTGGTGTGAGTTAAAATGCTTATTAATAAGAATAGACCAGACACTAAAAAAGCCCATGTCCTTGCGTTGAAGTGTGTCGGGGCTTCAGTGCGTTCCACCGTGGTGTGGCTGTTTGGTAAAGTTGAATGATTCACTAACCTCTGTCATGGTGCAGGAGCTGATCCATATGTCATCATCCGATGTGGGAGACAGAAAGTCAAATCGCCTATCCACAAGAACACGGTGAATCCAGAGTTCGATGTCAAGGGAATCTTCTACAGAAAGGATCCCAAAGAGCCCATCCGCATCGAGGTGAGAGAACTGGTTACCGTGCACTGTGTGAGAACCGTAACTACCCTTCCCTCTTGTTAGGACATAGCATTGAGAATGCAGTGGGCATCTGGTGCACGAGGTCTTGCTCTGCTGATACCAAGGCGAGCATCGGCACAGGATTTTGAAAGCACAGAACATATACAATCGTAAAAGTGCAGAAGGAGGCCATTCAGCCCACCATATCTCTGCCAGCACTCAAACAGAGCTAGCCAATTGGTCCCACTCGCCCCTGCTCTACCTGCTGGCTTCCTGAAACCAGCTCTGGGAACCACAATCACAATTGAGACTCCTCTTTCATGTGCTTTGCAGAAATGCCAGCACCCCCCCCCACCCCCCCCCACCCCCGGCCCAACCGAGAATAAGCTTCCTTTATGCACTTTACAACAGGAAAAAGTCTTGGTGTCATCTTTACCCTGCAATAAACTGGTTGGCATAGCTGATACCATTTGTGGCTCATGTTTTTTGAGCAGCGGGTGAACTGTTACGAGAACCCGTGCCCAAGTATCCAGGGTTCTGTGCTTACTCTCACGGTGTCAGCTGTGGCTCAGTGGGTAATACCATTGCCCCTCAGCTAGTCCGTTGTGGGTTCGAGCCCCACTCCAGAGATTTCAGCACAAAAATCTAGGCTGGCACTCCCAGGTACTGAAGGGATGCCGCACTGTCAGAGGTCCTGTCTTTCAGATGAGACAATCAAGTGAGGCCCCATTTGCCCTGTGTAAAAGATCCTGTGTCACTATTTCAAACAGCAGAGTTATCCTTACAATTTTTAATCAGAAATAGGAGCAGGAGTCGGCCTTCCAGCCTGTTCAGCCTGCTCCACGATTCAATATGACCATGGGTGATCTTGGGCTGATGATGAAGATTTAAGGAACTCACCATGTGGTTTTTGAAATTTGCTTTTTGATTCTCAGCCTGTCATTAATGAAATGGATTTTAATTTGTTGTCCCTCATTTTGTCCAGATCTGGAACAACAATGTCCTTAGTGACCAGTTCCTTGGTCAAGTGACTGTCGTCGCTGACCCCAGTGACCTCCAGCCAAATCACACCCTTCACCTGAGAGACAAGGGCAATCACCAAGACAATGACCTACCCGGGACCATCAGTCTGAAAATCAGCAGCAGCCACGAGTTGGCCGGCATCTAAGCTCTGGAACACTTGTCGCTGTCGGAAAGATGAAACATTTGAGTCGGGGTTCGATCAGGTCCACCAGGGTCTGCTGATGATAAATCTAAGGAAGGGGAAAAGGCCCTGGGGCCCAGGCCTGTCCCCTTACCAACTATCTTCTCACCATACTTCTTGAACACTTCCTCTTTTGGAGACATGCGCATTTGTTCCTTGATTCTGGGACCCTTTCACGTGACCTACCCCAGTAGATTTCATTCTGCAAAATCCTACATGACTTCCCTTCTTGCTTAACACTCCTTACCTCATCCACCCCATCCCCCCACCCCCCCCCCCCCCATCCCAGAAGAACACTTAAACGTGTGCTGCCTGAGCTATTCTGCTAGATTGACACTAATTCCTAAAGTGATACCTGCTCCCTCAATGGCTCAGTTGATTTGACACTAAGATGCAAAGGCCAGATTTGAGCTCCGCTTTGTGCTGAGTTACCTAATCTCATCCAGAAAAGAAGTGAGGATTCTAAAGTTAGACTCAACCCCAACTACACCCACCCACCACCCCGCTCCATTCCTCCTCCCACCGAAGAGAAGGGGATGGTGGGAAGAAGAAAGAAAATAACCCAGTTCCGACCACAATCATTATCCAGTATGTCTCCTGGTGGACAGTGCACAGCTTGGCGCCATTTCTTGGTGTCAGGATAAAGCTAAAGTCTTAGTCCTCTTTTATCTCTCTTCACTCCTCCCACCCCTCCAATCCTGACCACTCCACAAACCGTTGTCTAACCCGAACAACAATCATTGTCTAGGTGTACAGTGAAGAGTATGCTGCCAGGGAAAAGGAACATGAACCTTTTTAACCAGTTCCATTGGTCAGTCATAATCATACAATCTTTTCCAATTCCATAACAGCCATTAACCAGACGGTGTTTTTAATTCTCTGCCCGAGGACCACGCACTCTTTTTTTTTAACTTCGCTTCAGAGTTTAAGTACCCCGCACTACAGGCTTCCCTGCAACAAGTCCTGCCGCCCTCCTTCCTGTTCCGTCTCATTGTTTTCCCAGTGACACTCCTTCTGTTCCTCTTGCTGTTGACTATTCCACCGAATCCTGATTCATTCCTATTTTCCCTCTCTCGCTCTTCTCAACCCTGAATGCATTTTGTGTCGGAGCCTTGGCTCTTGGATCTCCTATTTATCCCAAATCAGTAACCCCTGGGGGGGGGGGGGGGTGGGGGCGCTGCTGTCCGTTGGTGCCACAAGGTCATGGGGGAAGCCATTTTGCGACCCACGGGCCTTTTTTTGAGGATCCGCATTTTGAGCAGGTTGTTTGCTATTTGCACGATAGCATTTTAAATCCATTTTATGAAAGAAATGTTTTAGTATTTTCTATTAAACCTTAATATTGGTTTATCTTTTTAATACATTTTTTAGATGTTTTTACAAATGAAAGGTTTTTTTTGTGCCAATTATAAAAGAAGGAATGTCCTTATTGACAGACTTTATGATGCCCATAGCAACCTTTTGATGTGATGGATTGATTTTTTTTTTTGTAATGAATGTGTGTATGGAGGAATATTCCTGAATAACTGTTCAAAATTAGCATCTTGTGAACTTGCGAACCTGTGCACAAGCTCCTCTTCCCCTGTCCCCACAGAAAAATCAGGAATGAAGGAAATGGATTGTTTACCAACTATAATCCGGTAAAACCATCCCTGGGATTATTTGGGGCCTCAGCTCTGCATTCCTGGCCTGAGGTGTCAGTCAAAACTTCGCTTCAAGCCTCCTGCATTAGGGAGAGACAATTCCCAGCCATGCTTCCCAATCCTGACTGCCAACGGCGATCATTATTGGAAAGCGCTTCCGAGTGGAATGCTAAGACGCTGAAAAATTATCCTATTTTGAACAGGGTTGGCGTGTGGGGGTGAGACACTGATCCAGCACAAGTCAAGCTGCTAACAATTAAAAAGCGGCTTTGCTGTCTTTTTATTTCTTGGGTGACAGAGCCAGGCTTCAGTTGCATTTAGGGCCTGGTTGCCCCCTATCAACGGCAGAATCATTGCCAGGTAATTTCTGTAAGAGTTGTAAAAAATGAAGGAGGAAAAATTAATTTTAAAAAATCAGCTTTAAAACATATAACAAAACTGCCCCTGAACTTTGGGACCAGTAGATGCAGAGGCTTTAAAACCAGTGCACAAGATTTCTTCGTCATATATTTTCAGTGCCTAAATAGTGGTGATTTACACCAAGTCTTTTAATTCTGGCACCGTCGAGTTTGTAAACCAATCTATTTTTGTACAAGGCCCAAAAGCCTGGTGTCTGTCCCATTGACTGAGCAACATAATGTTCTTCTAACTTCACGTATCTCCATTGTCAACATCAGCATTCCTAGTCATGTACAATGTGGACTAAATGCAGAGCTTCCTCTGATTGGGGCCCAACAAAGAAGCTTAATCTCCAGCTCAGGAGCATACCTAGTGGAATATAGGAACAGGAGTAGACTGTACTTATTGAAATGTACAAGATTCTGAGGGGGCTTGCCGGGGTAGATGTTGAGAAGATGTTTCCACTAGTGGGGGAATCTCGAACTAGGGGACATAGTTACAGAATAAGGGGACACTCATTTAAAACAGAGATGCGAAGGAATTTCTTCTCTCGGAGGGTAGTGAATGTCTGGAATTCTCTACCCCAGAGAGTTGTGGAGGCTAGATCACTGAAAGTATTTAAAGAGGAGGTAGATAGATTTTTGAAATCTCGGGGAGTTGAGGGCTATGAGGAGCTGGCACGAAAGAGTTGAGGTCTGGGGCAGATCAGCCATGATCTTATTGAATGGCGGGGCAGGCTTGAGGGGCCGAATGGCCTACTCCTGCTCCTATTTCTTATGTTCTTATGTACAGCCCCTTGAGCCTGCTGCACCATTCGCCAATCATGGCTGATCTATAACTCAACTTCCAATTACTCGCTTTAGCTCCATATCCCTGATACAGTAATACACCAGTCGCTAAAAGTTACACCAGTCGCTAAAAGTTGCACCACAGATTAACAATGTCATTAAAAAAAAAACCAAGTACTAGACTTTATTTCTATTGGAATAGAATTGACAAGTAGGTAAGTTATGTTGAACCTGTATCGAAGCTTGGTGTGCAGTTCTGGTCACCATATTATAATAGGATGTACGGGCACTAGAGAGGGTGCAGAGAAGATTTACAAGGATGATACCAGTAATGTTTGGGTATACATATCAGGAAATGATTGTTGGAAAAAAAAAAAAGGCTGAGGGGTGACCTAATAGTCTTTAAAATTATGGAAGTTTTTGGTGGAGTGGATAGAGAGAAAATGTTTCCTCTTGTGGGGAAGAGCAATATTACAGGCTATCAATATAAAATAGTCACCAAGAAATCCAATCGAGAATTCAGAAGAAACCTCTTTGCCGAAAGAGTGGTGAGAATGTGGAACTCTCTACTAAAAGGAGAGGTTGAAACAAATACATTTAAGGGTAAGCTAGACAAGAAGATGAGGGAGATAGGAATAGAGGATTATGCTGATAAAGTTAGATGAAGAAAGATGGGAGGAGGCTCGAGTGGAGCATAAATGCCAGCATAGACTGGTTGGGCCGAATGGCCTGTTTCTGTGCTGTGTATTCTATCTAACCCTTGTTGAACAAAAATGTACTGGTGTCAGTCTTGAAAGCTCCAATTCAGTCTCAACAACCACAGCATTTTGGGAGTGAGAGTTCCACCATTTCTACTAGCCTCCGTGAAATTTCTTTTCCTGCATGATCCTTGCTCAAATTTTGAAATGATATCCCCAACAGAGTAAATAGTTTCTCCGTAACCAATCATAGAATGATGAAGCAGAGAATGAGACCATTTTGGCCTATCATGCCTGTGCTAGCTCTTTGGTAATGCTATCCAATTAAAGCCACTCTTGCCTCTCCCCCCCCCCCCCCATCCCCTCCCCCCACCCCCGGCTCTTTCCCCATATCCTACAGATTTTTTTTCTTCAAGTATTTATCCAATTCCTTTTTGAAAGTTACTATTGAATCTGCTTCCACTGCCCTTTCAGGCAGCGCGTTCCAGATCACAACAACGCGTTGTTTTTTTTTAAATAAACAGTTTCTTCACATCGCCTCTGGTTTTTTTTTACCAATCAGGTAAATCTACGTCCTCTGGTAACTGACCCTTCTGCTGCTGGAAACGGGTTCTCCTCATTTACTCTATCAAAACCCTTCCTGATTTGAACCCGCTCTATCAATTCCTTTTAACATTTTAAACACCTCAATCAGATCATCCCTCGATCTTGTATACTCAATCGCAGACAAGCCTAGCCTATGCAACCTGCCCTCATAATATAGCCCTATAAGCCCCAGTATCGTTCTGGTAAATCTGCGCTGCAGCCCCTCCAAGTGGAGAGATAACTGTATGGTGGGCTATCTTTCTGGCTGGGCTCTCCGTCCTCGGGCTTGCTGATACATTCTCACTCTGATCACTTGTGGGAGAAATAGATATACTGTAACCCTGCACTAGAGGGAGCCCTTGCAGGAGGCCAATAAGGCAAATGAAGCTTCATTCTGTAGCTGAAGTGGAAATGCTTGGTGACATGAGGTTAGAATGACGTTCTATTGCCCAGTAATGTGCCAGAAGACCCAAAATTCACCTTGGCGAAACTGAAAAATTCTCCAGTGCCCATTTGTGGTTTCCCGTACCCTGTATAATACTGTCCACATTGTGTATAACTAATGTATATTTGCTTATGTACCTCAACTCGATCGATTTCTCAGCAAAGGCTTAAGTAAGTGGGATGTATCATTCTGGGCAGACACTCCAGCTTCGGCAGAACTGAACCTACCTGTGTGGGTTTCATTGTGACTTGCTTTAGAAAAACCGTTGAGAATGGTGATGGGTTTCCATCTACGTTGGACACCTGACTGACCAATCACGGCAAGTGCCATTTGGGACCAATTTGTTTTAAAATGTTGTGCGGTTGAAAAAGTGTTTTCTTAAAGATGATGAGCAACTGCCCAGGTTTCCGGTGGTAGCTCTTGCTTATTCGTTCTTCCCCTTTATTGTATCAAGTTGGAGAACCATATTTCAAAAACAGCCTGCTTGTAGTTTCTAATCTTGGACAGGAAATGGTTAGAAAATCTCCAGAACCACCAGAAACCTGCTACAGGCCCACAAGTTAGCACTGCTGGCCAGGAAACATCTGCAGGAAGGAGTGGCCAACCTGTTCTTGGGAGGGGTTGCCAACTCTGGACATATTCCTGGAGATGGCATCACATGACTTCCTGCACACTCCTGCCATTGGTTGCCCAACATGTCCATCCTTGCAGTGTCCCACCTTCCAACAGCCAATTGGAAAGTAGATACTTCATCTTCTGATTGGATAATTCTTGACTGTCAATCAAATAGACTTTTCCCCCATATCTGATACTTTTATAAGTGTTCAATGTTTTTTAAAAAGCACAATTTTTTTATTGCCTCCTTTCCCCCCCCCCCCCCCCCACCAACAATTTTGCACCTGGGTTTTCTCACAGCAATGTCCTGCAGATTTACTTTTAAATCCTGGCGAGTTGGCAACACTAGTCCGATGTCCCTTCTGGTAGTGTTGAACCTTTTTTGTCAAGGCCAAACAAAGGTAGAAACACCTCCCACCAGTAGGGGGCGCTGTGCCTGGGATGGTCTCTACTGCCTCCTGGTGATTGGGTACAAGTTGGTACAGTCGGAGGGGGACTTAGTGGTTGATGATCATTGTAGGGGATGAGACTATGCCAGGCAAGGGCATTTAAACTTCACTGGACGGGATAGACCAGATTTCCATCCAGTTGTTTTGACGATTTAGAGTAGTTTAAGGGGAGGCGGTGGTGAAGTGGTGATGTCACTGGACTAGTAATCCATGCTAATGCCCTGGGAACATGGCTTCAAATCCCACCGTAACCACGGCTGCAATTTAAATTCAGTTAATAAAAATCTGGAATTGAAAGCTAGTCTCAGTAATGGTGCCATGAAACTATTATCAATTGTTGTTAAAAAAAAACAATCTGGTTCACTCATGTCCTTTAGGGAAATAAATCTGTCGTCCTTCCCTGGTCTGGCCTACATGTGACTCCAGACCCACAGTAATGTGGTTGACTCTTAACTGCCCTCTGAAATAGCCTAGCAAGCCACTCAGTTGTCAAGGGCAATTAGGGATGGGCAATAAATGCTGGCCCTGCCAGAGATGTCCACATCCCATGTAAGAATAAAAAATTGTTTTCTGAAACAGAAGATTAAAAAAATAGATTTACAGTCATCACCACTTAAGTTGCAGAATAAACTAATCATTTTTCTCCCATTTCTGTACATTTTATTATGTGGTGACATTAAGATATTTTGGTTGCTTTTTGTTGCTGATATTTGGACCTCCGTCTGTGGCTCCCTGGTCCTCCTGCCCAGTTTTTGGATTCTGCACAAGATGGTGACTTTGAGCAGACTGACAAGAGGGGATGACAAACCCCACCCATCCCTCCAATAAAGAAGTCAGGAATGTCCTTGGAGCTGCTCCCATTTTCTGGCGAAGCTACGTTGGTGCAGCAGGTGCAACTCCCAGAGAAATTCTCAGCCAAAATGTCCTTCTAACAACAAGGACTTGGGGCAATGCTGACACCAGGTGGCAGCATGTTAGTACTGCAGCTACCCACTTAATTCCTCTTTAATAGGTCAGTCATGCAGTTTGGACATGGCAATTCGAGTCTCTTGCTCATCCATCAGATGGTTGAGATTTTATTTGTTGTAAAGTATGTTCCTAGCTGTTTAGTGGAAGCCTATTGATTTTTTTTTTTAAAGATTTGAAATCAAGTAACTATATTCAACTTTGTTAAATCCATTAGATGGAGCCAGAATTACAGTCGCAGGGGCGTGGGGCAAAGAGTGATACCTGACAGGATTTGCCTCAGGTAAATTGGAGACCACTTGTGGCCCCAGCATACCTCCCATTGGTGGCTATTGGCAGATACAATTCTCCCAGTTCTCCCATAATCATTGGGAGGTGAGACTTTGAATAGTTTCCCCCTCTCCTTTGGTTGCCTGAGAGCAAAGTAAGTAGGAATATCCCAGTGTTCCTAGAGAAAGTGAAAGGCCTCTATTAAAACTATAGCATCTTTATATTTCCAATGGAACTCAGTCTTTCAATAGGAAGGCATCCAGCTTGCAACTGCAAAGGGTTGGCGTATTTGAAATGGGAGCCTAATGTGGTGGCAGTATCTGAAAATGGCCCTCAACACAAGGTTATTGGGGAAGTAATGGAACATCCCTGAACTGCCGTGGAGGGCGCGGCCTAATCTGGCTCCTTTCATTGAGATTTCTGCACATTTACTGCTTCAGCTTTAGCTTTGCTCTGAGCTGCCAGACCTTGTATAGATGCTTCTCTGCACCATCTCTGCGCCATGCCTGCACCATCCCCCTGTGCATGAACTAGCGTCTGCCAATTACATCCTAATCGTGTCTTGACTTTCTACTGAACTATAGCATATTAAGATGTTTTTAATAACAATGACATGTATTTTATACGATGATTGCAGTCAAGATAGAAATAAAATATGAATACAGTTTGGAGTCACTCTCATCATTTTGTGTCTGGTCTCGTATCTACACTGGGACCCTACGTGAACATTTTGCCAATTTATTCTCCCTAAAAGTACGGACTCCTGCTTCATTCCATCAACCATTCATCACGTATGGCTTTTGGAAAAGTATTTAACTGAGGAGAGTTAACACACATTGAGGAGGGCAGGCAGATAGAATGAGAGAGAAAGAGATGGGGGGGATGAGGGGAAGGGATGGGAGGAGGGATAGGCAAAGAGACGGATAGGCAGAGAGAGAGAGGGCAGACAGATGGAAGGAGAGAGAGGGAGGGGACAGACAGAGAGAAAGGGACAGGGAGACAGGTGAGGGGGTTGGTGGCAGGGTGACAGGTGGGGAGAGAAGGACAGGCAGAAAGAGAGGGGGGACAGGCAGATAGAGATGGGCAGAAAGAGGGATAGGCAGAAAGAGAAACAGGGAGGGAGGCAGAGAGGGAGGGGCACAGGCAGCGAGAGAGCGACAGGCAGAGTGAAAGGGAGGGAGACAGGCGCAGAGCGAGGGGGTTGGAGACAGGCAGACAGAGAGAGACGGGCAGGCAGAAAGGCACACAGACAGAGATGACAGGTAGACAGAGACAGACAGACATCAGAGAGAGAGACAGACAGACACATGGAGAGAAACAGACAGGACAGACACACTTACTGCTGGACCCACTGGGTACTGGTGAAGACCAGGAATCCTGGCTAACTCTCCCCCTGCCATCTCGAGTGTGCTGAGGCCAACTCAGCCTGAACTGAGCTCTTAACTCAGCACAGACATTGAATTAAATTGTGGGAGGGCAGGGGGTGTGGAAACTGGCCCCTCTGGCCCGTTTGGTTTTAAAGGCAGTCCCTTAATAACTTTTAACAAATATTCTCTCCCTCCTACCCTGGAGGTATTGAGGTTCCAGGGATACCAGGGGCCCAAATGACCAATATTCGTGTTTAATTCTCGATGGTAAGTACGAGCAGATATTTGAACAGGGGAGGCATCACAGCTAAGCCTGATCTGAAACTTTCCTCATCCAATGCCTGCACAGCTCACTTCCAGGAGAGGGGGGTGGGTCACTGGGCAACAATTTCACCTGCAACCTAGTTGGTGTTGGTTTCTTTTTTTCATCTCCCTACCTCTGGGCCTGTGGAGCTAATCAAAGCAACAGTAGGTACTGCCAACCAGGCAGGATCCACCACTATGTGTTTGGAAGGAAGATTGTGATGACAGAAACAAGCACAAGACACCCACTGGAGGGCAGTATCCATCACTCCAGCGAATGGAGAATTTGCTACAGATAAAGACTTACATTTCTATAAAGCCTTTCACAACTTCAGGACACCCTAAGGTGCTTTACAGCCAATTCATTACTCTTGAAGTGTAGTCACTGCTGTAGGAAAGGTGGCAGCTAATCTGCACACACCAAGCTCCCACAAACATATCAATGTGATAATGATCAGTCATCCGTTTCAGCTGTTGGTTGAAGGATGAATATTGGCTAGGACACTGGAAAGAACTCTGCTGCTGTTCTGTACACCTACCTGAGAGAGCAGACAGGACTTCAATTTAACACCTCGTCTGCAAATCCAATAGTGCAGCACTCTCTGAGTACAGCATTAGGAGTGTTGGTCTAGATTATGGGCTCAAATCTCTGGAGTGGGACTTGAACCCATGATCTTCGGAAAAGGAAGGTGAGGGTGCTACCCTTTGAGCCATGGCTGAGAGTAACTAACTAATTGAGTTGAACAGATCGATGAAGCTTGGTGTTGGAGAGAGCCACTCTGGACTTATTCTGACTGGCCTCCCATATTCTACCCTCTGCAAACTTGAGGTCATCCATAACTCTGCTGCTCCTGTCTTAACTGAAGAAAGTCCCATTCACCCATCACCCCTGTGCTCGCTGACCTACATCGGCTCCCCAGTCAAGCAATGTCTTGATTTTAAAATCCTCATCCTTGTTTTCATATCCCTCCATTGCCTCGCACCCCCCCCACCCCCCCCCACCCCGTCTCTGAAATCTCCTCCAGCCCCGCAACCATCCGAGATATCTGCGCTCATCCAATTCAGGCCTCTTAAGCATCTCTGATTGTAGTCACTCCCTCACTGGCGGCTGTGCCTTCAGTTCCCAAGGCCCTAAGCTCTGGAATTCCCTCCCTCACCCTCTCTGCCTCTCCACCTCACTTTCCTCCTTTAAAATGCTCTTTAAAACCTACCTCTTTGACTAAGCAGTTTTGGTCACCGGCCCTAATGTGTGGTTCGGTGTTAAACTTTTGTTAAATAATCACTTCTATGACGTGCTTTGGAACACATCCAGTTGTTACTGGATTTTTGTTATTGTTGGATTTTAACAGAAGTTTCTGTATTAGCGTAACAAAGCAATGTGTCACTGAGACGGGAGCCACAGATTCAGGTCCCTGATTCCTCATACAGTGACTTCCCACTTTGCCGTCCCGTCCTCAAACCTCCCATGATGTTGGAAGGCTGAGAATGTGAATGGAGGCTTGTGTACGTACCTCTCTTCTCACAGCTAAGAAAGGAAAATTAAATAGGTGAGTTACTCTCGGCCAGGGTCTGCAACCTGCAGCTCCGGAGTCACAATGCGGCTCTTTAACATTTCATTTGTGACTCCTAACCTTTTCCAGTTGGATTGTTTTAACATGAAAAAAAAAGCCTGAAAATAATTAAGTCAAGAAAAGTAAGAGCCACATTTTTATTGTGTGAATAAAAGGCTAATCATTATGCTGTCTAAGGGGTTTCAAATGATTATTTTCATGAAAAAACATCATTGTGCTGTAAATAAACCTGTTCGAGTGGTATAGCATGGTTACAGATAATACCTTTGGTTCAAGGAATAGGTTTTATCATTGCGACCATTACTGTTTCTGATATTGCCGAGACGATAAATTTTTCTGAATGTGCCATTAGAAGCTTTCTTTATCACGAGAATTAATAGCTGAACAATTGTCTTCATTCAACTTTTCTTAAGGTTTGTTTCAAAAATGACTTTACTGACAAAATTATAGAAAAAATAAGTCAAGAAACGCAATAATTTGGAGTTAGGTCTATTTTAATTTTGTTTCTTTGTATTGATACATGAATTCAATAGATGTATTTTATTTAATATTTATGCAAATTATCCATTAGGAATATAGGAGCAGGAGTAGCCCATCGAGCTTGCTCCGCCATTCAATACAATCATGGCTGATCATCCACTTCAATGCCTTTTTCCCCACACTCTCCCCATATCCCCTTATGTCATTTGTATTTAGAAATCTGTCAATCTCTGCTTTAAACATACTCAATGATTGAGCTTCCACTCTCTGGGGTAGAGAATTACAAAGATTCACAACCCTCTGAGTAAAGAAATTTCTCCTCATCTCTGTCCTAAGTGGCTTCCCCCTTATTTTGAAATTGTGTCCCCTGGTTCTAGACTCCCTAACCAGGGGAAACATCTTACCTGCATCTACCCTGTCTATCCCTTGAAGTATTTTGTAGGTTTCAATGAGATAAGCTCTCATTCTTCGAAACTCTCGAGAATACAGGCCCAGTTTCCTCAATCTCTCTTTATAGGACAGTCCCGCCATCCTGGGAACAAGTCTGGTGAACCGTCGTTGCACTCCCTCTATGGCAATAATATCCTTCCTAAGGTAAGGGGACCAAAACTGCACACAGTACTCCAGGTGCTGTCTAACCAAGATTCTATACAACTGAAGCAAGACTTCACTACTCCTGTACTCAAATCCTCCTGCAATAAAGGCTAACATACCATTAGCCTTCTTAATTGCTTTCTGTATCTGCCTGTTAGCTTTCAGTGACTTATTGACAAGGACACCCAGGTCCCTTTGTACATCTACACTTTCTAATCTCTTACCATTTAAGAAATACTGTGCACATCTATTACTCCTACCAAAGTGGATAACCTCACATTATTCCACATTTTATTCCATCTGCCATGTTCTTGTCCACTGACTAAATCTGTCCAAATCCCCTTGAAGCCGCTTTGCATCTTCCTCACAACACACATTCCCACCTAGTTTTGTGTCATCCGCGAACTTGGAAATATTACATTTGGTACGTTGATATATAGTGTGAACAGCTGGGGCTCAAGCACTGATCCCTGCCGTATCCCAGTTGTCACAGCCTGCCAACGCGAGAATGACCCGTTTATTCCTAATCTCTGTTTTCTTCCTGTCAACCAATTCTTAATCCATGCCAGTATATTACCTACTATCACATGTGCTTTAATTTTGCTAATGAACCTCCTGTGGGGAACTTTAACAAAGGCCTTCTGAAAATCCAAGTATACCACGTCCACCGACTCCCTTTATCAATTCTGTTAGTAACATCCTTACAAAACTCCAACAGGTTTATCAAACATGATTTTCTTTTCATAAATCCATGTTGACTATGCCCAATCAGATCATTATTGTCAGAGTGTCCATTTATCACATCCTTTAGAATAGATTCTGGCATTTTCCCAACGATTGATGTAAGGCTAACAGGTCTGTAATTCCACGTTTTCTCTCTCCCTCCCTTCTTAAATAGTGGGGTGACATTTGCAACCTTCCAATCTGCAGGAACCACTCCAGAATCTATAGAATTTGGAGATTGATCACCAATGCATCCACTATCTCCATAGCTATCTCTTTCAATACTCTGGGATGTAGAACATCAGGTCCTGGGGACTTATTAACCTTCAGCCCCATTAAATTCTCCAACACAACCTTCTTGCTAATACTAAATTCCCTCAATTCCTCATTCTCCCTAATCCCTTGGATCTCTAATTCTGGGAGATTTCTTTTATCTTTCTCAGTGAAGACAGATGCAAAGGAATCATTTAGCTTTTTTGCTATTTCTCTATTCCGCATTATAAATTCTCCTGACTCTGCCTGTAATGGACCTGCATTTGTCTTAGCCAAATGTTTCCTTTTTACGTACCTATAGAAGCTTTTACAGTCCGTTTTTATATTTTTTTCTAACTTACATTCATATTCTATTCTCCCTTACTTTATCAGTTTCATCGTCCTTCTTTGCTACATTATAAAATCCTCCCAATCCTCAGGTTTACTGCTATTGCTGGCAACTTTATAGGCCTTTTCTTTTAATTTTATACAATCTTTAACTTCCTTTGTTATCCACAGTTGCCTTTACTTTTGGGGTTTTGTGCCTTGAAGGAATATATAGTTGCAAACGCGACATGAAGTCCTGTGACATTGATCACAAGTCGTGGGAGTCAGCTGCCAGCGATCGCCAGAGCTGGCGGGCAACCTTAAAGGCGGGGCTAAAGCGTGGCGAATCGAAGAGACTTAGCAGTTGGCAGGAAAAAAGACAGAAGCGCAAGGGGAGAGCCAACTGTGTAACAGCCCCGACAACCAATTTTATCTGTAGCACCTGTGGAAGAGTCTGTCACTCTAGAATTGGCCTTTATAGCCACTCCAGGCACTGCTTCACAAACCACTGACCACCTCCAGGCGCTTACACATTGTCTCTCGAGATAAGGATGCTAAAGAAAAAGAATAGTTGCTGTAAACTATGTAATATTTCTTTAAAGACTATCCATTACCTATGTACTGTCATACCTTTTAATGTATTTTCCCAATTTAGCTCAGCCAATTTACCTCTCATACCTTTATAATTTCCTTTGTTCAAATTTAACACCCTGACTTCAGATTGAACTTCCTCACTTTCAAACATAATGTAAAATTCTATAATATTATGGTCACTCATCCCTAAAGGTTCTTTTACAACAAGATTATTAATTATCCCTTTCTCATTACATAATATTGGATCTAAAATAGCCTGTTCTCTAGTCGATTCCTCAACATACTGCTCTAGAAAACCATCCCTAACACACTCCAGAAACTCGTCCTCCACAGCATTAGTGCTCATTAGGTTTTCCCAGTCTATATACAGATTGAAGTCACCCTTGTATTACCCATGCTACATGCTTCTCTAATCCCTGATTAATACCATGCCCCACACTACCACTACTGTTTGGTGACCTATAAACAACTCCTACCAATGTTTGCTGCCCCTTGCTGTTGCTTAGGTCCACCCAAATAGATTCCACATTTTGTTCTTCTGATCTGAGATCCTTCCTTATTAATGTCTTGATCCCATCCCTTATTATCAGCGCAACACCACCTCCTTTTCCTTTTTGCCTGTCCTTCCTAAATGTCTAATATCCTTGAATACTCAGTTCCCAGTCTTGGTCACCCTGTAGCCACGATTCTGTTATGTGCTACCAGAATCACTTCACAATTTGCCAAGTATTTGCTTTAGAAATGCCTAATTTTTTGCTGTGCAGCTGCTAACGGTTTTTATTTTGGGCAAACATTTTAAAAAAGGCTCTTTAGATAAAACTAAAAGGTTGCTGACCCATGCCCTGGGCTCTACCACTGTGACTGGGTGTAGAAAATATTACCAGAGTGGAGAAATAATAAATAAATGTGTGGGAGGACGGAGAGAAAAAGACAACACAGTTAAGCAGTCGGAAAATTAATTGGCACCTCCTATTATGCTGCCACCTGCTAGAATAGGACTTCCTGGGTGTTGCTGACCCCTCTGATGGCTCCCTAATGGCTGTGGCTCAGTTGGTAGCACTCTCAGCTCTGAGTCAGAAGGTTAAAAAGAAAGACTTGCATTTAAATAGCACCTCTCATGACTACCGGATGCCCCAAAATGCTTTACAGCTCATGAGCACTTTTGAAGTGTGGTCACTGTTGTAATGCAGGAAATGTGGCAGCCAATTTGCCCACAGCAAGCTCCCACAAACAGCAATGTGATAATAACCAGATAATCTGTTTTTCTGATGTTGATTGAGGGATAAATATTGGCCGGGACACCTCCCCTGATGTTCTTTGAAATAATGTCATAGGATCTCTTACATCCACCTGAGCAGATGGTTTAACGTCTCAGCTGAAAGATGGCACCTCTGACAGTGCAGCGCTCCCTCAGTACTGCACTGGAGTGTCAGCCTTGATTTTTTTTGCTTAAGTCCTGTAGTGAGACTTGAACCTAGGTTGAGTGGCTTCAGCTACCAAAGCTTTCAGCTCTGGAATTCCCTCCCTAAACCTCTCCGCCTCTCTTTCCTCCTTTAAGATGCTCCTTAAAACCTATCAATTTGACCAAGCTTTTGGTCATCCGCCCTAATATTTCTTTATGTAGCTCAGTAGCAAATCTCGCTTTATAACGCAACTAGTGATGTTTAATTATGTTAAAGGTGCTATATAAATACAAGTTGTTGTATTGGAAATTTTTAGGGCGGCGCAGTGGTTAGCACCGCAGCCTCACAGCTCCAGCGACCCGGGTTCAATTCTGGCCAGATAGTCTGTTTCTGTGATGTTAGCTGAGGGATAAATATTGGCCAGGGCACCAGGGAGAACTCCCCTGCTCTTCTTTGAAATAGTGCCATGGGATTGTCTCTATCCACCCTTCAGTTTTCTAAAATGAGCCAGATTGCACAATTTCCAGTATGTTTAGTTTAGTTTAGAGATACAGCACTGAAACAGGCCCTTCGGCCCACCGAGTCTGTGCTGACCATCAACCACCCATTTATACTAATCCTACACTAATCCCATATTCCTACCACATCCCCACCTGTCCCTATATATTCCCCTACCACCTACCTATACTCGGGGCAATTTATAATGGCCAATTTACCTATCAACCTGCAAGTCTTTTTGGCATGTGGGAGGAAACCGGAGCACCTGGAGAAAACCCACGCAGACACAGGGAGAACTTGCAAACTCCACACAGGCAGTACCCGGAATCGAACCCGGGTCGCTGGAGCTGGGAGGCTGCGGTGCTAACCACTGCGCCACTGTGCCGCCCGTTGCGCCATGTTACTACAAAAGTGATTCATTGGCTGTCAAGTGCTTTGTGGCATCCTGATGTTGAGAAAGGCACTATATAAATGAAAATTCTTTCTTTTATCAACAGAAGGACATTGAAAGGACAAAAAAAAAAGTTCAAATAGAGGTATTTTTACAAGACAGCTGTTAATCCAACAAACAACCATGAGACAAAGGACTTGATTTTTAGGCCCCAGTTGGGCCAGGATCGGAGGTGGACAGGAACTAAAAATAGCGCCGCTGGCTGGCTGGCATGCAGGTTCCCCAGCTCTATCCTTCCCCCGGGCCATTTATGAAGAGGCGGAATGTGGTGGGGATACCCGCCCACACACAGTGGGTAACGTGGCTCATTGAGGGCCACTTAAGGCCAATAAAAGAAGTCCAACTAGGATTTTCCAGTTGGCATCCAGGTTTCTGCAGGCAGAGGGGGCCAGTTTAGTTGTCTTTAAACTTTAAAAAAAGTTGGAGAGAGAGCGCCTCCATTTTGAAGTACCCTCTCTCTTACGTACCTGCCAGCGCAGGCCTGCTGCTCCTTTCAAACTGAAAGGCCTCTGATTGGCCCTCCTAGCTTTGAGGGCCCACCTGCTGTCCTTAATTGAATGACGTGCCCACCCTAGGGCCATTAATTTGGTTGCCCCAGGGAAAATCACAATGAGTGACTGTTTCCCCAAACAGGGCTCAGAGACCCACAGGGAGAATCCTGCCCAATTAGTCAGTCAATCAGATTTCATTAGTTTTGAGTTGAAGGAGGGAAGGAAAGTTAGCCAGGGGGATTCTGATAGAATTCAGTAATCCCATGTCAGTCTGAAGAAGGTGCTGCTGTTGTAAACACTTTCACTTGTCAGAAGGGAGTGAAACTTACCTTTGCTCTTTGAAACCAGTTGTTCGCACACTGATATTGAACACTGTGTTACTGTAGCTGCCCTATTATCTTTCTTTATAAAGCTGCTGGTTCTCTCACTCTCTTTCTCTCCACACAATTAGGTCCAGAGGTTAGCTGGGGTATCATTAAAAATACATTGTTATGCAGTCACAGAAATGTTCTTATTAAGGTCACACCTACAGTACAAATATCAAACCAGCAAACAGCAAATATTGAATAAATTCGCGACTCCTCAGATACTGAAGCAGCCCGTGTAGAAATGCAGCAAGACCTGGACAATAGTCAGGCTTGTACTGATAAGTGGCAAGTAACATTCACCCCACACAAATGCCAGGCAATGACCATCTCAAACAAGAGAGAATCTAACCATATCCCCTTGACATCCAATGGCATTACGATTGCTGAATCCCCCACTATCAACATCCTAGGGGCTACCATTGATCAGAAATTGAACTGGGGTAGCCAAATAAATTACTGTGGCTACAAGAGCAGGTCAGAGGCTCAGAATCCTGTGGCGAGTAACTCACCTCCTGACTCCTGCCCAACATCTACAAGGCACAAGTCAGGAGTGTGATGGAATACTCTCCACTTGCCTGGATGGGTGCAGCTCCAACAACACTCAAGAAGATCAACACCATCCAGGACAGAGCAACCCGCTTGATTGGCACCAAATTTACAAACATTCACTCCTTCCACCACTGACGCACAGTGGCAGCAGTGTGTACCAATCACAAGATGCACTGCAGCAATGCACCAAGTCTCCTTAGACAGCACATTCCAAACCCGCAACCTCTACCAACTGGAAGGACAAGGGCAGCAGAGGCATGGGAACACCACCACCTGCAAATTCCCCTCAAAATCACACACCACCCTGACTTCGAACTATGTCACTGTTCCTTCACTGTCGCTGGGTCAAAATCCTGGAATTCCCTTCCTAACAGCACTGTGGGTGTACCTACCTCCCATGGACTGCAGCGGTTCAAGAAGGTGGCTCACCACCACCTTCTCAAGGGCAATTAGGGATGGGCAATAAATGCTGGTCTAGCCAGTGATGCCCACATCCCGTAAATGAATAAAAAAATTGATCAGAAACATAACTGGACCAGGCATATAAATACTGTGTCTACAAGAGCAGGTTAGAGTCTGGGAATTCTGTGGCAAGTGACTCACCTCCTGACTCGTCAAAGCCTGTCCACCATCTACAAGGCACAAGTAAGGACAGGGAAATAAATGCTGGCCTTTCCAGTGATGCTCGCTATTCCATGAGGGAATTAAAAAAGCAGTCGAGTGAAATAGGCTACAGAACTTCAACTGTCCATTTTACACCCCAACCAAGTATTTTTCCCATTGATGTAAATTGGTCAGTCTGTAAAACAGGCTGCTAATTTGTTAACACCTGTTCTGTGCTCCCATTGGCTGAAGACCAATTTTCCCTCCAATATGTATTTTATATCAGATGGTTTATTGTGAGTGTCCTATCTGATAAAAAACCTCCTAATTGTTTAGCAAGTATTTTCCGGTCAAGTCTCTGGAGTTGCGACTTGACCACCACCTTCTGGTTCAGCACAGTCCTGCAGCTACTGAGCCCCATCTACAGGTCCAGGCAGGGTACGGTCCATGGTGGTGGTGGGGAGGGGGTGTGTGGTCGCTCTGGCTGACTGCCCCTCTTCCATAATTTGCCCGCACCCAGGTGGCACTGGAGAAGGAGAATGCGGAGTCCGCAATTACGCTTGTGGCTTTCTGCAACTGATGGACGCTGCAAGGATTGGAGTGTGTACAGAACACTGGTTATAACATGATTATTTAAGTTTTGGGTTTTTTGTGCTTTAAGTCCTTAATAGGAACTTTGCTTTTTTTTTGGTTGATGAATCAGGGGAAACCCAATGTGTCCTTATTGGTTCATTTAGAAAAGGCTAACACTGCACCACAGTTGCCACTTTATTAGACCAGAACTTTCAAAGTGATGGATGATTTGTTAAAGGAGTAAGAAGCATCATCTAGAAGGGAAGGTGGACTATGAGGAGGGGAGATTGAAAAAAACCCATAGGACAACTGTGAGTTTGGGCACACAGATCTTAATTCCAGCAAGCCTGAAGGCTTTCAGCTGTGGCTCAGTGGGGATGCATCAACTGTGCGTAGAGCCCCAGTATGCAAACTCCAAGTGTTATTACGTACTGAGGTTCTATCTGTCCCCCGTGTTACGAAGGATGAGTCTGGCCTCATTGTTGCGGAATGCTCCATTAAGTTGGATCGTGCCGTAGCACCTATCCTTCGTGGAAATGTTTGTGCAGAAAAACATCTTTGACCACCTCTGGGGAGGCGGTGACATAGTGGTATTGTCACCGGACTAGTAACCCAGAGACCCAGGGTATTGCTCTGGGGACATGGGTTTGAATCCCACCACAGCAGAAGGTGGAATTTGAATTCAACTAATAAATTTGGAATTAAAAGCTAGTCTAATGATGGCCATGAAATCATTGTTGATTGTTGTAAAAACCCATCTGGTTCACTAACGTCCTTTTGGGAAGGAAATCTGCTGTCCTTACCTGGTGTGACCTACATGTGACTCCAGACCCACAGCAATGTGGTTGACTCTTACATACCCTCTGAAATGGCCGAGCAAACCGCTCAGTTGTATCTAACTGCTACGAAGTCAATAAAAAGGAATGAAACCGGACAGACCACCCGGCATCGACCTAGGCACCGGAAACGACAACGACAAACCCAGCCCAGTTGACCCTGCAAAGTCTTCCTTACTAACATATGGGGGCTTGAGCCAAATTTGGGAGAGCTGTCCCACAGACTAGTCAAGCAACAGCCTGATATAGTCATACTCACGGAATCATACCTGACAGACAATGTCCCAGACTCTGCCACCACCATCCCCGGGTATGTCCTATCCCACTGGCAGGACAGAGATGGCGGCACAATGATATACAGTTGGGAGGGAGTTGCCTGGGGAGTCCTCAACATCGATTATAGACTCCATGAAGTCTCATGGCATCAGGTCAAACATGGACAAGGAAACCTCCTGCTGATTACCACCTACTGCCCACCCTCAGTTGATGAGTCAGTACTCCTCAATGTTGAATAGCACTTGGAGGAAACACGGAGGGTGGCAAGGGCACAGAATATACTCTGCGTGGGGGACTTCAATGTCCATCACCAAGAGTGGCTGCTGACCGAGCCCTAAAGGACATAGCTGCTAGACTGGGTATGCGGCTGGTGGTGAGGGAACCAACAAGAGGAAAAAACATACTTGACCTCGTCCTCACCAAACTGCCTGCCACAGATGCATCTGTCCATGACAGTATTAGTAGGAGTGACCACCGCACACTCCTTGTGGAGACGAAGTCCCGCCTTCACATTGAGGATATCCACCTTCGTGTTGTGTGGCTCTACCATCGTGCTAAATGGGATAGATTTCGAACACATCTAGCAATGCAAAACTGGGCATCCATTAGGCGCTGTGGGCCATCAGCAGCAGCAGAATTGTATTCAACCACAATCTGTAACCCAGCATATCACCCACTCTACCATTACCATCAAGCCAGGAGACCAACCCTGGTTCAATGAAGAGTGCAGGAGGGCATGCCAGGAACAGCACTTCAAAATGAGGTGTCAACCTGGTGAAGCTACAACCCAGGACTACTTGCATGCAAAACTGCGTAAGCAGCATGCGATAGGCAGAGCTAAGCGATCCCATAACCAACGGATCAGATCTAAGCTCTGCAGTCCTGCAACATCCAGCCGTGAATGGTGGTGGACAATTAAACAACTAACTGGAGGAGGTGGCTCCACAAATATCCCCAACCTCAATGATGGGGGAGCCCAGCACATCAGTGCGAAAGATAAGGCTGAAGCATTTGCAACAATCTTCAGCCAGAAGTGCCGAGTTGATGATCCATCTCGGCCTCCTCCTGAAGTCCCCAGCATCACAGATGGCAGACTTCAGCCAATTCGATTCACTCCGCGTGATATCAAGAAACGCCTGAAGGAACTGGATACTGCAAAGGCTATGGGCCCTGACAATATTCCGGCAAGAACACTGAGGACCTGTACTCCAGAACTTGCTGTGCCCGTAGCCAAGCTGTTCCAGTACAGTTACAACACTGGCATCTACCCTGCAATGTGGAAAGTTGCTGCTCAGTGATGCTCAGTTTGGGTTCCGCCAGGGCCACTCAGCTCCTGACCTCATTACAGCCTTGGTTCAAACATGGACAAAAGAGCTGAACTCAAGAGGTGAGGTGAGAGTGACTGCTCTTGACATCAAGGCAGCATTTGACAGAATATGGCATCAAGGAGCCCTATCAAAACTGAGGTTAATGGGAATCAGGGGGAAAACTCTCCGCTGGTTGGAGTCATACCTAGCACAAAGGAAGATGGTTGTGGTTGTTGGAGGTCAATCATCTCAGCTCCTCGACATAACTGCAGGAGTTCCTCAGGGTAGTGTCCTAGGCCCAACCATCTTCAGCTGCTTCATCAATGACCTTCCTTCAATCATAAGGTCAGAAGTGGGGATGTTCGCTGATGATTGCACAATGTTCAGCACCATTCATGACTCCTCACATACTGAAGCAGTCCGTGTAGAAATGCAGCAATACCTGGCTTGGGCTGATAAGTGGCAAGTAACATTCACACCACACAAGTGCCAGGCAATGACCATCTCAAACAAGAGAGAATCTAACCATCTCCCCTTGACATTCAATGGCATTATGATTGCTGAATTCCCCCACTATCAACATCCTAGGGGCTGAACAGAAACTGAACTGGAGTAGCCATATAAATACCGTGGCTACAAAAGCAGGTCAGAGGCTAGGAATCCTGCGATGACTAACTCACCTCCTGACTCCCCAAAGCCTGTCCACCATCTACAAGGCACAAGTCAGGAGTGTGATGGAATACTCTTCACTTGCCTGGATGGGTGCAGCTCCGACAACACTCAAGAAGCTCGACACCATCCAGGACAAAGCAACCCGCTTGATTGGCATCCCATCTACAAACATTCACTCCTTCCACCACTGAAGCACATTGGCAGCAGTGTGTACCATCTACAAGATGCACTGCAGCAACTCACCAAGGCTCCTTAGACAGCACCTTCCAAACCCGCGACCTCTACCAACTAGAAGGACAATGGAAGAAAATGCGTGAGAACACCACCACCTGCAAGTAAAAACAAGAAATGCTGGAACCACTCAGCGGGTCTGGCAGCATCTGTTGAAAGAGAAGCAGAGTTAACGTTTCGGGTCAGTGACCCTTCTTCGGACCAAGTCACACACTATCCTGACTTGGAACTATATCACCATTCCTTCACTGTCGCTGGGTCAAAATCCTGGAACTCCCTTCCTATCGCACTGTGGGTGTACCTACCCCGCATGGACTGCAGCGGTTCACGAAGGCAGCTCACCACCACCTTCTCAAGGGCAATTAGGAATGGGCAATAAATGCTGGCCTAGCCAGTGATGCCCACATCCCATGAATGAACAATAAAAAAATCCATCAGGCAGCGTTCTGCACGGAATGTCCTCAACGCCCTAGGGAAAAGGAGATGGTAGATCCTGTCAGATGGTTCTCCGAGCAGACTGTCAAAATCATTTGGCAGAATGCCTCATCACTAGAACTGTCAAACAAGCACCAAGACATAGCTTGGCTGATGGTGGGAAGGACCCTCCCTGTCAGATCTTTCCTCTGCATGCCTAGAGTCTCACCCCCTCCGCAAGCTGCCCTCGAGGTAGCTGCTGTGGGGAAGAGACTGTTGCCCATCTTCTTCTGGAATGTGCCTTTTCAATGCAGATCTGGAAAGAGATGCAGTGGTTTTGTCAAGGTTAATCTTGAGCAGCTCTGTAACACAGGAGTCTGTGCTCTATGGGCTGTTGCCAGGTGCGCACACTGAGATAGACATCAACTGCTGCTGGAGGACCATCAATTCAGTGAAAGATGCTCTTTGGTCTGCCCGAAACTTGCTGGTCTTCCAGAGCAAAGAGTTGTCCACGACCAAATGTTGCAGACTGGTACATTCCAAGGTCCAGGACTATGTGCTGAGGGAACGCACTAAAGCTTGGGGCAGCCGCCGCAAAGCCTCAATGGGGAATGACCACTGTGTAAGGTCCTCCCACCATAGTGAACCGAGGGGCTGGAACCTGTGTAAAACCCCTCGGGCTGTATACACCAAAATGTTTTTTACTATGTAATGCCAATGTACATTGCATTTAAAATGGAATGGCAAGAATTGTGAGGCACTTTATGTTTTTCTGTATTGAAGAAAACTGATCTCTATTGTACTTCCCAAAATGTGAAATTTGAACTGTTTTGACTTGTTTTGTAATACAAACATACATACACATTGTATTTTTTCAAATTTTTATGAATAAATTATATTTTTGGGAAAAAAAGCTGTGGATCGGTGGGTGACGCTCTCACCTGTGGATCGGTGGGTGACACTCTCACCTGTGGATCGGTGGGTGACGCTCTCACCTGTGGATCGGTGGCTGACACTCTCACCTGTGGATCGGTGGCTGACGCTCTCACCTGTGGATCGGTGGGTGACACTCTCACCTGTGGATCGGTGGGTGAAGCTCTCACCTGTGGATCGGTGGCTGACACTCTCACCTGTGGATCGGTGGGTGACACTCTCACCTGTGGATCGGTGGGTGACGCTCTCACCTGTGGATCGGTGGCTGACACTCTCACCTGTGGATCGGTGGCTGACGCTCTCACCTGTGGATCGGTGGCTGACGCTCTCACCTGTGGATCGGTGGGTGACGCTCTCACCTGTGGATCGGTGGGTGACGCTCTCACCTGTGGATCGGTGGGTGACACTCTCACCTGTGGATCGGTGGCTGACACTCTCACCTGTGGATCGGTGGGTGACGCTCTCACCTGTGGATCGGTGGGTGACGCTCTCACCTGTGGATCGGTGGCTGACGCTCTCACCTGTGGGTCGGTGGCTGACACTCTCACCTGTGGATCGGTGGGTGACGCTCTCACCTGTGGATCGGTGGGTGACGCTCTCACCTGTGGGTCGGTGGGTGACACTCTCACCTGTGGATCGGTGGGTGACACTCTCACCTGTGGGTCGGTGGCTGACACTCTCACCTGTGGATCGGTGGGTGACGCTCTCACCTGTGGATCGGTGGGTGACGCTCTCACCTGTGGATCGGTGGCTGACACTCTCACCTGTGGATCGGTGGGTGACGCTCTCACCTGTGGATCGGTGGGTGACACTCTCACCTGTGGATCGGTGGGTGACGCTCTCACCTGTGGGTCGGTGGCTGACACTCTCACCTGTGGATCGGTGGGTGACGCTCTCACCTGTGGGTCGGTGGCTGACGCTCTCACCTGTGGATCGGTGGGTGACGCTCTCACCTGTGGATCGGTGGGTGACGCTCTCACCTGTGGATCGGTGGGTGACGCTCTCACCTGTGGATCGGTGGCTGACACTCTCACCTGTGGATCGGTGGGTGACGCTCTCACCTGTGGATCGGTGGGTGACGCTCTCACCTGTGGATCGGTGGCTGACACTCTCACCTGTGGATCGGTGGGTGACGCTCTCACCTGTGGATCGGTGGGTGACGCTCTCACCTGTGGATCGGTGGGTGACGCTCTCACCTGTGGATCGGTGGCTGACACTCTCACCTGTGGATCGGTGGGTGACACTCTCACCTGTGGATCGGTGGGTGACGCTCTCACCTGTGGATCGGTGGGTGACACTCTCACCTGTGGATCGGTGGGTGACACTCTCACCTGTGGATCGGTGGGTGACGCTCTCACCTGTGGGTCAGAAGGTTGCGAGTTCAATCCCTATGCTAGGACCTTGAGACGAAAATCTAGATGTTAAACATGGCCCAGTCTGCCCTCTCAAGTGGGATATAAAAGATCCCATGCTGTTATTCTGAAGTCGAGCAGGAGAGTTCTCCTGGTGAATACTTATTCCTCAACACACATTACTGGAAAACAGATGATCTGGTCATTATCATATTGCTGTTTGTGAGCTCTTGCTGTGCGTGGACTGTAGGTAGAAGAGAAGGCTGGTTTATTGAGTACCTATCTGTGATGAAGGGGAAAGAATGAGGGTTAAAGTGAAAAAGCGTGATTATAAGAATGGGATGAGAGGAGAAGGGAGGTTAAAAAGCAGAGTCTATGAACTGCAGAGGAAATTACTTGTACACACCTGCAATTTAATTGGCACATTTGTGTTCTCCTTCTGCTCAATAGGATAATGTCACGTTAGTCCGGGTAGGGGGAGAGACACATTTAGAATGATAATAAAAGAATTTGAGGGTTAGTATTCAATATCATTGTATCTAATTAAAAAAGCTGCCGCTCTGTAATGCTAAGCTATATCGTCTTATCCCTTTGTTTAAGGATGTGGCCTTGGTATGTGTGATTAGCTTTCTTGAACAAGGGTGGCAGTGTTGGGAGTGCAAGTGACTGGTCTCTAAGATACCAAGACGCTGGCTATGAGACTGATACACACACCGAGTGAGGGATCCAATTTAACTCCCCGAGAATAAGCAGCGCCGCCCTCAATAACAGCTGCATTTCACCCTTTAAGGATTTCCAATCTAGCTGGACGCTGCTGTCGCTCGTTAATAGGTAAAAGGTGAGCGGGTGCAGTTTTAGAAGTCATCTCGATTGTTAGGATTTGCTTCAATTTATTTAAATCTGATTTATTGCTGAGTTAAGTCGTCCCCCCCCTCCCTCCTGTTTTAGCACTGGTTGCAGTTCAGTATTCAGGCTTGCATTATTTTAATGTTTCCTCGCTCTCTCTGAATTGATATTTGAGCCTTGCCGACAGCTTTGGGGAATTGAGATGCTTGTTGCAGCAATTCGGTGAGTTTTTTTTTTGACGATGTGGGAAATATACCCGCCCCTTCGGGCGGATTATTGTTATTTGTGTTTTGAACCAACATAGCTGGTTCTCTTTGATGTGACGGTCTGTCATTTAACTATTCTGGTTATTTCTCCTTTTTACAAAAGGATAACCCTAGACTACAGAATGAGAGGCTCTTTCATTTATTTTAAATGGGGTTTTTGTGTGTTTGTTATGTCGCAGGATGTCATTGCTAGGGGAATGGAATATTTCCCCATTATTTAACATTGAAGGACATGTCTGACATGGGTCAGATATCTTGTGGAGTTCCCTCTATATACTGCCTTAACAATGGGCAAGGGGTTAGGGTTAATTTTCCTCTTGTTTGGTTATTTAAAGCATTTTTATTTTCTTTGGCCTGAGGATGGGTGTTTGATGCTCAGGGTGTCAATCTTGGTTCAATGGGTGAGTCAGAATGTTGTGGCTTCAAATCCCACTCCAGTGATTTGAGCCGTTTAATCCAGGTAAAGCCGGGCTTGGGTATAAAATTAAAACCCGAACCAGGCTTGACCCGATCACAGCCAACCCGAACCCGACCTGCGCCTGAGCCCTTTTAAAAAAATTTTTTTTTGTGCCTGACCTGACCCTTTATATTCCCACACACGTAGTCGGGTTCAAGTCAGGCAGCCAGGCTGGTGTTCCCACTGCAGCACTGAATGAGTGCTGCGCTGCCGGAGGCTCTGTTTCAGATGAGATGCTGAACCAAAGCCCAGTCTGTCCACCTCAAGTGGATTTAAAACTCCTATTGTGAAGAAGAGCAGGGGAGTTCTCCTCTATGTCCTGGCCAACATTTATCATAACCAAAATCACTAAGACAGATTATCTGGTCATTTTCTCATTGCTGTTTGTGGGAGCTTGCTGTGCTCAAATTAGCTGTCGCATTTTCCGCAGCAGTGACTACACTTCAAAAATGTCCATGAATCGCTTTAATCACCTTCAAGATGTGAACTAAATATCATTCTTGCACATAGTTCAAATTGATTTATCTAGCATCCAAGTTACTAAAATTGGTGTTCATAACCTAGAAATATGCCCATCGGTGTTTTAATACTAGAGTTTGGTTGTATATCTCAGTTGTATTCCAAGCAAGATGATGTGAGGACAAAATGATCACTAATGGTACAAACAAGCCAAGATCTGGACTGAGCTAGAAATTTCATGGTGTCTGAGTAATGTGTTACCTATAATGATCACTTCTCCCTCAGTGATGAGGTGCACATGAGGTCTGGGAGTGAGAGAGAGGAACATAGTGAATTTGCAGGTGCATCTATCTAGATGCCACAAGGGCAGTCAGGCAGACAATCTTGCTGGGGATAAGATTGGATCTTGAACACAGCACTCAAATGGAACAATAGAATGGGGCTCTGTACCAATGAGGCTAGGTAATTGTGTTAAATAACAGGTTTGGCATTAGCCTCCAGATTTTATGATTTAAAGGAAAATAAGGAAATAACTTTTGTCATCTGCATTGGGCTGAAAGACCGTCGTCTTATTTTTTTCTTTTGCATTGTGAGGAGTGGGAACTAGATGCTATTTATTTGTTTGTACTCAGAATTGCCAGCCAAACTCACTCCACTTACATCTATTTCATTGCCAATCTAAAACGAAACCCATAATCAGTAGCTTCCTGTACTATTCAGCTGTTTGAAGGGCTGGATTAAGTAGTTTGCTGTGATGATGCTTCAATTAGTGTTGTGTGGGCAGCCAAGTAATTGTTAAATTGGATCTATGTGCAATTTCATTGCCTGTAAAATTGATCGGTGTCATTCAACCAGATTAGGAATTATCAATTCTTTATAATCCACCATCTGCAAGCTTCTAAAACACAACTTTGCTGTTAATATCATTTATTCTATTCTAATCGAAGAACCCAGGTCTTTTAAAAATATTTTCCTGATTCTATCATAGCTAGTACTCATCTTGACTTCGGTTTTTATATTGCTTCTGAGCTCCAATTATCCAGCAATACAAGAGTTCCATTACCTTTCTTCTTCCTCACTGTTGAACACTGTCTCGTAAACTAACATGTTATTTCCTAACATCTCAGAACTACCAAACTCCTGATCTCCTCCTTGAACCTTCCCTTCCTTCTAGCATCTTCCTGTTGTGAAAACCCTCAAATTGGTGTGTTGAAATACCTTGCCTTCACTTGCACTTTTCAGCCTTGGTGCTGTCTTCTCAAATACAGTTAGATTGCTATCAGTAATGCAAATAATTTAGAACACTTAAAGCAGTATTTTCAATGCCTTTGTAACATTTTATACAAGTTTGTGGGACTTGAGGAAAGAAGTCTGATGGGGTAGTTCAGTGGGTAGCACTCCCACCTTTGATTCAGAAGGTTGTGGGTTTAAGTCCCGCTCCAGAAGCTTGAGCACAAAGATCAAGGCTGACACTTCAGTGCGGAGGGAGTACTGCACTGTTGGAGGTGCTGTCTTTTGGATGAGACATTAAACCCGAAGCCTTGTCTGCTTTCTTGGGTAAAAGATCCCATGGTGACTATTTCGAAGAGCAGGGGAGTTATCTCCAATGTTCTAACAAATATCTAACCCTCAGACATGGAAGGGATACAATTAGGAGTCAGTTTTGTTGGAGACCAGAGAATGGAAAAATCCAGAGTTTCTATAACTGGTTGAGCGGAATTGGAGTTTGAAGAACTATGGGAGCTTGCTGTGTGCAAATTAACTGCCATGTTTGCTACATTACAGCAGTGACTGTACTTCAGAAGTACTTCATTGGCTATAAACTGTTTTGGAATGTCTTGGCGTTCCATCAGGAAATAGGCCAAAGCTGTCAATATATACAAAACCAGGTGTGGAGCCGTCAGAAGCAAGAGATGGAAGTTGGTTGGACTTCCAAGAGACATAAAGAAACAATATTCTGAAGATTTTTAAAAATTTATTCTCAGGATGTGGGAGTCATTTGGCATTTATTGCCCATTCCTAATTGCTCTTGAGTAGCCTGCAAGGCATTTCAATGGGCAATGAAGAGTCAACCACATTGCTGTCAGTCTGGAGTCACAAGTCAGACTGGGTAAGGCTGGAAAATTTCCTTCCCTAAAGGACATTAGTGAACCAGATGGGTTTTCACGACAATCCGGTAGTTATATGGTCACCAGTGGCGCAGTGGTTAGCACTGCTGCCTCACAGCTCCAGCGACCCGGGTTCAATTCTGGGCACTGCCTGTGTGGAGTTTGCAAGTTCTCCCTGTGTCTGCGTGGGTTTCCTCCGGGTGCTCCGGTTTCCTCCCACAAGCCAAAAGACTTGCAGGTTGGTAGGTAAATTGGCCATTATAAATTGCCCCTAGTATAGGTAGGTGGTAGGGAAATATAGGGACAGGTGGGGATGTGGTAGGAATATGGGATTAGTGTAGGATTAGTATAAATGGGTGGTTGATGGTCGGCACAGACTCGGTGGGCCGAAGGGCCTGTTTCAGTGCTGCATCTCTAAAACTAAAAAACCATTACTGATACTAGCTTTTTATTCCAAATTTATCTGTTCACTGGATTTAAATTTCCCCATCTGCCATACTGGCATTTGAACTCTTACCTCCAGATCATTAGTCCAGCATTCTAGATTACCAGTCTAGTAACTAGTACGATGCAACTGTTCCCTAGAATTGAAAGGAACACAAAGTTAGACCTCGGAGGACTTGACTATGTACCAATTTAGCCATTGCAATGCAAGAAGATGTTGTGAACATTTGAGACAATCAATGTGAAGGAGCTTGATGAATACAGAGTGAACCCATCAACTAACATGGATAGAACTGGACAATGAGTAGTGCAGGCCAATGAGATGAAGGAATAAAAAAGACAGTTATGTGGACTCCTTGAGTTAATGGAAGGTGAGCCCTCAACTACAGATGCAAAAATTTGACCGAATAACCATGAACAAAGCTTTTTGTGGGAAGTCATAGTGGTTTTTCTTTAAAATAGTGTCAATTTGACTAAAGTTTAAGGGCAGAGTTCTAGAAAAACTCAGTGGTGATCTTGCTACCTACAGTCAGCCATGTCCATGAAACATGCATTGATTAGGCTACAGGATTCAAGATGATGGGTTAGAACAGGTTCTATAATTTTTCGAAAGGATTGGTGTTGGGGCAATAGGGTGACAGTTGGAAGGATGATTGAGATCATCCTTCTCTGGGTTAAAGCGGACCTGAGGAAATTCATGAAGATAAGGAAAAATGGACAGGAACTGAAAATGAAAAGGCATCACAGGATGGGGATAGTTTTTAAGTTTGGAGGCAGAAACGTTCAAGAATGATGGAAGAAATGCAATAAGGAGATCATCTCAGAGACCAGTGAATGGAAAAATCCAACAGAGGTGGTGATAGTTGATCAGCACAGAGTTTCTATAACAAATGAGCTGAATTGGATTTTGAAGAAAAGAAAACACTTGAGTAAGTAAGGTTGAATTTTGTGAGGGGAGAAAGAGTTAGAAACTACCATTTGGAGTCTCTCTAGTTATGACAGCACTGAATGAGGCCATTTGGTCCATCAGGTCCTGCCAGCTCTCGCAAGAGCAAGCCAAACAGCCCCATTTAGGGTGCAAGAGAGCTGGGAAAAGAGGATCTACACATATTGAGATGGCTCTTGGTTTCTTGCCAAAGACTGGCTGCTGGAGATTTGGGATAGTCAGTGATGGCACTCTTGTCCCCGAGTCCGAAGCTCGTGGATTTTCAATCCCACTCCCAGAGACTTGAGCACAAAATCTAGTTTGACACTGCCAGTGCTATACTGTCAAGAGATGCTGCCTTTTGGATGAGATGCTTAACCGAGGCCTCGTTTACCCTCTGAGGTGGATGTTAAAGATCCCATGACACTATTTTGAAGAAGAGCAGGGGAGTTCTCACTGGTGACTTGACCAATATTTATCCTTCATCTAACATTACTTAAAAACAGGATTATCTGGTCATTTATCTCATTGCTGTTGGAGCTTGCTGTGCTCAAATTGGCTGCAAAACAGTATGGGACGTTCTGCTGTGAAAGACACTATACAAATGCAAGTTGTTACGTTTTCATTTTAATGCATTTGGAAATTATGAGCATAAATGAAGTTGCATTAGACAAACAATGGGGTGAATCAAGAGGCAGTTAAGTGATGTGAAACTTTCTTTTTAAAAGGAGCCTGGTGCATGTTGGACGGGGGAGTTTGAAAGGTGGCATAGGGAGTTTGCAACTATCGAGACTTTGGAGCTGGTGGTGGGGGAGTGCATTGAGAGTGAGTTTCCCACTTGGGTGCATGGCCACACAACAATCCAGAGTCTGCTGCGCACAACCAAAGTTCCCTTTAAGCTGCATGTGCGCACCCCCGTGACAATCTTAAAGGGACCACAGAGGGCGACAAACTGGTCGTGCACGCAAACCTTAGAATGAATATTGTTTGACTGTCTGTCTGATTTTAGAAGTGCCAGCACTGTTATTATATAGGAGAAGCCCTTTACGCATCATGTTGCTGCTCAGCTCTGGATTAATCCTGAAGCTCAAGCTAAAAGTTCAGCAGGGGAAAATGTGATTGTTTGTGACTGGCGTACAGCAAACACAGGGCCTTAATTGTTGACCACGAGAAGTGATGGCTGAAGAATTGCGATTGTAGCTTCTTCAGTGAATGTGATGAATTGCCTGACCTCAGCTGATTTTTGAAGTTGGGCCTCCTGTATTGCTGAGACAGTAATTAGCTCAGTCCATCAGCCCACACATGAATTAAACTGTTAAGGGACAGCTGGTGCAATAAGTGATACCTGCCCTGTCGTGTTTCTTCCTCCCCCGCCCCCTCCCCCAAACAGTGTACACTATATTCTTGCTGTTCCTGCGGTTATATAGAATCTTACAGCTCAGAAGGAGCCCATTCAGCCCATCGTGCCTGTGCTAGCTCTATGAAAGAGCTATCCAATTAGTCTAACTCCCCTGCTCTTGCTCAGCAGCCCAGCTTTTTTTCCCTTTTCAGTGAATACTCACTTCCCTATTGAATCTGCATTCACCACACTTTCGGGCAATGCATTCCAGCAAAAGGGAGTAACTTTTTTTTTTAAATCCCAAATCTGATCTAGGACATTGGCCACTAACCACATGAATCCGGATCTGGATATTTGCATTTCTGATTTATTAAATACAAAAATGAGTAATCGACACAAAAGTTGGTCATATGATCTCTCAATATTCAAACGCACACATATGCGAACTTGAACCTTTTTGTGCATTTGTTGGTGAAAGGCAAGTGTTTGAGTGCTTTACTTCCTGAATGGTAGTAGGTGTTAAATATATTCACACAAAATAGGTTTTTTTTGAAAAATTCTTTCATGGGATGTGGGTGTTGCTGGCAAGGCCAGCATTTATTGCCCATCCTGAACTGCCCTTGGCAACTGCGTGTCTTGCTAGGCCATTTCAAAGGGCAATTAAGAGTCAAGCACATGGGTGCTTGAGTCACATAAATGGGTCTGGAGTCACATGCAGAGCAGACCAGGTGAAGACAGCAGATTTCCTTCCCTGTAGGACATTAGTGAACCAGTTGGGTTTTTATGACAATTGATAGCTGCACCATTATGAAGACTAGATTTCAATTCCAGATTTTATCAATTAAATATATTTAAATTCCACCAGCTGCCATGGTGGGATTTGAACCCATGTTCCCAGGGCATTAGCCTAAGCCTCTGCATTACTAGTTCAGTGACATTACCACTATGCCACCATCTCCCCATGCCTAAAATGTTTTCTACTCAACTTGGTGCACGTGGCTAAAAATTGTGTTGCTGTAGCTTCACCTGTAGCTAGTTAGCAATTTCTACTGGACAACACTGAACTTGGCTAAGTAACCAATCTTCCCATTGCATGGTGCCAGTCTGTTTGAGCTGGGGGACCACAGCTGTACCACTCCAGTCAGGTGGAACCAGTGCTCCATTTAGGAAAAAACTTTTGATCACTGAAAACAATCAACAACAGAAACCATAGCTGATTATTTTCATTAACCTACCTCCTTTTTAATGTTCATAGTTTAAGGTCACATGAGCAAGATAGTGGTGGCTGCAAATGTTCATGGACTATACACCAGCAAGGGTCATCCATCTTCAGAAGTGGGTGGGGAATAAAGGGGAACTTGGGTCTAATTCTGGGCAAGTGGTAACCTGGGGAAGCACCTGTTCACTGAAGTGCAGTAAAGAGACACAAATTATGAGAAATTCCTGCCATATATGGAGATAAATTGTACTTGTACCCACTGAAAACTTTCAATAGCAAGCCCCAAATTCCCATTTTAATTGATTAATAAGCTGTGGTCAGAGATCATTAGGTTAAGAATGTGTTGGAATTTTTACAAAAACAAATTCCTTTGAAACCGATTAGAAGATGCCAGAGCATTTTGGTTAAACAGAAGCCCACAACTCAGCCCCTTAACAATTGCTTTGTGGATTGCATGAAACAATACAGTGCCAGGCAGGTGCCACCCTCTACTGGAATTTGTGATCAGATGCTTTTCTAAGAGTTCCTATTTTCTCTTCAATCCTCTCATTGAAGACACTGATTTAGGTCTGTGGATGGTTCCATAAAGCGACCTCTATTTAATATAATAGGAGCTATCAACATTCTGGCAGTCGCCATTGACCAGAAACCAATTTTGGTGGAGCTCAAGTTTCTGGAGGCCGACCAGGAGTGTTATTAGGTACCTGATACTAGGTTATCAAACTTGATGGGGGTTGTGGCCAGAGCCAGTTGTGAATTCTTGAGCAGTGAGGCCTCTCTGTATCCCCATCTATTCTGCACAAGCCACCCCCACCTCTGTTAACATACAAAAGTGCATGAAGAAATAGACCCATAGAACCTTTACGCACAACATGAATAAAGCAAGTTGTACAAATATTGTGAAAATGAGAGCTGTGTGTAAGCCTCTCCAGGGCGACATATGTAAACTTGGTACCCTGTGGTCCCACCCTAAAGTACAGGGGAATCAGAGGAGGCTTGTCCCCCAGATGTGTGACACGTAGGCCCACTGGCATGTGTTTCCACCCTGATGCCTATGAACCACTCTTGCAGCTATGGGTAAATAGCCCCACTGCCTTGTGGGTGTCTCTGGACAGAAGGTGGCTAACCTTGACAGGAAATCGGGAGTGGCGTTATTTATCAGGCAGTTTTCTGGCAATTCTTGCAGCAGAACTGGTATTAAATAGGACTGTGATTTTTTTCCCCCCCCTTTCCTTTGGACAACTAGCAATGCTGGGGGGGGGGGAATGGTCCTGATGCTTGCACAACTTGGGGTCTCCAAACTATTTGCCCAGGCCAGAACCCTGTAGAGGACAGTCCAGCTGACATACACTCTGGGTGCAGTACATCACCCGAGACAGACGGGTGCCATGTCCATACAATATGCTTAAATGAAACCTATCTCCATGGAGATGTGGCAGGGGTACACCTGGGTCCTGGGGATGTTGCTAATGATGTCAATTCATCCTCCTTCCTTTCCCAGTCCCTGTTGAATGTCTCTGTAGCCTTCAAATGACTTTTGAAATCAGTCATTCTTTCATTGGATCTTGCTGCCCTCTGTTTTACTTTCCATCCATGATGAGTGCTTCTGTTAAAAAATCTTCTGTAGCAATTCTACAGATGCTGTCTTTCCCTGACTAATCTGTTAATTCTCTCTTTCATGTCGTCCTTTGCTATCCTCTATTCTAGGCACAGCAAGCTTCAGAATGTGAACGTCCTGCCTAGTCAGAGGAACTATTGCTGGGATTGGCTTTGTTTACCAAAATAGAATAGATTTCCTGGCTTTTATTTTAAGCAGCAAGTGTTATTAACCTTGAGCCTGTCTGCAGTGTGCAATGTGTTCCCAGTTGAAGCCAATACCTGCAGTCATTAGATAGAATTTTTAAGGGACAGAAATGAGCCATTTGGCTCAACACTTGGTGTTAAAGCTCCACACGACCCTCCTCCCACCTTGGAACATCTCGCCCTATCAACATTTGTTCAGATGGAAGCCCTGTTCAATTGTTCAAAATGCAACCAACCTCAATGCATCTGGGACATGAGAGGGAACAAATATTATAATGACCCACAATATCTTTGAGTGGGATGGAGTGCTGAAAATGCCTGTGCGTCTGTGTAAAGGACTTCTCCCTTGTAATGCTCCAATGTAGCCAGAGCTGGTGTGTTGCCCTAAAGATTCTAGAATGAACAGCAACTGATTCTCACATCTGTTGAGGATGCAATCACAATTGATGCTTGATATCCAACATATGTTCAATTATGGGTACTGCCTGTGTGGAGTTTGCAAGTTCTCCCTGTGTCTGTGTGGGTTTCCTCCGGGTGCTCCGGTTTCCTCCCACATGCCAAAGACTTGCAGGTTGATAGGTAAATTGGCCATTATAAATTGTCCCTAGTATAGGTAGGTGGTAGGGGAATATAGGGACAGGTAAGGATGTGGTAGAAATATGGGATTAATGTAGGATTAGTATAAATGGGTGGTTGATGGTCGGCACAGACTCGGTGGGCCGAAGGGCCTGTTTCAGTGCTGTATCTCTAAATTAAAATATGTCATTTTAAACATTGGTGTTGGCCATTTATACACTGTAGTAGTCAATAACTTTTAATTTTAACAAGAAGATCTTGCCCTTGGAACCTCATGCCAAGCCAAACTTAACTTGAAGGCAACATTGGCTGCAAAATGCCAAGCTAGGATAGATCTGCAGCCAAACTAATTTGACCTGATGATTCAGGAGAGGATATAGAGGTAATGGAGAAGGTGGAGAAAAGATTTGCAAACACGATACCAGAATTTGGTGGTCATAACCTCACAGAAAATCTGCGGCTCTTTTTTTCTTTACAAAAGAGAAGGCTGAGGGATGACGTGAAGTCTTTACCCCTATCAAAACCCTTCATTATTTGGACAGAGCAAAGATGCTTCCACTTGGGTAGTCCAAAACTAGGTCATGAATAGAAGATAGTCACCAATAAATCCAATGGGGAATTCAGGAGAAACTTCTTTACCCAGAGAGTGGTTAGAATGTGGAACTCTCTACCACAGGGAGTTGAGGCAAATAACATGCATTTAAGGTGAAGTTCAAGGGAGAAAGGAATAGAAGGATATGATAGTGAGATGAAATTGAGTGGGAGGAGGCTCATGTGGAGCATGAGGGAATAAAATTTCCAGGGAATAAAGTTTCTGGGGTGGCACAGTGGTTAGCACTGCAGCCTCACAGCTCCAGGGACCCAGGTTCGATTCTGGGTACTGCCTGTGCGGAGTTTGCAAGTTCTCCCTGTGACCGCCTGGTTTTTCGCCGGGTGCTCCGGTTTCCTCCCACAGCCAAAGACTTGCAGGTAAATTGGCCATTGTAAATTGCCCCTAGTGCAGGTAGGTGGTAGGGAATAATGGCATTACTGTAGGGTTCGTATAAATGGGTGGTTGTTGGTCGGCCGAAGGGCCTGTTTCAGTGCTGTATCTCTAAATAAATAAACAAACAAACACCGTTGGGCTGAATGGCCTATTTGTGTATGTATGTTTTGTGTAGTGCCCAATTAGAATGCATCCTAGAGATGTCAAAGGAACAGGTTTGATAGAAGTGCTGCATTAACTGGCACAATTGGAATTTTAATTGAACTAATAATGACTGAGGATTTGCTGGGCTGCCAACAAGCCAAATTGAAATAATAAATTCATTGATGACAGAAGGCTAAATATGGCCATGAGGCTACAATGGGCTGGGGCTGATCAGGCCCTAGGAAAAAGATAATAAAATACATTGGGGTTGGAGGGTGGATGCAGATGGTAAATAACCTTGGGACGATCCAATGTATTTAATGGCACACAGCCAAGCTTGTTGGCTGTAGCCTTGAGTGACAAATTATAGTAATATATGGAGAAAGCAGATGTTGCTTGTGGATTGAGAAGGGTGTCAGCAGGGTTAATTGATCAGGAATTGGGTAGTTTGAAGAGGAAGTGTTTTTTAAAAGAAAAAGTCCATTCTGGTAAATTTGTAGCGTGTTTAGACCATGTATTTTGCCTTCGTGGATCACACCAGTGTCTATCAAAAAGTATGTACGTGGAATTACACACAACTTGCAGCACAGAAACAGGCCATTTGGCCCATAAGGTCTATGCTGGTGTTTTATGTTCCACAAAAAAACCCCTGCCATTCTATTTACTTCATCTCACTCTAACAACATATCCCTCTGTGTCTTTCTCCCTCCGTACTTATATAACTTCCCCTCAAAAGCATCTATTGCTGTTCACCTGAACCACTGAATGGTAGTGAGTTTCACACTCTTGGTGGGTAAAGAAGTTTCTCCTAAATTCTTTAATGGATTTATTGATGACTTACATTTATGACCTGTCATTTTGGACCATCCCCACAAGTGAAAATATCTTCTCTCTGTCTACCTTATCAAACCCCTTCATAATTTTAAAGATCTCTATCTTGGCCTTTTTCTTTTCTCTGGAGAAAAAGGCCCAGCCTGTAATGTTTTGTGCCAGTGCTAACAGAAAAATGCCAATATCAAAATCTATCAATGAGGCAGCAATGCTAAAAGTGTCCGACAACATTAATGCAGCAACTAAGAGATAAAACACAAATAGGGCTTAGTCACCTTTGCTTGGAGATACAGATTGTGTGGACTAAATGATCGCAGTTTGAACATCCTCTGCTCTCGGAGGCCAAGGGGCAGTGAGTTGTGGGGGAGGGGAAATTGAGGGAGCTAATTAAAGTGAGCAGGAGGTTGGGGAGAGGTCAGTTCTACCCTCCCAATTCTATCACATACTGCAGAGAATAAGAAAAGTTGAAATTCCCTGCCACTTCCAGAGCACATGGCTAAGCCTTGTCCAGTTTAGGGCTCCGGTCTGGGAAAAGATGCAACACCCACAACATTCAATATCTGTAATCCGAATGATAGGGTGGAAACTGAACTGTATAATACCTGATGAAGACATATAGTGATCTTGGAAAGGTAGAATAGGAAGGCATTGTAAATCTCTGATCCAGGAACACAGTGGACCTCTAAAAGGTGGCAAAAAAGACTTGAATTTATACAGATTCTTCCATGCATTATGATTGCCCCAAAGCACTTTACAGCCAATGAAGTATTTCTTCTGTGTTGTAATGCAGCTAATTTGTGCACAACATGGTCCCACAAACAGCAATTTGATAACCCAAACTTTTTTTTTAGTGATTGTGGTTGAGCAATAAATATTGGTCAGGACACTAGGAGTTTGAGGAGGGGGGCATCTTCCCCGCTTCTCTTCAAAATAGTAACATGGGATGTTTTATGCCCACCTGAGAGGGAAGATGGAGTCTTGGTTTGATGTTTCATACAGAAGACAGCACCTCCGACAGTGCAGCACTCCCTTAGTGCTGTATTGAGGCTTCAGCCTTATTTTGGAGTAGAGTTTGAACACACAACCTTCTGATTCGAAGGAGAGAGTGTGACCCACTGAGGTATGGCCAATATCTATGGTGAGCAGGAACACCGAGTCAAACTAAAAAATGGTAATACAAAAAAAAACCTCAACCTGATTATAAGCAGAGGATAAATATCTGTCATCACTACCAGCTTGGGAAGGGAGAAAGAGAGAATTTACCTTCCAAAATGCAATTGATTGGAGTGAGCCATTCAAAAATAGAACTTGCATTTATATAGTGCCTTTCACAACCTCCAGACATCCCAAGGTGCTTTACAGCCAATAAAGTACTGTAGATGTGTGGTCACTGTTGTAATGTAGAGGTATGCAATTATCGGCTTGTGCATAGAGTCATAGAGTTATACAGCACAGAAACAGGCCCTTCGGCCCATCGTGTCTGTGCCATCCATCAAGCATCTAACAATTCTAATCCCATTTTCCTGCACTTGGCCCGTAGCTTTGTATGCTATGGTGTTTCAAGTGCTCATCTAAATACTTTTTAAATGTTGTAGGGTTCCTGCCTCTACCACCTCTTCAGGCAGTGCATTCCAGATTCCAACCACCCTCTGAGTGAAATTTTTTTTCTTCAAATCCCCTCTAAACCTCTTGCCCCTTACCTTAAATCTATGCCCCCTGGATATTGACCCCTCCACTAAGAGAAAAAGTTTCTTCCTATCTAACCTATCAATGCCCCTCATAATTTTGTATACCTCGGTCATGGCCCCCACCCCCCCCACCCCCCTCACCCTTCTGTGCCCTAAGGAAAACAGCCCTAGCCTTTTCAGTCTCTCTTCATAGCTGAAATGTTCCAGCCCAGGCAACATCCTGGTGAATCTGCCCTGCACCCTCTAGCATAGCAAAGTGATAACCAGCTGATCTCTTCTAATGAGAGAAGAACTAGTTGTGGGTTGCTTTTTGCTGTAGGAGCTCCTTCGAGTGCTGGTGTCTGAAGCGATGAAATTCTTCCAGCATGTATTGTTGAATTCCGCTTTTAAATTTTTTAGACATTCAGAGACAAAGGACAAAATGAAACCATTCTCTCCCTCCTCCCCTTTTGTGTTTAGGCTGGCTTAGAGTCATGATACTAGGATCAGATGTCTCTTATTACAGTGTTATTACCCCTATAATTAACTGGGCAAGGTGAATTGCTGCTGTCTTTTGTTGCATCTGATGTGATATCTGTCAGTTGCATTGTGTACAAAATTCAGCCCAATGTATGTATTAATGGAATGTCATCAGCCATTGTCTCATTGTGGGACAGTGATTAATTGTATTGGGCTAGTCCTCTGAACTATAATGGCCACGGGTTTGCATCTGTTAATACTAATAGTATTTCTGTACTTGTGTTTGCTTTCGAGCTTTCTGGTACAATAAAACTTGTCTTGTAGGACCCAATTGCAGTAAATTTTGGCCTCTTACTCATCCCCAATTATTTTTATCCTTCTACCAAAGGCGACCATGCCTTCAGCTGCCTAGGCCCTAAGCTCTGGAATTCTCTCCAAATTCTCTCCCAAAACCTTTCCACCCCCTCTTTCTTTAAGACACTCCTTTAAAAATATTTCCCATCCTCACATCGCTGTGGCTCAGGGTGAAATTGTATTTGTTAATGCTCCTGTGAAGTTCCTTTTGAATATTTAACTATGTGAGAAACACTAAATACAATAATACCAAAGCAAAATACTGCGGATGCTGGAAATCGGAAATAAAAACAGAAAGTGCTGGAAATACTTAGCAGGTCTGGCAGCATCTGTGGAGAGAGAAACAGAGTTAACGTTTCAGGTCAGTGATCCTTCATCAGAACTGGCAGATATTCGAAATGTAAAAGGTTTTAAGCAAATAAAGCGGGGGGTGGGCAAGAAATAACAAAAGAGAAGGTGTTGATAGGACAAGGTCACAGAGAATAACTGACCAAGTGGTCATGGAACAAAGGCAAATAGTATGTTAATGGTGTGCTGAAAGACAAAGTGTTAGTACAGAGAGGGTATGAATTGACTGTAAAGCACAGAGCATGCTAAGCACAAACATTTTTTAAAAAAAAACAAACAATGGGTAGGCAGAGTAGAAACAAACTTTAAAAAAAAAACTAAAAAGGGGGGGGCCCCCATCATGCTCTGAAATTATTGAACTCCATGTTCAATCTGGCAGGCTGTAGTGTGCCTAATCGGTAAATGAGGTGCTGTTCCTCGAGCTTGCGTTGATGATCGCTGGAACACTGCAGCAATCCCAAGACACAGATGTGAGCATGAGAGCACTTGAGAGCACCTCACTTGTTTATAATCTGTGACTTTTCTAATATTTGTCAGTTCCGAAGAAGGGTCACTGACCCGAAACGTTAACTCTGCTTCTCTTTCTACAGATGCTGCCAGACCTGCTGAGTGAATCCAGCATTTCTTGTTTTTGTTTCAGATTTCCAGCATCCGCAGTATTTTGCTTTTATTTATGAGAGCAGGGGTGTTGGGTTGGAGGGGGAGGGGGTGTTGAAATGGCCAGTAACTGGAAGCTCGGGGTCGTGCTTACGGACTGAACGGAGGTGTTCCGCAAAGTGGTCACCCAATCTGCGTTTGGTCTCCCCAGTGTAGAGGAGACCACATTGTGAACAGCAAATACAGTATACTACATTGAAAGAAGTACAAGTAAATCACTGCTTCACCTGAAAGGAGTGTTTGGGGCCTGGGATAGTGAGGAGAGAGGAGGTAAATGGGCATGTATTACAACTCTTGCGATATAAATCCTAAATAAATACAAGTTGCTGTGACTACTCGCTGATTCAAAATTCTACATCAATTTGGTGCCCCTCAGTAGCCATTGTTAGAAAGACTTGTCCCAAAGCACTTCAGTCAACACTTCTGATGTTATGTAGGAAACACAGCAGCCGATTTGGGCAAAGCAAGGTCCCACAAACAGCCTGGATGGTGTTCTCAAATCTCTGGAGTGGGAATTGAACCTGCAACCTTCTGACTTTGAGGCAAGTGCATTGCCCAGTGAGGGAGAAGGAAGGTGATGTAGGAAAATTAATTAAAAATGTTTTACAGTATACATGTGTATTACTTTTACCTTTAATTGTTTTTAACCCTTTCTCAGTTGAAGCACTGACTGGGATTTACCAAGTGCTATTGTTCCTGTCTCTTCTGCTTTATCTTGTGCCCCCCTTCCATCCTGTTCCTCCGACTGTTTTTAATTGCCTTGTATTCACTGCACAAAAAAATCACAACTCTATCATAACTCTTGGATTCTGTAAACATTATCAGAAATCTACAGAGAATGACACAGAATTGGCACAGAAACGGGCCATTTGGCCCATCTGATCAATACTGGTGTTTATGCTCCACACAAGTCTCCCACCTTACTTCTCACCCTATCTACGTAGCCTTCTATTCCTTTCTCCCTCATGCGTATCTATCTTTTGCTTAAATGCATTTGTGCTATCAGCCTCAACTATTCCTTGTCTTAGTGAGTTCCACATTCTAACCACTCTCTGGGTAAAGAGAGATTATCTGAATTCCCCACTGGACTTATTGTCTTAAGTTTATGGCCCCTGATTCTGGTCTCCCCCAGAAGTACAACCATCTTCTCTACATTTACCCTATTAAACTTTCATAATTTTAAACACCTCCGTTAGGTCACCCCCCTCAGCCTTCTCTGTTGTAGAGAAAAGAGCCTCAGCCTGTTTAGCCTTTCCTGATCCAGCTATTTTCTCCCCTTCCTGCACTCTTGTCTGTCTTCTCGTCGTCTTAGCATTGCCTCGTGCTGCGATGCAAGTCTGCAAGCTTCCTGTATACTGTCCAAGTAGTCATTCATTACTGGTAAGCCCGGAGAATGGTATGTTAGGTTATTGAAACTCAGCTATGTTCTCCTAGTCCCATTGTCCATACACCAGTGTACCTTCCAGTAGAGGTAGCTGGACAGCAACTGGAAATGAGAAACTTGCATGGCTTTCTTGTTCTAGAGTGCTGGCACACGTTGGCCTTTCTCATTTTTCACCACCCCCCTTCTCCACACTCCCCTCTGGGGAAAATACAGTGACTTGAGTACAAAAATCTAGGCTGACATTCCAGTGCAGTATCCGAGGAGCGCTGCACTGTTGCAAGTGCCATCATTTGGATGCAACATTAAACCGATGCCCCATCTGCCCCCTCAGGTGGCCGTAAGATTCTACGACACTATTTTGAAGAAAAGCAGGGGAGCTAGCCCCAGTCTCCAGGCCAGTGTTTATCACTCAATCAACAGCGTAACATTTGGTCATTATCCCATTGCTGATTGTGGGATCTTGCTGTGCACAATTGGCTGTCTCATTTCCAACAACAGTGACTATACTTCAATAGTACTTCATTGGCTGAAAGGTGCTATAGGAACATAAGAGCAGGAGTAGGCCATTCAGCCCTTCGAGCCCACTCTGCCATTCTAGATCATGGCTGATCATCTACCTCAATGCCATATTCCTGCACTATCCCCATTAACCTTGATGTCATTAGCAACTAGAAATCTATCGATCTCTCTGTCTTGAATTTACTCAGTGACTGAACTTCCACCACCCTCTGGGGCAGAGAATTCCAAAGAATCACCTCTGAGTGAAGAAGTTGCTCCTCCTCTCAGTCCTAAATGGTTTACCCTTTTATTCTGAGATTGTGTGCCCTGGTTCTACACCCCACAGCCAGGGATGCATTTGCAACCTTCCAATCTGCAGGCACCATTGCAGAATTTATAAATTTTGAAAGACTATCACCAATGCATCCACTATCTTTGTAGCCATCTCTTTCAATACTCATTGGGTCCCAGGGATTTGTCAACTCTCAGTCTCATTAATTTCTCCAGTACTACTTTTTTTTTTTCACTAATCCTAATTTCTTTCAGGTCAAGTCTGTCTTTTTAGTATCTCTCAAGTTCTGTCTAATTTTGAAGCCCTTATGCATTGGGATAATACAACACAACAGAAAATGCATCTGTTCATTGGAACAGGTTGGGTTTGAATGTTGCATGAATTTTCTGCAGTTTAACTCCTTGGTTTTTAGATTTTGGAGAAATTTTTCCTTCCTGTGAGTACTCCATTGTGGAATATCTGTATCCAGAATTCACATTCTGGTGACATTTTAGATAGACCAGATTTGAACATGTTGCCATTGGCAACCCTTTAGGACCTTCAATCATTATCCTGGAACTGATATCTGTGTTTCATTATATGTGAATGAAATTGTGCTGTGAATTTGTGCACTCTTCTAATTTTAGGAGAAGGAAAAATGAGCATGGCATGTTTCTGCTTTTATCATCCAATTCTCTCCAGTTATTTCCTTTTTCTCTTGTCTGTCTGTCGTAAATCAGCTTATAGGTTATGATCTTCAGAATTGGGAAAATGAGTCTGCGACAAGAACAGTTGTGGCTGACAGTTTTTCAGTTGATTAAATATAGGACAGTGCCACTAGACTGGAAAATGAACTGCCCACTTTTAAAAAGGTCAGAAGTGCTACTCTGGCAATTGGAATCTGTCCAACGAGCAGGTTTATATCATGGGGAAAAATAACATTTATTGGAAGATCCATCCAATGACTCAGTCTGTTAATCCAAGCAGCTGAGTTCCTGAAAGACGGATTATGCCTCATGAGGCTGTTAAATAATTAGTGAATAACGTGTCTGGGCCTTTTTTTAATGGAAGCCATTTAGTAATGTGCTCGCAATAGAGTCCGGATTTCGATAGCAACATTGATTCTAATTAGACAGCTGTTATCATTGGTGTGTTCTGTCTATGGAATGGTTTGTCAAGTTGCTTTTATACCTAGTTGGCTCCAATTTTTATTCAAACTTGCATTTTATATGTAATATGTTAAAGGAGGTGGCTATCGAGATAGTGGATGCATTGTCTTTCAAAACCCTAAAGATTCTGGAAAGGTTCCTGCAGACTGGAAAGTAGCAAATGTAACCCCACTATAGAAGAAAGGAGAGGCAGAGAAAACTGGGAACTACAGAGCTGTTAATTTGATGTCCGTAGCAGGGAAAATGCTAGAATCTATTATAAAGGATGTGATAACTAGACACTTAAGAAATAATGATATGATTGGGCAGAGTCAACATGGATTTATGAAAGGGAAATCATGTTTGACAAACCTGTTGGAGTTTTTTTGAGGATGTTACTTGTAGCATAGCTAAGAGAACCAGTGGGTCCCATACAGGAGGTTAGTAAGCAAAATTAGAGCACTTGGGATTGGGGGTAATCTACTCATATGGATCGAGAATTGGTTAACAGACTGTTTCGATTGCTCCGGACAAAGCCCCCAATCAAAATATGATTCTGATTGCGGTGGGAGCAACGCACTGTCAATTCAGTCCCGTCGCTCCACAGGTCACATCATAATTCTTTAAGCTTTCCAAATTGAAGAAAGTGGCAGCCGAATTGAAACAATCTAGTAACCCCCAGCACAGAAATAGGCCAGTTAACCATGTAGGTCAATGCTAATGTTTATGCTCCACGCAATCTTTCTCTCTCCTTACCTATTTCAACCTTTTAAACACAGCTGCCTATTCCTTTTTCCCCCTGTGTACTTTTCTAGCTTATAGAAGTGTGAAGTTGTTCACTTTGATCGTAAAAATAGAAATGCAGAATATGTTTTAAAAGGTGTGAAACTGGTAAGCGTTGATATTCAGAGAGACTTGGGGGTATTTGTAGAAGGAACACACAAAGTTAACATGCAGATGCAGCAGGCTGTTAAGGCAAATGGCATGTTGACCTTTATTGCAAGGGGATTGGAGTACAGGAATAAAGAAGTCTTCCTAAAATTGTACGGGGCTTTGGTGAGACCGCACCTGGGATACTGTGTGCAGTTTTGGTCTCCACATTGAAGAAAGGATATACTTGCACTGGATGCAGTGCAGCGAAGATTTACTAAATTGGTCCTTGGGATGAGGGGGTTGTTCTGATAGGCTGAGTAAATAGGGCTGATATTCTCTGGAGTTTAGAAGAATGAGATGATCTAATTGAGATGTACAAGATTCCGAAAGGGCTTGATAGGGTAGAAGCTGAGAGATTGTTTCCACTGGTCAGGGAATCTAGAACGTGGGGGCAGAGTCTCCGGATAAGGGGCTGATCATTCAGGACTGAGATGAGGAGAAATTACTACACTCCAAGGGTTGTGAATCTTTGGAATTCTCTACCCCAGAGGGTTGTGGATGCTCCATCATTGAATACACTTAAGGCTGGGATAGACAGATTTTTGGTTTCACTGGGAATCTAGGGATATGGGGAGCGGGCAGGAAAATGGAATTGAAGCCCAAAATCAGCCATGATCATATTGAATGGTGGAGCAGGCTCGATGGGCCCTCTGGTCTACTTCTCCTATTTCTTGTGTTCTTCCTCTATTTATAAGATTGATCAAACAGCAACTGAACAGTTTTAGCTATTGATTTAAAAAATGGTCTGGGCTGCAGAGAGGTGGAAATGGGTAACCGTGTGAGGCCTTTGCCCCGTAGATTACAGCAGTTGAAGGAGGCCCACTTGCACCTTCTTGAGGGCAACTAGGGATAGGAAATAGGGAATCGCTGGAAATTAACACCATCCTGAGAAAAAGGATAACTCGCAGAGATTTATGAAAATAAGCAATCTTGAATGATCTGGAAAAATCTGTTTTATCGTGAATTAATGCAAGTGCTTAAAAGAATGGGGGGTAAATTGAGAGAAATGGTTCCATAGGCAACGGTCGAGAACCAGAGGAAACCAATTTAAGGTGCTTGGCAGAAATTTCACCAGCAACTTAAGGCAAATATTTTTTTTTAAATGCAGCAAGTTGTTAGGATCTGGAATGCACTGCCTGAGTGTGGTGGACGCAGACTTAAATCAGGGCTTTCAAAACAAAGTTGAATAAGCATCTGAAGTGAATTTTTTGTTTTTTCGTTTCATGGGATGTGAGGGCTGCTGGCTAGGCCAACATTTATTGCCCATCCCTAATTGACCTTGAGAAGGTGGTTGTGAGCTGCCTTCTTGAACCACTGCAGTCCAACTGGTGCCAGTGCACCCACAATGCTGTTAGGAAGGGAGTTCCAGGATTTTGACCCAGTGACAGTGAAGGAACGCTGATCTAGTTCCAAGTCAGGATGGTGTGTAGCTTGGAGGGGAACTTGCAGGTGGTGGTGGTCCTGTGTATCTGTTGCCCGTCCTTCTAGGTGGTAGAGGTCCTGAGTTTGTAAGGTGCTGTCGAAGGTTCTTGTAGATGGTACACGTTGCTGCCACTGTGTGCTGGTGATGGAGGGAATGTTTAAGGTAGTTGATGGGATGCTGATCAAGCGGGCTGCTTTGTCCTGGATGGTGTCGAGTTTCTTGTGTTGGAGCTGCACCCATCCAGGCAAGTGGAAAGTATTCCAGCACGCTCCTGACTTGGACCTTATAGGCCAAATGGCCATTCCTGTGCTGTTTAATTCTAGGCATTTGAAAAGCATTAACTGGATTTGAGTTTTGATGCACCTCCTGGACAGTGAAAAAGTAGATTTGAAGTAAATGGTACTTGTGAAAATATGACTCGCTTAGAAATGGCTCAATTTAAAAACCAGGACTTGCGCAATAGGTCAATTCTCCATTGAAGTGAAGAAAGGGTGGGAGGAGGTTCATAAGGACCAGTTGGGCGAATGTCCTGATTTTGTGCTGTAAATTCTCTAACAATCCCAGTATTTGTGAGGCAGCTTCTGCAGTCTGAAAGGGACAGGCTGTCATAGCAAGCAGCAGCCTCTACAGCTCTGATAAGTGTAGCAAATTTGGGGTTAATGAGTTCAACATTTTTTAACAGGGCTTTGTTACCAGTATTTTCTCGACAATTGGACAGGTCTCTGAAGATTAGAAAAGGACTAGTTTAAACTTTTTTTTTTTTGTTGAAAACTGTCTAATTGTCTGCCCAAGTGAATCGGCCTGGCTTGACATTTGTACAGTGCTGCTGGAGTGCTATCACCATGGATTAGTGAGTCTTAATTAAATGGGAATGAAAAACTGTGAATAAAAGCTGTCTGAACATTTAGAAAGCAATGGGGCTCCATCAAAATTCATCTCATGAATACAGCCTCTGTTTGCTTGGGGATCCTCTGTTCCAGCTGATGTAGAGAAAGTTATTAGCTCCACTGGATCTTCAATTTTCTTTTTAGGACGCTACAACTGTAATGTTGTTTCCATTCACTTCACACAGATAAAGACTTGCATTTATATAGTGCCTTTGAAGCCATGAAGGCCAACATTTTACAGGCACTGAAATACTTTTTGAAGTGTAGTCACTATTGTAATATAGGAAACACAGCAGCCAATTTGTGCACAGCAAGCTCCCACAAACAATGAGATAATGAGCTAGAAATTCGGTGTTTAATTTTGGTTGAAGGATTACATATTGGCCAGGACGCTAGGGAGAACTCAGCTGCTCTTTGAAATAGTGCCGTGGGGATCTTTTTATATCCAGCTGAATGGCCAAATGGGGTCTAATATTAACAATTCATCCAAATGATGATGGCACCTCAGACTGGGAGTGTCAGCTGAGATTTTGTGGTCAAATCCTGGAATGGGACTTGAACCCATGATCTTCTGAAAGTGTTGGCTTAGATTGTGCTTTTGTGTCCACATTTGTCCTGAGGGATCAACCCATCAATATAAAAATTGCTATCGGACTAAATGTTGGAGAAGTCCCTGTCTAATATCTACCATTATGGTAGATAAAGAGAAGGAAGGATCTATTGGCCTTGGAGACAGTGCAGCAGAGATTTACCAGAATGATGCCTGGGCTACGTCGGTTAAGCAACAAAGATATTAAACAAACTAGGGTTGTATTCCCTGGAATTTAGAAGGTTGGGGGATGATTTGATCGATGTTTTCAAAATATTAAGGGGAACCGATAGGATAGATTGGGAGAAACTATTTCACCTGGTTGGGGAGTTTGGAGGCAGAGTCTAAAAAAAAAAAGTAGAGCCAGACCTTTTCAGGAGTGAAATTTGGAAACCTTTCCACACACAAGATAGAAGTTTGGAATTTTCTTCTGCAAACAGCTATTGGTGCTCGATCAGCTGTTAATTTTAAAACTGCAGCTGATATGTTTGGATAACCATCTACGGGGAGCAAAATACTGCGAATGCTGGAAGTCTGAAATGAGAACAGAAAGTGACTTTTTTTCAGCAGAACGTTAACTCCGTTTCTCTCTACACAGATGCTGCCAGACCTGAATATTTCTGTCACTTTCTTTTCTCATTTCAAAAATCTAAGGGGGAATGGGGCAAAGGTAAGTAATGGAGTTGGGTTGCAGATCAGTAATGATCTCATTGAATGGTAGAACAGACTCAAGGGGCTGAATGGCCTCCTGTTGCTATTCTCTTGTGTCATATTGACCATTTTTTTTTTCTCTTTCTCCCCCTTCCAGATTCACATGGTTGGATGGCATTGGGATTTAAAGTGGAACAATGGTGATTCTACAACAGGTGAGATTATCTGCAACAACTTTAATGGGTGCTATCGAGAGATGCTTTTCACACAAAGGGTTCCGGAAATCTGGAAAACTTTTTTTTTTTTCCCCCCACGCCACCCCCAAAAAGAAAGCTGTTGAGCCTGGGAGTTGACCGAAAATGTTCGCAGTGAGATTTAGATTTTTGGTAGGCAAGGGTACTTGCAAACATGGAACCAAGGTAGGTTGATTGGCTGTAGAATGGTGTGGGGAGGCAGGGGGCGACTGACTCGAGGGGCTGAATGGCCTACTCCTGCTCCTATGTTTCTAAAGTTGTGCACGCCTCCTTGCTTTAAAAGGAAAATGAATTGAATAATGCTGTTTTTAAAGATTACAGCCAAGAATGTCTTGGACCCTTATTGGGCTGAAAGCTGGTTCATACTATGAAACTTTAGACCTGTTGGGCACATGTCCTATGCTTTCATGAGGCAATTGTGGCAGGTTTGTGGCTGTGCGATATCGGAATACTTTACAACGGAACTTTTTCCATCTTCCAACCAGAAGTACAGGAACCAATTTCCATACTTTGGGATTCTGAGTCACCATTTCTGGAAGAAGAGTATCTTTACCGATCTTGAATCACCTTGTGCTATTTGTACTTGGCTTATTCTGTTTTAATGCTGCAGTCCTGAGAGATGATGGGCCCGTTTTGAGGTATTGCTGTGAAATATGACCTGGAGATTAGAATCAGCTCTTTGTAGTTGATAAAGCAATCTTACCTGTGGAAGCTGGTTGCTGAATTCTTTCTTCCAGACTGTTAAGGTGCCACTGGCACTTTATCATGTCTGGGGCACATCTCAAATGGATTCATTCACATGTGATGGAATTTTTGATTTGTTCACTTACATGGTCTACTAATTTATTTCAAATGAAAGCGTTCTCATTATGCTCTTCTCTTTCCCCATCTACTCCAGTTGTGTAACGTCCAACATATTGGCGAAATTGCTTTAAGAATTTCTGACCATCCTGCTGGAGAAGGGATGGTCAACAGAGGTTGTTAAAATTATGAAGGCTTTTGGTAGAGTAACCTCTAGCAAGGACTGGTCAGTACTGATGAATCATCAATTTAAAATGATCACTTGAGAGAGGGAGATCTTCTCTCTTCAATATCTTAAGTGATCTGAAGCTAGGAGTCACAAGCACAGTGGCTCAATTTGTAGATACAAAGCTAACGAAAGTGGTGGATTCCAACTGAGCAGGATAAACTACAGGAGAATTTGGAAAGACAAGTGGCAGATGAAGTTCAATGTTGAGAAATGCACAGTGCTTCACACTGGGGACAAAAAACGGCAGTGAATGTAAACCGGAGCAGATGATCCAATCTCCACAACTTATTTGTATATTTAATTGTATGCAGGTGGTGGGAATTAACTTGAGACTCTATATAAATAGATGCACACTAAAATTGTGATTGGGTTAGGAGGGATTTGCTTGTAATGTGTAACTCTAAATATAACTGTGTAAAGATTGGCTCCAGTTTTCTCCTTCACCAACTGGCTTTCTGGAATAGAACACTTGTTACCTCTATTTCCTGTTGATGTCTCTGTAAATGACACACACTGCTGCTTAACACCATCCAGGGCAAAGCAGCCCACCCACCACCGTAAACATTCATTCACTCCCTCCACCACCAGCACACAGTGGCAGCAGCATGCACCATCTCCAAGATGCAGTGCAGCAACTCACCAAGGATTCTTCGACAGCACCTTCCAAACCCATGATCTCTACCACCTAGAAGGACAAGGACAGCAGACACATGGGAACACCACCACCTGCAAGTTCCCCTCCAAGTTGAACATCATCCTGACTGGAAGCTATATTGCTGTTCCTTCATTGTCACCGGGTCAAAATCCTGGAACTTCCTTCCCAACAGCACTGGCTGTACCTGCACCAGACAGAGAACAGCGGTTCCAGAAAGTGGCTTACCACCACCTCTCAAGCTGATTCTTCCTCATGTGAGTGGGCAGTAACAGTGCAGTGGGGATTTTATTTATAACCCTTCCCACCAGAGTGCTGTAGAAAGCAGAACACCAGCCGCCTTAAAATGTCCTGCCACTAGAGGGAGCAAGATGTGCGACAACTGCTGGAGAGTTCGACAGAACTTTCTAAACCTCATTTAAAATTCTGTCTCCTGTATGTAATTATGGTGCATTTAAAAAAAAAAAAAAAAATGTTCTGACAAACTTTGTTCCTAAAACATGTTAGTGAGACATCGGAGTTAGTGGTGAAGAACTGCAGTCATCATTCCTTTATTTTTCTTTTTCCCCTCTGGCACTGCATGGTATTCAAACTAGAGTTTAGATCTTTAAGATAGAGGGGCACCACTATAGAATGATCTAGAAGGGTAGAAAGGCAGGGTAACGACTGAATGAGAGCCCGTTGTGATGCCTAGAGGTCTAGTTCCCCTATTGCTGACCTCTTGCCTTCTGCACATGGCCATTTAGCTGAAAACACAGCTGACAAATGAAAGACTGTTGTACAATACCCCTGAAGAAACTCCTGGCTTTTCAACTTGGCAAAGCAGTGGCTCAGTCGGCAAGATGTTTGCCTTGGATTCAGATGATTGAGTTCAAGTACCACTGCGGAGGCCTGAGCACAAACTAGGCTGACGCTCGGGGAGGTGTCGTCTTACGGTTGAGCTGTTAAACCGAGGGCCCATCTTTTTCTAGTCAATCACATGAAGATCACCAGGGTGAACTCTTTCCGGTGCCCGGGCCAATTACTTATCCTTCAACAAACATCACTATAAACAGATTATCCAGTCATTATCATGTTGCAGTTTGTGGGAGCTTGCTGTGCACCAGATTGATTCCGACATTACTACAGTGACTAAACTTTAAAAGAATTTCATTGGGTTGTTTGGGACGTCCTGAGGTGGTGAAAGGTGCTATATAAATGCAAGTTCTTTAATGCTATTTCAGATCTTCATATCTACCTTAATGCTTTGCAAGCTAAGTCCCCAGGGCCTGATGGGATCTACCCCAGAATACTGGGGGAGGAAAGGGAAGAAATTGCTGGGGCCCTGACAGAAATCTTTGCTTCCTCATTGGCTACAGGTGAGGTCCCAGAGGACTGGAGAATAGCCAATGTTGTTCCTTTGTTTAAGAAGGGTGGCAAGGATAATCCAGGAAATTATAGGCCAGTGAGCCTTACGTCAGTGGTAGGGAAATTATTAGAGAGGATTCTTCAGGATGGGATTTACTCCCATTTGGAAACAAATGGACTTATTAGCGAGAGGCAGCATGGTTTTGTGAAGGGGAGGTCGTGTCTCACTAACTTGATTGAGTTTTTTGAGGAAGTGACAAAGATGATTGATGAAGGAAGGGCAGTGGATGTTGTCTATATGGACTTCAGTAAAGCCTTTGACAAGGTCCCTCATGGCAGACTGGTACAAAAGGTGAAGTCACATGGGATCAGAGGTGAGCTGGCAGGATGGATACAGAACTGGCTCTGTCATAGAAGACAGAGGGTAGCAGTGGAAGGGTGCTTTTCTGAATGGAGGGATGTGACTAGTTGTGTTCCGCAGGGATCAGTGCTGGGACTTTGCTGTTTGTAGTATATATAAATGATTTGGAGGAAAATGTAGCTGGTCTGATTAGTAAGTTTACGGACGCCACAAAGGTTGGTGCAGTTGCGGACAGTGATGAGGATTGTCAGAGGATACAGCAGGATCTTGGGCGGAGCAATGGCAGATGGAGTTTAATTTGGACAAATGTGAGGTAATGCATTTTGGAAGGTCTAATGCAGGTGGGAAATGTACAGTAAATGGCAGAACCCTTAGGCGTATTGACAGGCAGAGAGATCTGGGCGTACAGGTCCACAGGTCACTGAAAGTGGCAACGCAGGTGGATAAGGCAGTCAAGAAGGCATACGGCATGCTTGCCTTCATCGGTTGGGGCATAGAGTATAAAAATAGGTAAGTCATGCTGCAGCTGTACAGAACCTTAGGTCACACTTCGAATATTGTGTGCAATTCTGGTCGCCACACTAACTGAAGGAAGTGGAGGCTTTGGAGAGGATACAGAAGAGGTTTACCAGGATGTTGCCTTGTCTGGAGGGCATTAGCTATGAGGAGAGGTTGGATAAACTCGGATTGTTTTCACTGGAACGACGGAGGTGGAGGGGCGACATGATAGAGGTTTACAAAGTTATGAGCGGTATGGACAGAGTGGATAGTCAAAAGCTTTTTCCCAGGGTGGAAGAGTCAGTTACTGGGGGACATAGGTTTAAGGTGAGGGGTGCAAAGTTTAGAGGGGATGTGCGAGGCAAGTTCTTTCCACAGAGGGTGGTGAGTGCCTGGAACTTGCTGCAGGGGGAGGTGGTGGAAGCAGGTACGATAGCGACGTTTAAGAGGCATCTTGACAAATACATGAATAGGATGGGAATAGAGGGATACGGTCCCCGGAAGTGCAGAAGGTGTTAGTTTCGTCAGGCATCAAGATCGGCGCAGGCTTGGAGGGCCGAATGGCCTGTTCCTGTGCTGTACTGTTCTTTGTTCTTTAAAACCAGACAATGTATAATCTGTACCCTCTGGCTAAATGTTACATGTTTAAGTATGTTCATGCTGAATAGCTGCCGCAATCAGTATTGATGTTAAATCACTTGAATTGATTATTTTGTCAGAAATAACAGTAATGCTTTGATTAGTCATTAGCTGAGGTTTACATTTACAAATGTGTTGATTAATATTTAGAACAGATAGCAGCAGGAAATAGCCTGGTTTCCTTTTTCTGACCAAGGGACACCCATCTTAAATGGACTCTTCAGACAGCGACACAGAACAAATTTGTTAAATTTCAACCCATTGGCTTTAATCACTTTGAGACTTATTAGGTTGTGACGTGTCGTCTTGTCCCAGTAAACCGGACTAGACCCTTTTTACAAGCCATGAATTTAGCTTCCAATTTGCATGAAAATGATCTCTGTTAATAGTGCTTGGAATCATAGGAATAGGAGGAGGCCATTCAGCCCCTCAAGCCTGCTGTTATTCGATGAGTTTCACTGCCTTGGCTCCATTATCCTTGCCCAACCATCTATCAATCTCGATGTTAAAAGTTCCAACTAAGCCAGCATACACAGCATTTTAGTGGGAGACAATTCCAGATTTCCACTTTCCTTTTGGGTGGAAAAAGTGACTCAACTCCTAAATGGCCTGCCTTTAATTTTAAGGTTTTGTCCTCTTGTACTTGATTTTTCTCCCTGCCCCTAACCAGAGGGTATAGTGGGGACCTGACTACTATTTCATTGAAAGGTGGGAATGGAAGGTCCATGAATCAAGTCCGAGGAAGCCATTCTCGAACTGTATTGGACTCTGATCAGACCACACCTTGGCTACTGTTGTTCACTTCTGGTCACTGAGTAACAGGGGGAACATGCAAGCCCTAGAAGTGATGAGGGGAAGAGCCTCACGATTGATCCCTCAGTTGGCTTCTCCTGATGGCATGGTAGGTGGATATACCATGTGGTGTGATCCTGAGCAGCACAGACCATGTCCAAGATGCAGTCTGGTCATTACAACAGTTGGATGCTACAACTGACATTGTGACCAGGAACGTTTGTGGTTCTGGGTGGAAATTGCTCATGTTTGGCTGTGAGGATGGAATTGGGCTTGACTACGATGACGTCCATGGTCAGACAGCCAGTCTGGATTTCCCCAGTAGGTTTGACCATGAAGAATGGCTGCTCTAGCCTAGTACTGAGTGTACCAGAGCTCCAATAAGCCTCGAAGTCAGGAGGGGAATCTCGCCTCCCAAGTAAGTAAAATTTAGGAATGAGTCTGGACAGCATCCAGCTCTCAAACGCACCTTTTTTTAAAAAAAAAAGTCATCTAGATCAAAATTAAACATTTGTCACAAGCTGGGAATTCTGCAGTGAGTGATTCACTTCCTGATTTCCCCAAATCCTGTCTTCCATCTACAAGGAATAAGTCAGGAATACTCTCCACTTGCCTGGATGAGTGCAGCTCCAACAACACTAAAGAAGCTCGACACCATCCAGGACAAAGGAGCCCACTTAATTGGCACCCCATCTACCACCTTCAACATTCACTCCCTTCACCATTGGTGCACCGTGGCAGCACCATCTACAAGATGCACTGCAGCAACTCACCAAGGCTCCTTTGACAGCACCTTCCAAACCCACTACCTCTACCACCTAGAAGGACAAGGACAACAGATGCATGGGAACGCCACCACCTGCACGTTGCCCTCCAAACCACACACCATATGGCTTGGAACTATATCACTGTCGCTGGGTCAAAATCTTGGAACTCCCTTCCTAATAGCACTGTAGGTGTACCAAGGACTGCAGCAGTTCAAAAAAGCAGCTCACCACCACCTTCTCCAGGGCAATTAGGGATGAGTAACAAATGCTGGCCTCGCCAGTGACCCCCCACATCCCATGAAAGAATAAAATATTTCTGGCCTTGAGCAACTGCTCCAAGGACTTCCGCTGCCCCCCAACCCCCCCACCCCTTTCCCTAGCTCTCAATCATAGACCAAACTACATTGGCAACACTGGGAACAAACCTAATTAATAACTTTTTATGTAGACTTTTAATGTAGTAAATTGTCCCGACTCTTCACAGCAGAGACATTTTAAATGGCCCTCTCCTGCTCCTATTCCTTATAATCTAAAGGAGGGGAGAGAGGGAATTCCCAGAGCTTGGAATCTAGGCAGTTGAATGCATGGTCACCAATGGTGGAGTGATTAAAATTGGGAACAGCAGAATTGGAGGAGCGTGGTGATCTTGGAGGGTTGTAGGGTTGGAATAGATTCGAGAAATCAGGAGAGGGCGAGGATATGAAAGGATGTGAACACGAGGGTGAAGGTGAGAGTTTGAGATGTTACAGACTGAGCTAATGTAGGCCAGTGAGCAGGGGTGGGGGTGATGGGTGACTGATACCCACCCACTCTGTCGAAACAAGACCCAATAGTCAGTTGTCTATATTTCTGTTGTGGAATATTATGTCTGCTCCATTTTTTTTTTTTAAATGGTTCTGATTATAAATTGGATTCTGGGTTGAAAGAAATTACAAAGAACCAAAGCTGTTTGTTGCATTTTGAAGCAGTACAGCGACACTTTATCACTTATGCTATTGTTCATTGTCCTCGTTCAGTTGCTAATATTGTATCTAATCCTCTGAGCTTTTCTCTTGGTATGTGTTTGGCCCTGAGTGGCTGCTTAATGGCGTCAGAGTAAAATTTTTATCAGCTGCTCCAGTTCTAAATTGATTTTGGCATCTCTTTTGTGTGCGTGCACTCTGGCAGTACTTGGCTTCTTAATGAGCTGCACGTTGGGGCAAAACTGAGTTATGGATTGTTCCTTTTTTGTCTTGGCTTAACCTAGTGCTTGAGGGTTCTCGCTATCTCTGCAAAGTTTGTGTAGCTACTTGGCAGAGATCTTGATGCCAGGGGTGGGGGGTGATTGTGAGTCCAAATGTCCGAGGTTCTGTTCACTGTCCTGACTTGGTGATGGAGTAAACGAAAGTGTTGGTCATATTCAGCAGCCATGGCAACCAGTGGCTTGTGTGCAGCGATGGCTGGTGATGCAGATGTCGTCGTCGGTGAGACGGTGAAATTGGTTTGGAATCGAGCTGAGCATTCCACCTCGCTGGTAACTCTCTCTTCTGCCAATGTTTGTTTACTGGGTTGGTTGTGGAGGGACAGCTCTGCATGGGATCTTGGGAGTGCCCTTGAGCAAGGTGTAGGTTTGCTTTGTGTTTGGGGGATTTTTGCCATTGTGCATATCACCCTAGTGAAAGATCTCTGGAGAAGTTGTTGCAAAATACAACAATATTTTATTCAGTACAATTTTCTCCTCAAATGATCCTGTAAGTAAACCACATCTGATCCAGAATGTGTTGATTTAATAGTTGGGAACGGAGCAGGCCAATCAGCACTCCCATGTCTCTGCTCTGCCATATCTCGAACTCCATTTACCCACCTTCGTCTGTAATACCCTCCACAAACCAAAATCCATTATTGCCATTTTGAACTTTCCAATTGCCTCTCCCTTGCCCCAGCGGCTGTTTGAAGGGAGTGTGTTCTTCACACCAAAGGGTAGTTGTAATGTGGAAGTGCTTCCCGGCATCACCCCTGAATTTTGAGGTTCCGTCACCTTGTTCTGGACTCTCCCACCAGGGGAAACCGTTTCTTTTTTTTCTCAATTTCCCCCTCGTGCTCCTCTTCTTGAGTTTGTCTAATGTCCCATTAATGATCAAGCTCCCTGTACAAGATAACGCCAGCTGCTTCAGGTCACCGTTTCTCCGAGGCTATTCATGTGAGCCAGTGAATCATTCAAGCCTGCCCACAGTGCAAGGTTCACGATGGGTACATTTAGTAATATAGTAGCCTTGGATGAGAATGCAAAGTTCAAATTGGACACAACCACTTATTGCCTGATATGGTGAAGTTTTAAAAGACTCTTGCACAAGGCTTGCATTGTGCCCCAGTTACCATGCTTCCTCGCATGCCAACTGGTTTACAGTAATAAAACCTTGTTGCCCAAAGCAATTTACCAACAGAATTTGATCATATTCTGATTTCACTCTTGGCTGGTTCACTACACAGGACTGCTGGCAATAGAAATAGTTGTGTTTCTTTGGCTGCCAGTTTGGAATCAAATGATCTATTCATTGGGTTCGGCTCCACAGACACTTGCTCCCTTCTCCCTCTTGCTGTCCCCTTCCCCCCCTGCCCCCCAGAACCCAGCAGAGTCATTAGCAGCACCTCCTTTTACTTTCCAGTGCTGGCTCCAGCAGGACGGTGAATTTGAGTCAAATTATTTACTGTAAGAATTCGAGAGGGAAGGAAAGATCGGATTAGGAGAAAAAAGATGGAAAGGAAAACATTTAATTTGAAGTGTTTTAAGTCTCAAATTTACTACCTGCAGGAATGAGACTCTGCAGTTTAAATGTTCCCTTTCCGGATTAGAAATTAATTTCAGCATTGCAGTACCATTAGAGGGGTATTTGCACTGTTAATTATCAGCCTTGACTTTCTGCAGTGAGCTTAGCTGCGAATTAATGTTCCTTCCTAACTCTGCGCCCACACAACACTGACAACAGTGTTTCAAGAATCCAGCTACCACCACCTTCTCAAGGGAACTTGGGGATTGACAAATGTTAGCCTGGCCAACAATGCCCACATCCCATGAACAGAACAAAAATGTAGCTGTATCTTTTTTAATTTAAAAAAAAAAAATGAAGGTTCAGGGTAGGTTGCCAGCAAATGAGAGTGGCATAAATTAATCAATTTCTGGTGATTCGCGACTCAGCGCATCTCTTCATTCCCTGAACTTGCTGACCAGTTTGCGCATTAATAGCGGTGCTTGTTGCAAACTTGATATTTTTCCAGGAAGATTCAGCCTATTGATGTAGGGAATGCTGTTCTAATTTTCTGATGATGCTAAAATAGTCGGCATCGCAAAGGATATGGAATAGGATGATTGGTAAAATGGTGCAATGAGAGTGCAAAAAAAACTGGCAGCTAAAACCTAATGCCAATACGTGTGAGGTGGTGCATTTTGATTTTAAAAATATATATGTCAAAATACTTTTTGAGGGAAAGATGGATGATTTGGGAAGAGCAATTGAGACTTGGGGGTTCAGTTTTAACTAACCGCAGCGCCTCAATAAAGCGATGAAAAGCTAATGGAATACTTAATGCCAAAGAATAAACAGTATAGGATGTAAATGTTCAGATGTAATGGTGATTCTAAATAAAACCTTAAAGACCACAGTTCAAAAACTGTGCAGTTTTGAGTTCCACATGTTTTTTTTTGAGATTGAGGTAAGGAACTGGCCGCCCATGCGGGAGGTGGAAGCAGAGGCAATGAATGATTTCAAAAGGAAATTGGATGGGTACTTTTAAGGAAATAAACTTGCAGGGCAACCGGGATCGCGCCGCAGAGAGCGACATGGACTCGATGGGCCAAATGGACTCCTCCTGTGCCGTAAATGTCTCCGACTTCGTGCACAGCTCAGATTCACCAAGATTCCATCTGGTATATGGAACAAAGAAGAAAGACTTGGAAAATGTAGAGGCTATTTTCATTGGCAATAGAGGAGATTATGGGTGATTTGCAAGAAGTGTTTCAACACTATGGAAGGATGGGCCAGAGTAGATTAGTACAGACTGTTTCCAATGATTTCAGAGACCTAGAACAAGACGTGTACTAGATTAGTTGCAAGGCATTTAAGGACAGTAGGAAAATTTTTAATTTTTTTTCACAAGGATTATTTGAAAATGAACTACTGGAGTTAGTGAAGCAGTGACAATATTATAGATTAGATAGGTTGAAGGAAAGGGAAATAAAGGGATTTAAGAACAGTGCAAGAAATTGAACTGGTTAGAACAGAGGTAAAGTATAGTAGCACAGTGAATAAGTTACTGAACTAGTAATCTAGAGATTCGTGCCAGGCAATGGCCATTACAAATGAGAGAATCTAAGCATGGCCCCTTGATGTTCAATGGCATTACCATCACTGAATCCCCCACTATCAATATCCTGGGGGTCACCATTGACCCAGAAACTTAAATGGACCAGCCACATAAATACTGTGGCTACAAGAGCAGGTCAGACGCTGGGAATTCTGCAGTGCGTAATTCACCTCCTGCCTCCCCAATGCCTGTCTGTGCCTTTTAGCTGACAATCAGGAATGTGATGGAATACTCTCCACTTGCCTGGATGGGTACAGCTGCAACAACACTCTAAGTTTGACATGATCCAGGACAAAGCAGCCCACTTGATTGGCACCTCATCCACCACCTTCAACATTCACTCCCTCCGCCACCAATGTACAGTGGCAGCAGTGTGTACCATCTACAAGATGCACTGCAGCAACTTACTAAGGCTCCTTTTGAAAGCACCTTCTAAACCCCTGACCTCTACAAACTAGAAGGATGAGGACAGCAGATGCATGGGAACACCACCACCTGCAAGTCCCCCTCCAAGCTACATACCATCCTGACTTGCAGCGATATTGCCATTCCTTCACTGTCGCTGGGTCAATATCCTGGAGCTCCCTTGCTAAATGCACTGTTGGTGTACCTACACCCCAAGGACTGCAGCAGTTCAAGAAGGCGGATCGTCACCACCTTCTCGAGGACAGTTGGGGATGGGCAATAAATGCTGGCCTAGCCACCAACACCTACACCCCCATGAATGAATTTTTTAAAAATTGGGCTAATATGGAGACACAAGTTCAAATCCCAGCATGGTAGCTGGGGATTTTAAATTTAGTGAATAAATAAATCTGGAATAAAAAGTCATGGTGACCATAAAACTGTTGGATTGTTCTGAAAAACCCATCAGTTTAGTTTAGAGATACAGCACTGAAACAGGCCCTTCGGCCCACCGAGTCTGTGCCGACCATCAACCACCCATTTATACTAATCCTGCACTAATCCCTCAAATGGCTCAGAACGCATACTGTCCATCCGACTGCTCACCACCTCTGGTCCAGTACACCGACTCAGCATCTATGCTCCAACACTCTGCTCCGCACCTGAAGCTAAAGACCAGTTCTATGAACAACTCCATAACATCATTAGCAGCATCCCCAACACCGAACACCTATTCCTGCTGGGGGACTTTAATGCCAGGGTTGGGGCCGACCATGACTCATGGCCCTCCTGCCTTGGGCGCTATGGCGTTGGAAGGATGAATGAGAACGGGCAGAGACTGCTTGAGTTGTGTACCTATCATAACCTCTGCATCACCAACTCGTTCTTTCACACTAAACCCTGTCACCAGGTTTCATGGAGGCACCCAAGATCACGTCGTTGGCACCAGCTAGACCTCATTGTCACAAGGCGAGCCGCCTTAAACAGTGTTCAAATCACACGCAGCTTCCACAGTGCGGACTGCGACACCGACCACTCCCTGGTGTGCAGCAAGGTTAGACTCAGACCAAAGAAGTTGCATCATTCCAAGCAGAAGGGCCACCCGCGCATCAACACGAGCAGAATTTCTCACCCACAGCTGTTACAAAAATTTCTAAATTCACTTGTAACAGCCCTTCAAAACACTCCCACAGGGGATGCTGAGACCAAGTGGGCCCACATCAGAGACGCCATCTATGAGTCAGCTTTGACCACCTACGGCAAAAGTGCGAAGAGAAATGCAGACTGGTTTCAATCTCATAATGAAGAGCTGGAACCTGTCATAGCCGCTAAGCGCATTGCACTTTTGAACTACAAGAAAGCCCCCAGCGATTTAACATCCGCAGCACTTAAAGCAGCCAGAAGTACTGCACAAAGAACAGCTAGGCGTTGCGCAAACGACTACTGGCAACACCTATGCAGTCATATTCAGCTGGCCTCAGACACCGGAAACATCAGAGGAATGTATGATGGCATGAAGAGAGCTCTTGGGCCAACCATCAAGAAGATCACCCCCCTCAAATCTAAATCGGGGGACATAATCACTGACCAACGCAAACAGATGGACCGCTGGGTTGAGCACTACCTAGAACTGTACTCCAGGGAGAATGCTGTCACTGAGACTGCCCTCAATGCAGCCCAGCCTCTACCAGTCATGGATGAGCTGGACATACAGCCAACCAAGTCGGAACTCAGTGATGCCATTGATTCCCTAGCCAGCGGAAAAGCCCCTGGGAAGGACAGCATTACCCCTGAAATAATCAAGAGTGCCAAGCCTGCTATACTCTCAGCACTACATGAACTGCTATGCCTGTGCTGGGACGAGGGAGCAGTACCCCAGGACATGCACGATGCCAACATCATCACCCTCTATAAAAACAAAGGTGACCGCAGTGACTGCAACAACTACCGTGGAATCTCCCTGCTCAGCATAGTGGGGAAAGTCTTTGCTCGAGTCGCTCTGAACAGGCTCCAGAAGCTGGCCGAGCGCGTCTACCCTGAGGCACAGTGTGGCTTTCGTGCAGAGAGATCGACTATTGACATGCTGTTCTCCCTTCGTCAGATACAGGAGAAATGCCGTGAACAACAGATGCCCCTCTACATTGCTTTCATTGATCTCACCAAAGCCTTTGACCTCGTCAGCAGACGTGGTCTCTTCAGACTACTAGAAAAGATCGGATGTCCACCAAAGCTACTAAGTATCATCACCTCATTCCATGACAATATGAAAGGCACAATTCAACATGGTGGCTCCTCATCAGAGCCCTTTCCTATCCTGAGTGGTGTGAAACAGGGCTGTGTTCTCGCACCCACACTTTTTGGGATTTTCTTCTCCCTGCTGCTTTCACATGCGTTCAAATCCTCTGAAGAAGGAATTTTCCTCCACACAAGATCAGGGGGCAGGTTGTTCAACCTTGCCCCTCTAAGAGCGAAGTCCAAAGTACGGAAAGTCCTCATCAGAGAACTCCTCCTCTTTGCTGACGATGCTGCTTTAACATCTCACACTGAAGAATGCCTGCAGAGTCTCATCGACAGGTTTGCGTCTGCCTGCAATGAATTTGGCCTAACCATCAGCCTCAAGAAAACGAACATCATGGGGCAGGACGTCAGAAATGCTCCATCCATCAATATTGGCGACCACGCTCTGGAAGTGGTTCAAGAGTTCACCTACCTAGGCTCAACTATCACCAGTAACCTGTCTCTAGATGCAGAAATCAACAAGCGCATGGGTAAGGCTTCCACTGCTATGTCCAGACTGGCCAAGAGAGTGTGGGAAAATGGCGCACTGACACGGAACACAAAAGTCCGAGTGTATCAGGCCTGTGTCCTCAGTACCTTGCTCTACGGCAGCGAGGCCTGGACAACGTATGCCAGCCAAGAGCGACGTCTCAATTCATTCCATCTTCGCTGCCTTCGGAGAATACTTGGCATCAGGTGGCAGGACTATATCTCCAACACAGAAGTCCTTGAAGCGGCCAACACCCCCAGCTTATACACACTACTGAGTCAGCGGCGCTTGAGATGGCTTGGCCATGTGAGCCGCATGGAAGATGGCAGGATCCCCAAAGACACATTGTACAGCGAGCTCGCCACTGGTATCAGACCCACCGGCCGTCCATGTCTCCGTTATAAAGACGTCTGCAAACGCGACATGAAATCGTGTGACATTGATCACAAGTCGTGGGAGTCAGTTGCCAGCATTCGCCAGAGCTGGCGGGCAGCCATAAAGACAGGGCTAAATTGTGGCGAGTCGAAGAGACTTAGTAGTTGGCAGGAAAAAAGACAGAGGCGCAAGGGGAGAGCCAACTGTGCAACAGCCCCAACAAACAAATTTCTCTGCAGCACCTGTGGAAGAGCCTGTCGCTCCAGAATTGGCCTTTATAGCCACTCCAGGCGCTGCTTCACAAACCACTGACCACCTCCAGGCGCGTATCCATTGTCTCTCGAGATAAGGAGGCCCAAAAGAAAGAACACTAATCCCATATTCCTACCACATCCCCACCTGTCCCTATATTTCCCTACCACCTACCTATACTAGGGGCAATTTATAATGGCCAATTTACCTATCAACCTGCAAGTCTTTGGCATGTGGGAGGAAACCTGAGCACCCGGAGGAAACCCACGCAGACACGGAGAACTTGCAAACTCCACACAGGCAGTACCCAGAATTGAACCCGGGTCGCTGGAGCTGTGAGGCTGCGGTGCTAACCACTGCGCCACTGTGCCGCCCCTGGTTCACTAATGCCATTTTTTATTGGGAAGGAATTCTGACTCCAGACCACAGCAATGTGCTTGACTCTTATCTGCCCTCTGAAATGCCTGAACAAGGTACTGTGTTGTATTCAAGAAGGCAGCTCACCACCACCACCTTAAGTGTGGGCAATAAATGCTGACCTTGCCAGTGATGCCCACACAGTGAGTGAATTTTTTTTTTTTTTTTTTTGAAGGTGAAAATCCCTGGAATGATATTAGCAGCTGCTCTTTAGTCAGAAAAGTTCTGTTGCAGAATAATGTGGAGAAAGGAAATCTATGCAGATTAATTTTGGTTTTTGCCTAACCCTCCCATCTGAGCAAAACTGTGGCACGTCCATTTCAACGTAGGCAGATGTGAGATCGTCCACTTTGACTTTTTTTTTAAATAAAAAGATCAGTTCTTTCTAGATAGTGAAAAGCTAGAGGCTTGGGGGTCCAGGCACACCAATCATTAAAATGTCATGAACAGGTGCAGAAAATAATCAAAAATGCTAATGGAATGCAGACCATCATGGCAAGAGGGTTAGAAGTCATGCTTCAACTATATAAAGCCCTGGTTAGTCCACACTTGGAGTACAGTGAGCAGTTCTGCAAACCACACCTTAGGAAGGATATATTGGCCTTTGAAGGAGTGCAGTATAGATGTACTATAATGGTACTTGGACTCCAAGGGTTAAGCTATGATATTCCCTGGAATTTAGAAGATTAAGTGGTGATTATAGAGTCAGAGTTATATAGCACAGAAACAGGCCCTTTGGCTCATCAAGCACCTATCTATTCTAATCCCATTTTCCAGCACTTGGCCCGCAGCCTTGTAAGCTTCGGCATTTCAAGTGCTCATCTAAATACTTCTTAAATGTTGAGGGTTCCTGCCTCTACCACCCCCTTCAGGCAGTCTGTTCCAGATTCCAACCACCCTCTGGGTGAAAAACTTTTTCTCAATCCCCTCTAAACCTCCTGCCCGTTACGTTAAATCTTTGCCCCCTGGTTATTGGCACCTCCACTCAGGGGGAAAAAGTTTCTTCCTACCTATCTGATCTATGCCCTTCATAATTTTGTATACCTCAATCAGGTCCCCCCCTCAGCCTTCTCTGCTCTAAGGAAAACAACCCTAGCCTATCCAGTCTCTCTTCATAGCTGAAATTCTTCAGCTTAGGCAACATTCTAGTGAATCTCCTCTGCACCCTCTCCAGTGCAATCACATCCTTCCTATAGTGTGGCGACCAGAACTGTACACAGTACTCCAGCTGTGGCCCAACAAGCATTTTATACAGCTCCATCATAACCTCCCTGCTCTTATATTCTGTGCCTCGGCTAATAAAGGCAAGTATCCCATATGCCTTCCTAACCACCTTACCTACCTGCTGCCTCAGTGATCTATGGACAAGTACACCAAGGTCCCTCTGACCCTCTACTTCCTAGGGTCTTGCCATCCATTGTATATTCCTTTTGCCTTGTTAGTCCTCCCAAAATACATTACCTCACACTTCTCAGGATTAAATTCCATTTGTGATTTCTCTGCCCATTTTCCCAGCCCATCTATATCAAAGAACAAAGAAAATTACAGCACAGGAACAGGCCCTTCGGCCCTCCAAGCCTGCGCCGATCCAGATCCTCTACCTAAACATGTCGCCTATTTTCTAAGGGTCTGTATCTCTTTGCTTCCTGCCCATTCATGTATCTGTCTAGATACATCTTAAAAGATGCTATCGTGCCCGCGTCTGCCACCTCCATTGGCAACGCGTTCCAGGCACCCACCACCCTCTGCGTAAAGAACTTTCCACGCATATCCCCCCTAAACTTTTCCCCTTTCACTTTGAACTCGTAACCCCTAGTAATTGAATCCCCCACTCTGGGGGGGAAAAAGCTTCTTGCTATCCACCCTGTCTATACCTCTCATGATTTTGTACACCTCAATCAGGTCCCCCCTCAACCTCCGTCTTTCTAATGAAAATAATCCTCATCTACTCGACCTCTCTTCATAGCTAGCGCCCTCCATACCAGGCAACATCCTGGTGAACCTCCTCTGCACCCTCTCCAAAGCATCCACATCCTTTTGGTAATGTGGCGACCAGAACTGCACGCAGTATTCCAAATGTGGCCGAACCAAAGTCCTATACAACTGTAACATGACCTGCCAACTCTTGTACTCAATACCCCGTCCGATGAAGGAAAGCATGCCGTATGCCTTCTTGACCACTCTATTGACCTGCGTTGCCACCTTCAGGGAACAATGGACCTCAACACCCAAATCTCTCTGGACATCAATTTTCCCCAGGACTTGTCCATTTACTGTGTAGTTCACTCTTGAATTGGATCTTCCAAAATGCATCACCTCGCATTTGCCCTGATTGAACTCCATCTGCCATTTCTCTGCCCAACTCTCCAGTCTATCTATATTCTGCTGTATTCTCTGACCATCCCCTTCACTATCTGCTACTCCACCAATCTTAGTGTCGTCTGCAAACTTGCTAAACAGACCGCCTATACTTTCCTCCAAATCATTTATGTATATCACAAACAACAGTGGTCCCAGCACGGATCCCTGTGGAACACCACTGGTCAAACGTCTCCATTTTGAGAAACTCCCTTCCACTGCTTCTCTGTCTCCTGTTGCCCAGCCAGTTCTTTATCCATCTAGCTAGTACACCTTGGACCCCATGTGCCTTCACTTTCTCCATCAGCCTACCATGGGGAACCTTATCAAATGCCTTACTGAAGTCCATGTATATGACATCTACAGCCCTTCCCTCATCAATTAACTTTGTCACTTCCTCAAAGAATTCTATTAAGTTGGTAAGACATGACCTTCCCTGCACAAAACCATGTTGCCTATCACTGATAAGCCCATTTTCTTCCAAATGGGAATAGATCCTATCCCTCAGTATCTTCTCCAGCAGCTTCCCTACCACTGACGTCCGGCTCACCGGTCTATAATTACCTGGATTATCCCTGCTACCCTTCTTAAACAAGGGGACAACATTAGCAATTCTCCAGTCCTCCGGGACCTCACCCATGTTTAAGGATGCTGCAAAGATATCTGTTAAGGCCCCAGCTATTTCCTCTCTCGCTTCCCTCAGTAACCTGGGATAGATCCCATCCGGACCTGGGGACTTGTCCACCTTAATGCCTTTTAGAATACACAACACTTCCTCCCTCCTTATGCCGACTTGACCTATCGTTCTGTCATCTAACGCTTTCCTCAATACTATTTACAACACCACCAATTTTTGTGTCATCGGCAAACTTACTGATCATACCTCATATGTACATCTAAATCATTAATGTACACTACAAACAGCAAGGGTCCCAGCATCGATCCCTGCGGTACACCACTGGTCACAGACTTCCAATTGCAAAAACAACCCTAGACCATCACCCTCTGCCTCCTGCCACTAAGCCACTTTTGGATCCAATTTGCCAAATTGCCCTGGATCCCATGGGCTGTTACCTTCTTGACCAATCTCCCATGTGATACCTTATCAAAAGCCTTACTGAAATCCATCAACTGCTTTACCCTCATCTACACACCTAATCACCACCTTGAAAAATTCAGTCAAATTTGTTCGACACAATGTCCCCCTGACAAAGCCATGCTGACTCTTCTTGATTAATCCCTGCCTCTCCAAGTGGAGATTAATCCTGTCCCTCAGAATTGTTTCCAATAATTTCCCTGCTACTGATGTTAGACTCACCGGCCTGTAATTACCTGGTTTATCCTTACTACCCTTCTTGAATAATGGTACCACATTCACTGTCCTCCAGTCCTCTGTCACCTCTCCTGTGGCCAGAGAGGATTTGAAAATTTGTGTCTGAGCCCCTGCGATCTCCTCCCTTGCCTCACATAGCAGCCTGGGATACATCTCATCTGGGCTTGAGGATTTATCCACTCTTAAGCACACTAAAACTGCTAATACTTCCTTTCAACGCTAATTTGTTCAAGTATATCACAATCTCCCTCCCTGTTCTCTACACCTGCATCGTCCTTCTCCATAGTGAACGCAGATGAAAAGTAATCATTTGAAACCTCACCTACATCCTTCAGCTCTACACACAGATTGCCACTTCGGTTCCTAATGGGCCCTACTCTTTCCCTGGTTATCCTCTTGCCCTGAATATACTTATAAAATGCCTTGGGATATTCCTTTATCTTGCCCGCCAGTGTTTTTTCATGCCCCCTCTTCGCTCTCCTAATTTTTAAGTACCCCGCTACACTTTCTATATTCCTCTAGTGTCTCTGTTGTTTTCAGCCCTCTAAATCTGCCCTCTAAATTTTTTCCTTATCCAATCCTCTATATCCCTTACAGTCCAGAGTTCCCTGAACTTGTTGGTCCTGCCCTTCACTTTTACGGGATCAAAGTTTTCAAGATGGACCAGTTCCTTTTAATATCTACCCTATTTCAGCTGGCTGGGGAGTCTAGGACTAGTGGTTATTGTCTCATAAATTAGAGCCAGATCTTTGAGGTGAAATTAGGAAACACTTCTACACACAAAGGGTGGCAGAAGTTTGAAACTCACTTCCACAAACAACAATTAATGCTAGATCAATTGTTAACAATCTATCAATTGTGGTTTTAAAATTGTTATCAAAGTTTTAAGGGATATGGGGCAAAGGCAGGTGTATGGAGTTAGGTTGCAGATCAGCATGATCTCATGATCATAGAATGGTTTCCTTCTGTGCTGTAACCATTCAGCCAGTCGTGTCCGTGCTGGCCCTCCAAGAGAATTTAGCTAGTCCCACTCATCTGCTCTTTCCTCTTCAGCCCTACAAATTTGTTCTGTTCAAGTACTTATCCAGTTCCCTTTTGAAAGCCTTGATTTGAATCTGCCTCCTCCACACTCTGGCAGCGCATTCCAGATCCTAACCACTCTGTTTTCTTTCAAAGTTTTTCCTCATGTCCCCATTTGTTTCTTTGGCCACTCACCTTTCTGCCAATGGGAACAGTTTCTCTCTACCTCCTCTGTCCAGACCCCTCGTTATTTTGAACACCTCTATCACTTCTCATCTCAAGGAGAACAACCCCAGCTTCTCCAATCTGTTTGCATAACTCAATAACACCTATTGGATGGTAAGAAGGAGTGTACCAGCAGAGTAATGATTGGAGGCTTAAAAATGAAAGGGAAGGAAAAATGGTCACGCAGTTGAACAAACTACTTTTCTAATGCTGTAAACCGCCCCCTTAGAACATTTGACGCTTTCAAAAGCCACATTATATCTTTTTTTTTCTTTTTGGTTTTGTTGTGCCCCTCCTACCCTACCCTACTCCCAACCTGCTTCCTGTCCATTTTATTATGGCCATGGTGCCCTCCCATTTATCTGAAGAATCCTTCAGTTGGCATGTAGGGGCCCTGAGCATGTCGTGAAGTATTGGCAGTGCACAAATGGAGCCGGTGGCATAGTGGTAATATCAATGAACTAGTAAGCCAGAGGCCCAAGCTAATGCCCTGGGGGCATGGGTTCAAATCCCACCAAAGCAGCTGGTGGAATTTAAATTCAATTAATAAAACAAATCAGGAATTGAAAGCTAGCCTCAGTTTCGTGGCACCATTGCCATGAAAACCCATCTGGTTCACTGATGTCCTTTTTAGGGAAGGAAATCTGCCATCCTTGCCTGGTCTGGCCTACATGTGACTCCAGACCTACAGTAATGTTGTACTCTTAACTGCCCTCTGAAAGCCATTTGGGGGTGGGCAACAAATGCTGGCCTTGCCAGCAATGCCCACATCCCATGAAAGAATTCAAAACAAAAGTGCTACAGTGTGAAATGTTGTATGTGGACACTCGGTAGGAAAGGGTACAGCCTAGGGTTGCCAACTCTAATTAGCCATATTCCTGGAGTTTTACTTATGATCTTCCACCCACCCTCACACCCCTCTGCAATTTCTGATTTTTATAACTGAGCACTTGGTTATTAAAGAGAATGAGAAAACACACTTGGTTTAGTGACACTGCTGCAAGCAAACCCTGGAGATTATCTTTAATTCCTGGACAACGCTGGAGAGTTGTTAACCTTGCTTCAAGCAATGTGAGACTGATGTACAGAAAACCCAATCCACCAATCCTCCAGCACCCAGCTCCTGACCCGTAACAGATACAATTTTAATGGTTTAATTTGCGCTGTATCTTATTGCAGTGAATCACCAAATTGAATTCTGACATCCGTATACGATCACTGTCAAGGGGCAGTGGGAATCGAACAGGGTTAAGCTAATAAATTTCTCATGTCCTGTTCTGGTGCAGTGGGCTTGTAATATGCGACAGGTCAGCCACAAAGCTTTGAGGTCAACCATGGATACTTGCATATAGATTGAAAGATAGATTGTTCTGACCAGAGGTAGAGAACATTTTTTTTTCCCTCATTAAATGATAAGGTTCGTAGGATTAGCCCTTTTCTAGCGAGCAAGTAGTTTATTATCTGACTGTCCCAGGGTTTAAGGCAATTAAATAGTGTGGCTGAATTAACAGGAATATTTATGGACATCTGAGAGTTTAATATTGTCGTGTGTATGTGTCACCATGTCCTTTAGTGAGACAGCTATTGGCCCAAACAAACACTTCAATTTATGGTTTTAATTTCCATTGATGGTCTGTTTGTAGAAGCAGCTTCTTTAAGGCAGTAGTATGCCTCTGACAAATTGTTTTGTGCGGTTGAGGATGTATCATTTCCAGTCAGAGTTCCTTTTTGCTGTTCTCTTGCAGTTTTGTTAAGAACACAAAACAGTGTTTTAATGCAGAAAACCCTATCATGATGAAATTGCGTGACATCCTCGTTTTTCAAGCAACTATTCACAAGACGGCTGATACAATTATTATCTCGAAAGGCAATCTACTTCAGCATATGGAAACTAAAACCATAAATTGAGGTGTTTCAACCACTGACTGACACTGCCCCACACACTGCATTCGTTAAATATTTAAACACTCGCCCACCCATAGGCTAAGCTGGTGCTGGGGAAAATAGCAATCAGTCCTGTCTCATTCTCTTCCATCATCAATGGGTGTACAGCAATGGGATCTTGCTGTTCTGCTCCTGACACCATTCTGGTCCCATGAAATATAATCTTAAGAAAATTCTTTGTGTGAAAGAAAGAACTGACACGCATTAATATAGTGCCTTTCACAATTTCAGAAGGTCTCCAAACACTATACAGCCAATGAAATAGTTTTCTGAAATGTTGTAATGTAGGAAATACGGCAGCCAATTTGCGCACTGCAAAATCCCATAAACAGCAATGTGACAATGACCAGATCATCTGTTTGTGATGTTGGAGGAATAAATATTGGCAGGACATGAGGGATAACTCCCCTGCTCTTCTTTGAAATAATGGAATCTTTATGCCAATCTGTGAGGGCAGACAGGCCTTCGCTTAAATATCTCATTTGAAAGGCCTATGATAGTGAAACTTCCCCTCAGTCCTGCACTAGAGTGTCAGCCTGGATTATATGCTCAAGTCTCTAGGCTAGGACTTGGTTGACCTCTGGCCCAGTTGGGAGTTGTCGCCTGCCATGTAATTCTGTTCGGTCTGGAGAAGAGAAGGTTGAGAGGAGATTTGATGGAGGTGCTCAAAAATGAGGGGTCTGGACAGAGTAAATAGGGGAACTGTTCCCATTGGTGGAATGATTGAGAACCAGGTGCACTAATTTAAAGTGATTTGGCAAAAGAACCAAAAGTGATGGAGGCAAAATGTTTTTACACAGCGAGTGGTTCGGATCGGGAATGTATGATCTCTAGACTGAAATGAGGTTTGGCTGAGTTAGTAAGCAATGAATCAAAGACTGAGACAACATGATGTTGAACATAATGGAGTCATCTTTATTCTGTTTTACTTTTACTTTCCCTTTGATTATTTGATTAGAGATACAGCACTGAAACAGGCCCTTCGGCCCACCGAGTCTGTGCCGAACATCAACCACCCATTTATACTAATCCTACACTAATCCCATATTCCTACCAAACATCCCCACCTGTCCCTATATTTCCCTACCACCTACCTATACTAGTGACAATTTATAATGGCCAATTTACCTATTAACCTGCAAGTCTTTTGGCTTGTGGGAGGAAACCGGAGAACCCGGAGAAAACCCACGCAGACACAGTGAGAACTTGCAAACTCCACACAGGCAGTACCCGGAATCGAACCCGGGTCACTGGAGCTGTGAGGCTGCGGTGCTAACCACTGCGCCACTGTGCTGGCACGTGTTCTCTACAGCAGCCCAAGTGTACAGGATGCACTGCCTGAGAGTGTGGTGGAGGCAGATTCGATCGTGGCATTCAATAGGAAATTGAATAATTATCTGAAGAGCGAAAAGATTTGGGGAAAGAGGGGGGAAATGGGACTAAGTGTATAGCTCTTGCACAGTCAGCATAAACCCGATGGGCTGAATGGACTCCCTCTGTGCTGTAACCATTCTATGATTCTAGTCATTCAACTCCTAATTGTAAATTATTTCCAATATTTCTGCCCCATTCTGTGAACAAGGAAACACTAAAGCACTAGCCAGGAATGTAAAAGTTAGCGGTGATACCTGAGGACTTTGCACAACATTGTTTTGCCCCCATGTGGCATTTTTTAATCCACTCTTTATTTTCCCACACCTCCCACTCCAAATAAGATGGTACCACAATACTAGAAATACAAAATAGCCAGGCATTTCTTGGGTTCTTTATAAAGCTTTAGTCTTCATGCCCTGTTTCATGAAGGTGCTAATTGTTAGGCAAGGATATTAAAGATGACTGAGCAAAGGCAGTTAGACGGAGTAAAGACACAGATCAGCCGTGATCTAAATGAGTAGTGGAACAGTCTCGAGGGGGTGAATGAGCTCCTCCTGTCCATGTTCCTTTAGTGAGAAACTTGCCATCCTTGTCCTATCTGGCTCTTAAATTCCACCACCACATTTTCGAGGCAACTGGGAATCATGGGGAAAGTTTACAGCACAGGAAGAGGCCACTTGATCCATCGTGTCTGGTGCAGATGGACAGTAAGTGTTGGTGTTGCAAGTGACACCTGTGTTCCGAGAACTAACTTTTTTTTTACAAAATAACTGCAACTAGTTATTAAACTCTGCTTTATGATTCTGAAGCTAAATTCTCAGTTCTCTAGACATCTGGGTTTTGAATTTTGGGAAGGAATCAATTGTACTTTTAAAATTGGTAAGTGCACAGACAGATGCACGTTCCTGTTACAGTCAGTGAAGTAAGGCAGTATAACTTTGTTCCTGTGCAAGTGTGAAATGATACCTGACAAATTGGTTACATTTGTGTGTCTCATTCTCGCCCATTGCCTGGAATTTCGGGCAATGCCAAGATGCCCTGTGGAATGGGGTGAACCTTGTTTGCCTCACCTATTGTAATCTAAATATGTTCAGCTTGTTTTAATAGCACTTCTGATAACGCAAAGTAAGTAGCAATATTGACACAGGGCGATCGAGCAGAATGCCTTAATCGGAAGCTTAAAGGGATGAGTGATTTTTAGCTACCAGGTTAGGTTGGAGAAGCTGAGGCTGTTCTCGAAGAAAAGGCAATTGAGGGAAAATTTGATAGAGATGTTCATGGTTATGACCAGCTTAGACAAGTTAGACAAAGAAAAGCTATTCCCATTAGCTGATGGCTCAAGGACTAGGGGACACAGATTTACAGTTGTGAGCAAGGAATACAGGGGGGGCAACATGAAGAACTTTTTTATGCAGTGTGTGGTAATGATCTGGGACTCGCTGCCCACGAGGGTGGTGGAAACAAAGACGATCAATGATTTCAAAAGGAAATTGGATGTGCACTTGAGGGAAATAAATGCAGGGCTATGGGGATCGAGTGGGGGAATACTCTGCAGAGAGCCAGCAGGGACTCCATGTACCAAATTGCCACCTCCTGTGCTTTGAGGTTAAGACAATGGATTAAAAGGACATGCGCCAAAACCGGAGAGAGATTTGTTGAGGTCCAGTGTGAGTCAGAAGCTCTCCAATCAAGTAGCTAACCTACAAAGGGTGTGTTTTATGTTTCTCTCTCCACGTTATCGAGACATTATCCCAAAGTGCTCTGCATTTACATAGCACCTTCATGACCTCAATGTCCTAGAGCACTTTACAGCCAATAAATTACTTTTGAAATGTCATCATTGCTGTAATGTAATGGAGTAATTTTCGTACAGCAATCTCCCATGATATAAGTGATCAGGAAACCTGCCTTGATTAGTTTTAAGGGATGAATATTGTCCAGGACACTGGAGAATGTGCTCTGCTCCTCTTCGAATAGTGCCAGGCATGGGATCTTTTTACACATGATGGAGCTTGAGCTTAATATCTCACGCAGGAACTATAGATTTTCCAGATCATCCATCAGTGGCAGGTGTGGGGAGAGAAAGCTAATGCAAGATTTTCTGCAATACCCTATCTGGAAGATCATTCCAATTGTTGATTGCTACTTGATTGGAGAGCTTCTTCCTCACACTGGACCTCAACAAATCTCTCTCCGGCTTTGGTGCATGTCCTTTTAATCCATTGTCTTAACCTCAAAGTAGTGTTACGGATTTACATTGTTTCTAACATTTTAATATTTTGTATAGTTCTAAACCCAATGTCTGTCTAACTCCATCTGACAACTCAGCCCTTTGATGCAGGGGATTAGCTTCATGAATCTTGTGGGATAAATAGACTTGCATTTATATAGCGCTTTTCCCAACCTTGGAATTTCCGAAAGTGCTTTCCAGCCAATGAAGTACTTTGATTACAGATCATCAGCTTTTTTTAGTGATGTTGGTTGAGGGATAAATGTTGGCCAGGACAGGAGAAAGAACTCTCCCTCTGCTCTTCAAAGACATTTAGGATGCATCTTCAGATGCTGGTAACCCTGTTGTGCATTTTGAGAATTCTCTGCCTTGCATTATTTTTAATATTTTCTGGTCCTGGTCAAGCAACATTGCGATGATTTTTTAAAGTTATTATCCTTATTTTCAAATCCCTCTCTATTTCTGTAATCTTCACCAGCCCCACTACTCTGAGATATCTGCACTCCTCTTGTGCATCCTGATTTTATGGCTCCATCATTGGTGGCCGCGCCTTCCTGTGCCAATTCCCAAGCTCTGGAATACCACCCTACGCCCCTCCCTGCCTCTCCCCCTCGCTTTCCTCCTTTAAGACACTCCTTAAAAGCTGCCTCTTTGACCAAGCTTTTGTCATCTGACCTAATATCACCTTTTGTGGCTCACTGTCATTTTATTTTATAAAGCTCTTGTGAAATGCCTTGGGACGTTTAATTATGTTAAAGGTGCTATGTAAATATTTGGATGTCGGCATCACTGGGCAATAACTGTTGGCTTTGCCATCACTACTTACCATTGAGAAGGTAAGGGTGTGCTAAACTTTTGACCACTGCAGTCCATGTGCTATACGTACACTTACAGTGCTGTTAGGGAAGGACTTCCAGGATTTTGACCCAATGATAATGAAGGAATGGCAATGTAGTTCCAAGTTACGATGGTGTGTGACCTGGAGGTGGTGGTGTTCCGATGCACCTGCTGCCCTTGTCCTTATAGGTGCTAGAGATCACTGCATTGGGAAATGCTGCCAAAGAAAGCTTGGCAACTTCCTACAGTGCATCTGCAGATAGCACACTGCAACTGCAGTGCAACTTGGCGTACTTGCAGCATTGGAAGCCTACCTATTACTCAGCCATTGTAACGATAATGTTCAAAACCTCAATCATTGGTATCACGGAGATAGCAGTCTATGCAATAAATTATTGAACTCTCCTTGGTTCAAGCTGCATCTCTGCTGTTAAGTTCTCTTTCAGCAGGAGAGCTTATTATTAGTGTTGCGTTACCCACATTCCTTACAAGTTCATTATTACTTTGTACCATATGGGAGTGAGACAGAATACATTTTGGTGCCATTTTTGCCTCTGCTCCTACCTTCCCATTAATGAAAGAACTTGCATTTATATAGCGCCCTTCACAACCTTTGGACATCACGGCCAATGAAGTTTTTTTTTGAAGTATAGTCACTGTTAAGTAAGAAACGCAGCAGCCAACTTGTGCACAGCAAGCTCCCACAAACAGCAATATGAAAATGAGAATCTTTTTTTCAGTGATGTTGGTAGGGGGATAAATATTGGCCCAGGACACCAGGGAGCCAGCAGAGTTCTGATGAAAGGTTACAGACCAGAAACGTTAAAACACTCTCCCTCCCCAGATGCTGCTCGACCTGCTCAGTGTTTATTGCATTTTTTTTAAATTTGATTTTCAGCATTGGCAGTATTTCACTTTTGTATAAGAGTAGGGAAGCCTTGTTACAACTGTACAGGACATTGGTGAGACCATATCTAGAGTACTGTGTACAGTTTTGGTCTCCTTATTTAAGGATACTGAGGAGGCTTGAGAGGATGCTGAGAGGATTTTTGCCCTCGTGGGGGAAACTGGTACTAGGGGCACCGTTTCAGAATAAGGGGTTGCCCATTGAAGACTGAGATGAGGAGGAATTCCTTCTCTTGAGGGCTGTGAATCTTTGGAATTCCCTACCCCGAACAGCTGTGGAGGCTAGGTCATTGAATATATTCAAGGCTAAGATAGACAGATTTTTAAACTGTGGGGGAATCGAGGGTTTTGGAGAACAGGCAGGAAAGTAGAGTTGAGGCCAAGATCAGAGCAGCCATGATCTTATTGAATGGCGGAGAAGTCTCGAGGGGCTGTATGTCCTACTCCCTGTTCCTTTTATGTTCTACAAGATGCACCGCAGTGACTTGTCAAGCCTCCTTCTAAAGCCCCGACCTCCTCCACCTAGAAGGATAAGGACAGCAGACGCATGGGAACACCACCACCTGAAAGTATCCCTCCAAGCCACACGCCATCCTGACTTGGTGTTCTTTCACTGTCACCAGGTCAAAATCCTGGAAATCCCTTCCTAACCGCACTCTGGGTGTACCTACATTCCAAGGACTGTAGCCGTTCAAGAAGGCAGTTTGCCACAACCTTCTCGAGGGTAATTAGGGATGGGCAATAAATTCTAGCCTTGCCAGTGATGCTCATGTCCTGTAGAATCGTGGATGCCTAGTTAATCATGACTTTCAAAAGGAAATTGAATAATTATCTGAAGAGAAAATTTGCTGGGGTGTGGGACTAGGTGAGTTGCTCTTGCAGGGAGCTGGCCTGGGCCTGAGCATATCCCATGATCAAATATTTAATAAATGGTTTCCATCACTGCTGAATCATAGTGCAGTCGGTGGGGGGGGGGGGGTTGGGGGGTGGTTGGTTACTGCTCATTCATTAAAGTTAGAGCCTCTCATACTTGTTAACCTATGGTAGTTGGAGAATCCTTCCTGTTTTTAAATGAGCTTTTCAAATGCCATCCTTCCCAAAGCATTGGTCCCACTTAATGTAGAAAAAGTGTCTTAAGTGTACACGGTGGGTGGAAAGACACTACTAATCTAAAGGAAAGAGTGGGAGGGGCCATAGTCAGAGCAAAAGGTTTGGATTAATGGAGAAGGAGCTGGGATTGTCTGAGGCGATTTGGGTCCTCACTGGCTGAGGACACAGCTGCTTTGGGTAGGAGAGCGGAAAAGTAAAATACATGAACCATCTTCCACCCTTTATTCGAACTTCTGCTCACAGTTCCATGTTCCTCGTGCCCATCACCTTCATTGGTTTCTGGTCAAGAGCCTTAAATACTTGTGATTTCACAGTGATGCCTCTGATTCCACCTTCACCCTGCTTCTTTCCCCATGAAGAACAATGGTGCTGGTGTCCTTCAATCGACAGCAACTTGTATTTATAAACATCCGAAGTAGCATAATCAGACAAATTGACAACAATGCCAAAGGAGATATTGGAACTGATGACCAAAGGCTTGGCTAAAGTGGTAGGTTTTAAGTAGCGTCTTTAAATGGAACGAGTATCACAGCATAGCCGTCAGTGGTGGAGAGATTAAAATCACTGAAGTCAGAGCTGAGGGAATAGAGATTTTGAGGTTGTAGGGCTGGAAAAGATTAGAGATGGGCAAGTATTTGAACAAGAGTAGGAATTTTGAAATCAAGGTGTTGATGGACTGGGAGGCATCATAGGTCATCGAACACGGGTGAAGGGGATTTGGTGCAAGTTGGATCTGATCCCTACTTCACGCAGTACCTCCTCCCTCCCTATCTAAGGTGAGTATATGGAAGAAACCAAAGTGACCAATCTATGAATGAGGCATTTTGATGCCTCGTATTTACAATATAATACCCCTGTAATGGGTGGCTAATGTCTTTTAATGCCAATCTGTGAATCAGTTTAGTTACAGAAGGAGGAGTTGCAGCTGCCAACTTTCTACTTAAAGTTGAATTGTAACCACATGCTGTATATCCACTCCATTCCACAGTGTTTCTCTGTAACAGCAAGTTAAGTCTCTGCATAGAAGAGTAGGTTACACATCTGTTGTATCACCTTAAAATGCTTTAATGTTTAATGTTGGGTAGTGAATTCTTGACTGTAGTTCCCGATAGTTGCCTCGTAATCCCTCCTTTGAAGCTTTGCCATTTGCTCAAAAGTCTACCTTCTGGCCAATCAAGGAGCAAATAGGCCTTTGGCATCACATGACCAGCAGCACTGAACTTGCTCATCAAGTTAAGAGGAACTGAAGGCCAGATGCATGGTACAGGACTCCATAAATGATTCACGATTCCCTTTGTTAGCAATGGATCACTCCCTCATACTTCAAGTTCTCTTCTCTCTTTCCCCCACCCACCCCCCCTGCCCAGATGGTCATAGTGGTTTCAAGGGTTGTTTTAATCACATGCATTAATGCATGAATGTTTGCAGTGTGGCATTGTCTAATGGATTAATGAGTAGCTGTTGCAGCTTGACCAAGCCTGGCTTATAAGTCACCAAGCTGTTTCTGCCAGAGGACTGTTTTTTTTTAAAAAGCTAAGCATCAATGTGAAGGAGCGTCACGTGAAAAGTAATTGGGGCGGGGGAATACAAGCCACTTTGGAATTTGGCTGGATACATTGAGGTTCTCTGGGTCTGACCGCTCTCAAAGGCTGAGGATTCTTTGTGATATTGTAAATCCATGATATTACCTGGTGTATGGAAAGTTCACTCTCCGCTCTTGTGACATTCAAATGGGATTGAGAGTTTCTTGACTTCACACGCACTGTTTTGGGGGGGGGAAAAAAAGCTGCTCAGTTTCCGGAACTGTCTTTCTCTCGACTGAACATTTGCTTTCGACCCTTTGTTGTGTTAGCTGCACTTCAGCTATTTGTTTGCCATTGATGCCAGAGTGTCTTGAGGCATACTGGATGTACGAGACTGACAGAGGGTCTGCTGTTTCCATGTGTTGCTTAACAAGGGTTTGAAGCTGGTCTTTCTGAAAATGTATTCAAGCAGAGGGGGCGACAATGACGTGTATCAGAAGGATGAAGGGAAATGGGCTCTGCTGCGTAACGTCAATCAGGTGTTCAAACACCAGCACGCGCTCCTTCCGGTAAGCACTGAGTACATTTGCCATGTCAGAGGTCAGCAAGTTCAGCCGTTGGTCATTGACCATTGATGTCCTAGTGTTTTTAAACCATAAAGTTTCTCATTACTCTTTTTTTTTTCAAAAAAAAAGTACCTCAAACCTCACCAAAGTTCTCCCAAATTTTACATGATATTGAGAAAATGCCTCATTTTTCCCCATCTCGCCCCCTCTCCACATGGTGCTAACCCATTAAAGCTGTTTCAGTGTGCTGTATAACCCAATGCATGCCTCCAGTACTCTGCCAAAATATACAGAGAAGTGACAATATCTGTGCCCCTTCAGTTGTGTTCTGTATCCTGTTCATTTTCACCTCTGACCATGACAAACATGCGGGCCCAATATTTGTGGGGGAGGGGCTGAAAATGGCTGAAGAACTAGGCAAGGTTTGGGAAGCAGACATCCTGCCAAAATTAACCGGAGGAAACCAATATCAATTGTTTTTTCCACTTCCTGCCCGCAGGTGGCCTAACTGCCATCCTGGTCAGCGGCCTGAAGGGAAAACCAGCGGCCAGACGCCACAACTAGGGACCCTTGGACAGTCCTGGTGATTGGCAGGGGGAGATGCAGGCTGTAATCAGGGGTGCAGGGGACCGAGAGGAGTGAGAAATAGCCTTATTGTGCTGGCTACTCCAGCTTACCTTTTCATTACCTCTTTGACCCCAGGAAACCCAGTGGCAGGAACAAGTTCTAAATCTAGTTCCTCCTTACACTAAGAGCCCTGTTTAAATATGTTAATGAAGTGTCCCACCTCAGCATGGAGGCGGGGAAGGGGAGAAACACGCACCCCAAGATCTGCTGCACGAGGGAGCGATGGGGCCACATTCCCTATCGGTTCAACCATACTCTTGACCTTTGTTGGAGGGTCAATATTGAAGCTGTAATGTTTGGAAACTTTGAAAGCTAATTTTTCTTGAGGGGCCATTATTCTGGATTCTTGTTAATTTTAATTGTTAATTGCTAGGTGATGTTGATCTGTATTCCTGCATAAGGCTATCCATCTTGGCACTCAATGACTTAATTGGCTGGAAAGTTCACTTGGAAATGTAACGTGTGCAAGAATCTTGGGCTGTGACTGTCTATATGTAGGTCAGATGGTTTCACAGGTCAGCGCAACATCGAGGGCCGAAGGGCCTGTACTGCGCTGTAATGTTCTAATTCTAATATGTCATTGCACCTTCCATTACTGGAATTCTCCTTTTTATCCCCGTTCTTCCCTCCTTGGTTTGTGTGTAGGACGGCAAAGATCAGTAAGCAATGTTGAAGAACAGAATTTTCTCTCTCATTTTCTCTACTTTTTCTTTTCCTTCATTTCATTCTTTGTTTTCCCCTCCTCGCTCGCTCACCCACTCGCCTCCCCCCCCCACCCCCCCACACAAGCTGAGCACAACAAATTCCGAAACTCCCTCCCTAATATCACCTTCTCGAGGGCAATTAAGGATGGGCAATAAATGCTGGCCTAGCCAGCAACACCAACATCCCATGAAAGAATTTTTATAAAAAATTTTTTTAAAGCTGACAATTAAATTGTGCAGTGACTTTACTGCCCGAGCTGCACACATCACAAGATAATCTGAAGTTTATAATTAAGACTCAATAGCAAATGATCTTCCTGCAGTAACACCAGCTGATCCTGACCCACCTATCTCTTCTCAGGGGGATTATGTCTGGCTGGATCTGAAGACTGGACGTGAGTTTGAAGTTCCCATTGGAGCAGTGGTGAAACTATGCGACTCGGGTCAAATTCAGGTGGTGGACGATGAAGGAAATGTGAGTATTCTGACATCTGACTATTGCTGTATTATTCTACTTTAGTTCTCAATAAGCTTTTGTGTAAGAAAACAATAACGGGCAATTCAGTCGAGGTATCTTTTAAGATGATTTAAATACATTTATGGGTGTAGTTGGAGAGAAACCATTTCCTCTGTTGGGGTGGAATACAGAACAAGGCATCATAACCTTAAAATTAGAGCCAGGCTGTTCAGGGATGATATCAGGAAAGAGAATTGGAAATCTGGTACTCACTTTGCCCCAAAAAGCTGTTGAGGCTATTTAATCCAAGTTTCAAAACTGACATTGATAGATTTTTGTTAGTTAAGGGTATTGAGAGTTACAGAGGCAAGGCGGCTAGATGGAGTGAAGATGCGGATCAGAATTGGCGAACTGAATGGTGTAACAGGCTCGAGGCACTGAATGACCACCTCCTGTTCCTATAGAATCATAGAAAGTGTACGGCACAGAAAGAGGCCACTGGCCCATTGTGCCTGCGCCAGCTGAAAAAAAAGAGATCCCCCCCCCCACCCCCCACTCCCCGCCAATACTAATTTCACTGTTCAGCATTTGGTCTGTAGCCCTCCAGGTGCATATCCAGGGACTTTTTATAAACTAGTTGAAAGTCTCTGCCTCAACTACCCTTTCAGGCAGTGAGTTCCAGATCCCACCACCCCCTGAGTGAAATAACTTTTCCTCATCTCCCCTCTAACCTTTCTACCAATCACTTTAAACATATGCCACCTAGTCACTGACCTCTCTGTGAAGGTGAATAGGCCCTTCCCATCCACTCTATCCAGGCCCCTTGCAATTCTATACATCTCAATTAAATCTCCCCTTGGCCTCTTCTGTTTCAAGGGGAACAACTCTAGCTTGTCCAATTTTTCTTCCATTGCTGCAATTTTTCAGTCCTGGCAACATCCTCGTAAATCTCCTTTGTACCCTCTCTCCAGTCAAATTGCATCCTTTCTCTAAAGAGGTGACTAGAACTGCACACAGTGCTCAAGTTGTGGCCTCACTAATATTTTATGTAGTTTCAGCATAACCTCCCTGCTCTTATATTCTATACTTTGGCTAATAAAGGAAAGAATTCCATTGGTCTTGAGCACCTTATCGACCTGTCCTATCTTCAGGGATTTGTAGACATTCACTCCAAGGTCCCGCACTTCCTCTACACTTCTCAGTATTCACCCATTTATTGGATATTCCTTTGCCTTGTTTGACCTCCCCAAATGCTTCACCTCACACTTCTCTGGGTTAAATTCCATTTGCCATTTTTCTGACCAATCCATTGCTATCATCCTGCAGTCTACAGCAATCCTCCTCACTATCAACCATGCTGCTAATTTTTGTGTCATTTGATCATGCCCCCTACATTTACATCTAAATCATTAATATATCACACAAAAAGCAGGGGACCTAGTACCAAACCCATGGAAACAGTTTTTAGTTGCAAAACGCCCATCAACAATTACCCTTTGTTTCCTGCCATTGAGCCAATTTTGTATCCAGCTTGCTACATTCCCCATCCACTACTCTCAAGTTAGTCAGATCCTACCATTCCTTACTAAATCCATGCTGACTACCCTTGATCAATTCATGCCTTTCTAAGTGACAGTTTATCCAGTCTTTCAGAATTGATTTCAATTTTCCCACAACTGAGATTAGACTGTACCTCGCTCCCTTTTTAAGCAAAGGTACAACATTAAGTCTCTAATCCTTCAGCACCACACCTGTATCCAGTGAGGATTGGAAAATGATGGTCAGACCTTCTGTTATTTCCTCCCTGGTTTCATCTGGCCCTGGTGATTTATTCACTTTCAAGGATGCTAATCACATTAATACTTCCTCTTTCTCCCGCCCACCCCCATGTTTATCACACCCAATTCTTCACACTCCTCCTTAACTACAATATTTGCATCGTCCCCGTCTTTTGTGAAGATAGACTCAAAGTATTCATTTAAGAACCGTACCCGCATCTTCTGCCTCCACACACAGGTTACCATTTTTGGTCTCTTATGGGCCCTATTCTTTCCTTAGCTTTCCTCTTAATGTATTGATAAAACATCTTAAGGTTCTCAATTTTAACTTGCCAATCTTCTTTCTTGCCCTCTCTTTGCATTCCTAATTTCCTTTTGATTTCACCCCTGCACTTTCTATATTCCTCTTGGCTTTCTGTAGTATTGAGTTCTCTGTATCTGACACAAGCTTTCCTTTTCTGCATTATCTTTTCCCTGTAAGTTCCTTGACATCCATGGGGCTCTAGATCTGACCATCCCACCCTTTTTCTTTGGGAACATGTTTACTCTGAACCCCTTGAATCTCCTTTTGCCTCTCACTGCTCAGACACTGATTTACCTTCAAGTAGCTGTTTCCAGTCCAATTTTGCCAAGTCAATTCTCAGCTCAGTAAAATTGGCCTTACTCCAATTCAGAACTTTAACTGCTGTTCTATCTCTGTCCTTTTCCATAATTATTATGTTAAAACTAACTGAATTATGATCACTGTCACCAAAATGCTCTCCAATGCCACTTCTTCCACTTGCCGAACTTCATTACCTAAAACCAAGCCCAGGCCGCGCCCTCTCTTGTTAGACTTGCTACATACTTGCCAAAAACATTCTCCTGAATGCACCTTAAGAATTCTGTTTGCTTCATCCTTCCAGACTTAAACTATCCCAGTTAATATTGGGGTAGTTAAAATCCCCTACTATTACTGCCCTATTGTTTTTGCACTTCTCAGAAGTTTGCCTACATATTTGTTGTTCTATCTCTGTCTGTCTGAGGTCTGCAGTACACTCCCAGTAGTGTGACTGCCCCTTTCTGTGTTCCTAAACTCAATCCATATGGCCTCATTTGATGATCCTTTTAACATATCATCCCTCCTCACATCAGTAATTGCTTCTTTAACCAAAATTGCCAGCCCAACCTTTTTTGATCCCCTTTTCTGTCTTGTCTAGAAAACCTTGTAACCAAGAACATTGAGGTGCTATTTCTGTCCCTCTTTAAGCCATGTTTCTGTAATCGCTATGATATCATACTGCCATATTTCTATCTGTGCCTTCAGCTCATCTGTTTTATTTGCTATACTCCTTACATTGAAATAGATACCCTTGAGCACTGCCAAACTTTTAATTTTCTAGCCTTTGTGAACTATGATATCCTGGATTCTGTACATGGGTAGGTAATATGTACTATGTTTGTAAATATCAATGTTAATGCCACAACACTCTTTTATATTCTGATGGGTTTTGGTATGTAGGTTTGTATTGCTGCATCTACAACTAATTTTACAAATAAATGCAGTGTGGATTGCAATAGAAATTGGTCATGGGGTAGGACACTTGTTCAGGTTTATAGTTTCACTGAGTTTTACACCTGGAGGGGAAAATTTCTCAGGTAGCGGAAAAATTGATTGCCGTTTGCCCTAAGGAGTTCCCATAAAGTGAGAAGGACAGAGACCTGGGGCAATGCTCTATGACCAGCCAACGCAGTAGCAGACCAGTGACTGCTTGATGCTAACACTGGTTTAGAGTGTAGAAATGTCCCATTAATCAGCACTGGGCATCCAACATCCAGACGAGTAACAACACATCGAGGAAGTACTTAAATTGATTGAGTTGCGTTCAACTCAAAGTCTGTACAAAGTTAAGAATGGCCTCATAGTCTGAAGTTTGTGTGCCCAGTCACTATATGCATCAATGCAGATAATATTTCTTGTATCTTTTTATTATTGTTAAAATGAAACTGTGGCATAAAAAAATTTGTTGTCCATTCCCTCCCCCTCCCTTCGTGGTCCTCCAGGAACACTGGATCTCCCCTCAGAATGCTACAAATATTAAGCCCATGCATCCAACGTCCATCCATGGAGTGGAAGATATGATCCGTCTCGGAGACTTGAATGAAGCAGGAATTTTGCGTAACCTTCTCATCCGCTACAGAGAACACGTAATTTATGTGAGTACCAACCTTCTTCCTTAAGAGTCTTGAGTACAGTCTATGGCTGATGCACTTGGGTAAAATGCACAACACTTGTGTGTTTCTGTTTGGATATGAGGTCTGCCTATTGGTGGTCAGGACTGTAGCAGTTTATCCTCTCCTATTGTGGGAGATGAAATGCATGATCACTTCAATGGCTGACAACTGTTGAATTGCCCTCTACTAATTTTGTGACCTATTGGAAATTTTTAGTAAGTTGATGGTTACACCCTTTGCCAAGTAATTTTGAGTTGTTTTGTAAATGCATTGCATTTTGTTCACCAACATAAAGCACTATTGCTTCTCCTGCTTGCAGTGCTTTGAGTACGACTGCTGGTGTTAATGAGTAGGTTCTCAGCTTTACTACAAGCTTCTGTTGAAGTGGCATCTAAAATGCCATTTATTGCTTCTATAATATATATGGGGTGCCCTTTTATAATCACAGCTTTGTAGTATGTTCCCTAGTGTCTTAATGCTTTTTTGAAGCCTAAAACTTTGTGAGAGCATATAACAAAGGTACTCTGGAATAAAGAATATTTTAAGTTACTCGGTTATTGCTGATTTCTGACTGTTGAGTAAATGCAAAGAGTAGCTAGGTCCTAAAAATGACTGGAGCCCAATTCATCTGACATCCAGCACCTGAATTTCTGGGGGCTCGGAACACGGGCCTCCATCCTCCTGCCCAACTTGTTAGTTCCATGGGCACCAGTGGAACAGTGCAACAAGTTGTTGTTGAGGGGTGGGGATAGGGTGCAGGAAATATTTTGCTTTGGGTCTCAATTTATATGCTGCTTCATGTGACATAGTCACATGTAAAAACTACACAAGTAAGTGATCTATCTCTTCTTCCTACTGCATTTGGTACATCCTACATTAAAACAGTGACTACACTTCGAAAGTATTCCATTGGCTGTGAAGCACTTTATGGGATGTCCTGATGTCATGAAAGGCGCTATATAAATGCAATTTTTTAAAACTGTGGCCTTATCTACGACTGTCCCATCCTTTGCTTTTAATCCATTGCCTACTTTTTCTACAGACAAACTGTGGCGGAAGGGTAAGTACCATACGTGAACAGTCATCTAACTCTGTGAAACTATTGGAGGTTAAGTATCAGAAGCTTATAAAACACATAACCCCTCACGTCCATTTTCAAAGGCTGCACTGTGCATGGCTAACCACTAGTATTGGGTTTCTCATCTCATTAAGCGCACCTTTTTTTTTAAGTCATCATCGGTGTATTATATGACCATTTTCATTCTATAAGTTACTTCATCCCCCCCTGGTCCTATGTAATTCAATTCATGGGCCTGCTATTGGTGTCCTGTTTCTGCATCAGTCAATATTGGTTGGTGGTGACCTAAGAGCTTGAAAAGTGATTAGATAAACTGTTACGTTTGTTCATTTTTTTTTTCATGACATTTCTTCAATGGTCATTTTGGTTTTGGGGGATTCTGATTAACATTGGATAATTGTACTCTAAAGATGTTTGTGTATCTGGGATTCATGCCAGCTCTTGACTCCAGATGTCGTAGGATAATCTGACTGCACTGTTCCAGATAAGGAGATATCCTGTAACACTGGAGACAAGAGCTCGCAGAGTTGATGGAGAATGCTTCTGGAGGATGTCTGCAAAATGCAGTTGAGACGTTGAGTAGTTCAAGTTAGCTGAAATGTAACCCATTTTCCCCAAATTATCAACAACGTATTACCTATACATGGCACCTTTAACAGTAAACATCCCAAGGCACAGATGAAATATGGATACTGAGCAGCAATGAAAACATTTGAGATGTGATTGACAAGATAGTTTTGAGATGACTTTTTAGAGATGGGCAAAAGTAGCAAGATGGAGGGTGGAGAAGAATTGCCCAAGTGGTTGAAGGCTCTGCCCCATCCCCACCTCCATCTTCATTTTATTGTCAGAAGATGGAAGGACTGGAATATTGGGCTAAAGTACATTGTAGAGCTGGGAGTGAGTTGGAGGGAGATTTGTAAATGAGAATGGGCATGTATGAGGTTGAGGATTTTGAATTTGAAGTATTGGGTTGCATGACATTGGCAGTGATCAGAGGGGTGAGTCAGTGTTCATCACCAATGATGAATCTTAACCCCCAACCTGGGATGACAAGTGTACTATTTTCATTCTCCATTGTCCTCTTTCTTCATTTGCCACATTAAAGGGGAAGTTGAGGGTTGTTCCTACCCTTGCAGTGAAACAGAAGTTTTGCGTCTGCACAGAATTAACAGGAAAAACAGATGCTTTTATTCCAACTACCTGAGCTGTATTTGCACAAAAGTCCCAAAGGTAATAGACCAGTATGTTAATCTCTTAACATAAGCACACGTAGTCCCATTCGCCCATCACCCCTACATTGGCTCCAGATTCAGCAATGCCTCAAATTCAAATTTGTCATCCTGTGTTCAAATCCTTCTCTGGTCTCACCCTTCCTAATCTCTGTAACCTCCTTCAGCCCTATAACCAACAGATCTCTGCACTCCTCGAATTCTGGCCTCTTGCGTATCCCCGATTTCCTTTGTCCCACCATTGCCTGCCATGCTTTCTGCTGCCTAGGTCCTGGGCTCTGGGATTTCCTCCTTTTTTTTAAACCTCTACACCTCTCTTAACTGTCTTTCCTCTTAAGACTCTCCTTTAAAACCTCCTCCAAACTTTGTTCAGCTGTGCTGCCCTAACATTTTGTTGTAATTTCTTCAAATTTTATCAGATTACACTCTGAAGCTTTGGGACATTTTACAATGTAAAAGGTGTAAAAAGTACAGTTGTCACTGTGCCACCTAGCCGTAAATATAAATTGCCATGTGATCATCTAATCACAGAAAGCCAGTCTGCTAACCTGGCACACCATCTTCACCTGCCAGAGAGTGGAGGCAGGTTCAATCAAGCATTCAAAAGGGAATTAGATAGTTATCTGGAAAGGAAGAATGTGCAGGGTTATGGGGAGAAGGTGGGGGAATGGCACTAAGTAAATTGCTCGCAGAGAGCTGCTGCAGAGAGATGCAACGGCCGTCTTTTGTGCTGTAATAATTCTGTGATTCCTCTGAAACGGCTCCTGTAGTTTTGTGGACAGTAGAATCGCCTAACAATTTTTTCAGTTGCTCATCCGTTCCTCAGAAATGGCACTTTGTATCATTTGAGCAAATACTCCCCCTTGGCAATGTTAACTGAAACTATCTATAATCTCTGGGACAAACCATAGGGTGATTCAGATGTATAAAATGGGAACTGGGGTCCCACAAGGATCAGTACTGGGATCATTGTTCACAATTTAGATTAACAATTTAGACTTTGGAATTAAACATGCTATCTCATAATTTCACGGATTACACCAAGTGGGAGGGATCCTCAACACTGAGAAAGACTACTGCAACAAATTACAAGATGACATTAATAAACTTGTGCAATGGGTGTACAATTGGCCAATGAAATTGAACAGAAACGTGTGAGGTAAGAAAAATAAAGTCACACATTTCGTGGAAAATAAGAATCTAAATGGGGATAAAGAGAAGCAAAGAGGGTCTGGGAGTATAAATACACAAATCATTAAAAGTAGCGACACAGGTTAATAAGGCTGCAAAAAAGCAAACCAAGCTCTAGGGTTTATTTCTAGAGAGAATTGAAAAGTAAAGAAGTTATGCTAAACTTGTATTGAACCATGGTTAGACCACACTTAGAGTACTACATATAATTCTGGTCACCATATTATTAAAAAAAGATATAGACAGAGATTTACAAGGATGATACCAGACCTGAGAGTTTAACCTATTGGGAGAGGATGAACAAGCTGGGGGTCTCTATTGAAAAAGAAGGCTGAGGTGTGACCTAATAAAGGCCTTTAAAATTAGGAAAGGTTTTGATAGAGTGAATACGGAAAGAGTATGTTTCCATTTGTGAGGTAGAGCAAAATTAGAGGCCATCCACATAAAATAGTCACCAAGAAATTTAAATAGGGAATTTAGAAGAAACTTCTTTGGAGAATGGTGAGAATGTGGAACTCATTCCTCAGAGTAGTTAAGATGAATAGTAAAGAAGCCATTTAAAGGAAAGTTAGATGAGCATATGAGGATGAAGGAAATAGAGGGTCATGCTGATAGTTAGATGAGGAAGGATGGACTGATTGGGCTGAATGGCCTGTTTATGTGCTGTACATTCCATGTAGAATCTGCTGATATCTGGTGTGACTGGAATATTTAAATATTCTTGTTGTAAGGGAATTCTATACAGCAGAAATGAGTGCAGAAGGGTTTGGAGCAGATATCTGGTATATCCCATGGAAAGCAAACCTGCTCCATCAGTACGTTGCATGATTTAATTAGTACTCTTCCATTGCTGAATAAGTGAGCTTTATTTGCCTGGTCACACTTTTGTTTTAATTTCTGTGCAAAACAATGAATGGAGTTGTATATTGAGCATTGCCGAAAATAGGCATTTTGTCAAAGCTTTTCGTCTTGCACTCATAAGGACAATTCGCAAGAATATCAAGGTAAGGGAAACAACATTTATACTGCCTGAGACAAGAGTACTGATTGGTTGGCAAGTGAACTGTGATTGGTAGAGGCATTGCCATGGCGAATGCACCAGTTTATGGTGACTCTATTAACTGCCAAGCTTCGTTTGAAATTTAAACCAGACACCTTGGCTCTAATTGGCCAAGGCATTGCCCAGAGGAATGAATTAGCAAATGGCGGTCACTTATTTTAATATGTTCCTTCCACTGTTCGCAACAGGCAAGGTACAGGCTGTACCCTACCAGCCTGTACTTGCAAAATTCAAAACCGTGTCCAACTTTGATGTGATTCTGTGATTGGACATAATTTGCTAAATAATCCTCAGTGTGCTAAGAATTACACTGGCAACCAATTTTATATTGTCAGGGGCTCGCAGTGTGGCGCATTTGCACGTACTGGAAGCTGCATTTTTAATACACAGGGCCCTGTTCTTTGCAGACAGAAAGAACATGTACACATATTGCGCCTGTTTCAGCTAAGTGACTGCCATTCACTGGTTCATTCCTCAGGGCAATGCCTTGACCAATCAAAGCCAAGCTCCTGGTTTAATTTTCAAACAAAGCTTGCAGTTAACTCAGTCACCATAAACTGGAACATTCTCCATGGCAATGCCTCTACCGATCACAGTTCACTTGCCAACCAATCAGCCCTGTCTTCTCATATGGTATTAATGTGGTGTTTTTTCTTACATTGGTATTCTTGCATATCGTCCTGATGAGTGCAAGACTAAAAGCTTAGACAACATGTTTGTTTTCAGCAATACTCAAGTTCTGTGCTACCAAACGTCTATTTGGAATTGTATATTCTCTGTTCCAATATTGCTACATCTGAGCTTCTGATCGGAGGTTTGCTTATTTTGTTATAACATCCCTGCTTTCAGACCTACACTGGCTCAATCTTGGTTGCTGTGAATCCCTACCAGCTACTGCCAATCTACACAGCTGAACAAATTCGGTATTACACAAACCGGAAGATTGGGGAAATGCCGCCTCATATCTTTGCCATCGCTGACAACTGCTACTTCAATATGCAACGCAACAACAAGGACCAGTGCTGTATTATAAGGTAAGTCAAGATCGTACAGTGATTTAATTCTCCCTGTGGATGTTGCACAAGGGTTAACTGATGATGCCTTTCATTTTATGAAGTGCCTTTACCATGATAAAATAGCCTTCGTAAACAGAGTTGACCAAAATCACAGTCAACAAGCAAGGTTCAGGAGGAAGTTAAGGAACCAGCTCAACTCCAAATCGAAAGTGATCTTTAGCGGAGTCACTTGGGGCCTGTTCGGGATGATGAGTTCAACCAAAGTGTTTTGGGGAGAACACACCGGTATATATCAAAGAATAAGATTCTCATTAACCACCAAATTTTTCCACATTACGTATTTTGTTTGTTAACCTCACAGTGGGTGATAGATGATTTTAACTTTGTTTCTGGAGCTTTAGATTCCAAGACTGATGGCATTAAAAGTAATTTTTTTTGCCTCCCCTCCTAAACATGTGTTTAATTGCAACAGTCCAGTTAGGGGTATTTGATCCTTGGCAATGCCCAACTTAGGAGTTGGGCTCCAGTAAAAAAGAAAATGACCTGGTGTGGCATCCTTAGTGTTGATTTTTGCATGAGGGGTATCTTTGATTCCTGCCACTCTGAAAGGGAATATGCATTTGACATCTATTCAGTATATGAGGGTGTGGTGGGGTAGGGCTTCACTGTCTTCTTGTCGATTTTGGAGGTATCCCTACCTGTGATGAGCTTTGGCTCGATACTGGTCTATCCATGGTTAAGGACAGGAAGTTCCCTGAATAATTCGTCTGGACCAGAAGTATGATTGACAGCTGCCAGCAATATAGTTAAATTGGCTGATTTGGCTGGCAGTGGCATTTACCAAAAGATTTTGAAAAGAAAATGATTGCACCTTCCTTTTTAAAAATGTTCTCGTACTGTAAAGTCGAGTGCAATGCCTTGAGATGAGGAAAAGCAGAACTTTGAATTTGTGAATGCGTTCTCCCTTAATGCTGGATACGAAGATATCGTACGTAACCCTTGTGACCAATATTGCCAGTGGCAGAAATGTAGGAGCTCCATTGTATAATTCCTGCATTTCAATTCACTGGCTTGTCAGTGGTCCAGGGAGAAATATGGGTCGGGATTCTGACAGATAGTAAAAATGGGCGGGAGTTTTGCATAATAGATTTCCATTTCAATCTCCATTACCACCTGTCTGGGCTCCTGCTCCAATCTCCGTCCCCCTTCTCTCCTCAAGGTCCTGTTCCAATCCTCGGTCTCCCACCTGCCCTGGGTCCTTCTCCAATTTCCAACCCCACACCTGCCCAGGGTACAGTATTTTGTCACTGAAAACCGGTAATTTAAAGATTATATTCTCTGCCATGTAAAAGGTATAGGTGCATTCTGAGCCAAAAGACTTGCAGGTTGATAGGTAAATTGGCCATTATAAATTGTCACTAGTATAGGTAGGTGGTAGGGGGATATCGGAACAGGTGGGGATGTTTGGTAGGAATATCGGATTAGTGCAGGATTAGTATAAATGGGTGGTTGATGTTCGGCACAGACTCGGTGGGCCGAAGGGCCTGTTTCAGTGCTGTATCTCTAATCTAATCTAATCAGATGAGGCTTTGTTCCTCCCTTGCTTTTGCACTGACTTTGTAAACGAATGTAAAAGTTTTCATAGGTTTATGAGCCCATTACACGATCTTGGCTCCAGGACAGGGTCCAAATACAAATATAAATGATTTTTTTTTTTGTTGTCTTTTTTAGTGGAGAGTCTGGTGCTGGAAAAACTGAGAGCACAAAACTCATCCTACAGTTCCTGGCAGCTATTAGTGGCCAACACTCCTGGATTGAACAACAAGTACTTGAGGCAAATCCCATTCTAGAAGGTGAGCTGGAGAAATCCAGTTAACTTTAAATTGAGATGCTGAACTGTTAGTCATGCAATATCCATCAGAGACCACCGTATTAGAACTGAATACAAGGAAAATGAATTTTTGCACAACGTATACACTTTAATATTATCAATACATCAATCGTACCAATGAGTGTATATGCACTTGATCTATTTTTAATATATTCTGCCTTGATTTGGGTTCTACCACATCTTCCATTTATGTAATGCTTTAAATGTAGTAAAAGACCCAGCCACATTAGGACAGGTGACCAAAAGTTTGGTCAATGAAGTTGGTTTGAAGGAGAGAAGTAGAGGCGTTTGGGAAGTGAATTCCAGAGCTTGGGGCCTACACAAGAGGACAAAATTGAAGAGAGCATTGCGGGGCTGGAGGAGGTTACATAGATGGGGAGGGGTGAGGTCATGGAAGGATTTGAACTCTGGATGAGAATTATAAAAAATTGAGGCATTGCTGACCTGGAGCCAAAGTAGGTCAGTGCAGGCGTGATGGGCGACTGGGACTTGGTCCAAGTTAGGTGTTGGGTTGGGAAAAGAAGCCATAAAGACTATAAGACATATTGTCCAAGGCTCTATTCCACTTTTAACTGTTGGGTTGCTTAGGAAATAGAGAGACATGTGCCCCCATAACTCACCCAAATACCGCAAGCTCCAAACTGCTGCTAGTGCCCAGACCACACAGGGAGGTGTGCACACATGAAGGAAAGACTCCATATAACACCCCCAAAACAAGGCCAGGTAAAGATCAGGGCAAGAACTTTTTTACGCAGTGAGTGTTTAGGATCTGCAATGTACTGCCTGTATGTGATGGAGGCAGATTTGATCATTGCTTTCAAAATGGAATTAGATGATTACCTGCAGAGAGAATTTGCAAGGCTCTGGGGGGGGAAAGGCAGGGGAGTGGAACTAGCTGAGTTTCTCTTGCAAAGAGCTGGCATGGACATGACCGGCTGAATGGCCTCCTTCTGTGCTGTAACTATTCTGAGTCTGCCCATAGTGTCTCATGCGTCTAAAAATAGAATCATAGAAAATTTAAGGCACAAAGAGGCCACTTGGCCCATCGTCTTTGTGCCCGCCAAACAAATCCACCTATTCTGATCCCACCTTCCAGCATTTGGTCTGTAGCTCTGCAGATTACGGCACTCGAGGTGCATATCCAGACTCCTTTTGAATGAGTGGAGGGTTTCTGCCTCAACTATGCTTTCAGACAGTGAGTTCCAGACTCCCACCACCCTCTGGGTGAAGAGGTTTTTCCGCATCTCCCCTCTAATCTTTCTACCAATCACTTTAAATCTGTCCCCTAGTTACTGACCTCTCTGCTAAGGTGAATAGACCCTTCACCTCCACTCTATCCAGGCCCCTCAAAATTTTGTACATTTCAATCAGATCTCCCCTCAGCCTTTTGTGTTTCAAGGAGAACAACCCCAGCCGATCCAATCTTTCCTCATAGATGCATTTTCCAGTCCCGGCAACATCCTCGTACATCTCCTCTGTACCCTCTCTAGTGCAATTACATTCTTTCTGTTATGAGGTGACCAGAACTGCACACAGTACTCAAGTTGTGGCCTAACAAATGAGTTATACAGTTCCAGCACAACCTCCCTGCTGTTATATTCTATACCTCAGTTAATAAAGGAAAGGATTCCATTTGCCTTCTTAACCACCTTTATCAACCTGTCCTGCTACCTTCGGGGATCTGTGGACATTTACTCCAAGGTCCCTCACTTCCTCTACACTTCTCAGTATTTTCCCATTGGTCGTCTATTCCTTTTGCCTTGTTTGACCTCCCCAAATGCATCACCTCACACTTTTCCAAGTTGAATTCCATTTGCCACTTTTCTACCCATTTGACAAGGCCATCAATATCTTCCTACAGCTGTCCTCCTCTCTATGTACCACACGGCCAATCGTAGTCATCTGCAAACTTCTTGATCATGTCCCCTACATTTACTTCAAAATCATTAATATATTACCACAAAAAGCAGGGGACCCAGTATGGAGCCCTGTGAAACGCCACTGGAAACAGCCCTCCAGTCACAAAAACTTCACATTTTTAAAATGTTGCCCCTGTTATGCAGTATGGGCCATGTGATGGAAACTGGTTGAATGGTAAGTGTGATTTCTGTCCACAATAATGATACCGGTCCCAGTGGTTAAGACGTGCATTGTGGCGGAATCTTTTTTTAGACTATATCCCTCCTGATTCGAGCTTGTGTGCGTCGAAACTTAACTATTGGGGTTGTTGCTTTGAGAACTCTGCAACCTGTGATTAAAAACAGAAGATTTTGGAAATACTCAGCATTTGTGGAGAGAGAACAAGAGTTAATTTTTCAAGTCAATAACCTTTTTACAGAACTGGTAAAAGTTAAAGACGTAACAGGGAATGGGGGAAGAAAAAACAAAGGGATGTCTGATAGGATGAAAGGCAGGAGAGATTAATTGACAAAGGAAATGCAAGGCAAAAGGGGGTGGTAATGGGAAAAGTAAAGAAACAAAAGATGGGTTTGAAGAAGGCGGCTGTCATTTACATCAGATCATTACCAACACCTGTCTCAAAAAATGAGAGCACTGCTTAATCTGTGAAATTATTGAACTTGATGAGTCTGGGAGGCTGTAATGTGCCTAATTGATAGATGAGCTTCAATAGAACAGTGTAGCAGGCAGAGGACAGAGAGGTGGGCGTGGAGCGCAGAATTAAAATGGCACGACCGTTAGCTCCGGGTCACACTTGCAGACTGCATGGAGGTGTTCAGAAAAGGGATTACCCAATCTCATTTGGTCTATTGGTCTGTCCAATGTAGAAGAGAGCGTCTGTCTGTCCCTCCCTCCCTCCTGTTCAGAGTGGTTTACTGTCGTGACTTGATCACCTTGCATATCTTTTTGCCTCAGCGTTCGGCAATGCTAAAACTATCCGGAATGATAATTCCAGCCGTTTTGGGAAATATATAGACATCCATTTTAACAAGCGAGGGGCCATCGAAGGAGCCAAGATTGAACAATATCTCCTGGAGAAATCCAGAGTCTGTCGACAGGTAATAATATTTGGGAAGTCAAATATGTTGTGTGGGACAAGGCAATCTTTGGGTGGAAGAATCTTAAACTCTTATTGCAAAGACTTTGACTTTCTTTTTGCACCTGTTGCGGAGGAGGAAAAGGAATATTTTTTTTTATCAAGATTTTTCTTTTTTTTAATATAAATACGGGCCATTTCCAGGTATAGGTTTAAGAAAATGATGATTTAAAAAAAGGGCAGTACAGTGGCGCAGTGGTTAGCACAGCAGCCTCACAGCTCCAGCAACCCAGGTTCAGTTCTGGGTACTGCCTGTGTGGAGTTTGCAAGTTCTCCCTGTGACTGCGTGGGTTTCCGTCGGGTGCTCCGGTTTCCTCCCACAGCCAAAGACTTGCAGGTTGATAGGTGTATTGGCCATTGTAAATTGCCCCTAGTATAGGTAGGTGATAGAGGAATTGAGGGAAGATGGAGATGTGGAAGGGAATATGGGATTAATGTAGGATTAGTATAAATGGGTGGTTGTTGGTCGGCACAGACTCGGTGGGCCGAAGGGCCTGTTTCAGTGCTGTATCTCTAAATAAAATAACAATTTTAGAATTTTATTTATTTTTACTTAATAGTTAGACACATGACCCATTGATCAGCACTCCCTCCACCATTGGCGCACAGTGGCAGCAGTGTGTACCATCTACAAGATGCATTGCAGCAACTTGTCAACAGCACCTTCAAAACCCATAACCTCTACCACCTCGAAGGACAAGAGCAGCAGATGCATGGGAACACCACCACCTACAAGTTCCCCTCCAAGCCATACACTATCCTGACTTGGAACTATATCACCATTCCTTCACTGTCGCTGTGTCAAAATCCTGGAACTTCCTTTCTAACGGCACAGCAATGGACCACAGTAATTCAAGAAGGCAGCTCACCACCACCTTCACATGGGCATTTAGGGATGGGCAATAAATGCTGGCCTAGCCAGCGATGCCCACACCCCAAGAATTTTTTTTTTTAAAAGAGAGCTGGGACTGTACATTTTACAGAAGTGTAGACTTGGGGGTGATCTGATCGAGGTTTATAAGATGATGAAGGAAATAATAATTGTGTTTGTGTAGATGGTTTTTTCCAATTAAATGAGTTAGGGAAAACTAGAGCTGAAAACCTCCAGTTGAGAAGGCCAGGTGTAGGTTAGCTGTCAGGAGTTGGGTCTTTTCCAGGAGAATAATGAACCTCTAACAGGCTGGCAGCTCATTAGGGGGGGCACTGATTCACTGAATTCCTTCAAACGAGATCTTGAGGAGGGAGTAGGACCAGTTGGGTGGCTCTTTTCAAAGAGCCACCACAGGCACAATGGGCTGAATGACCACCACCTATGCTGTATGATTCTGTAACTGAGAATATGTGTAAGGGCCATTAAATGAAAGGCAAGTGAAAAATAGGAAAGTAGGAAGAATTTAGCGTGGGAGATGAGCAAAGACATTCAAACTTGGCTTTTGTTTTTGTCCTTGGAAAATGCAATGAGAGATGAATTAATATATTTTGTTAAAGGATCTCAAAGTCCGTTACACCTCAAGTGACTATCAACCAAAATGGGAGGCCAATTTGTAAATTTTGTGTCTTTCTCAAATATGGTTAATTTTCTTTTCCATTTATTTCATGTTCCTGCAGGCTGATGGTGAGAGGAACTATCACATCTTCTATTGTATGTTGATGGGAATGAGTCTTGGCCAGAAGAAGGCACTAGGTCTTGGGAAAGCTACAGATTACACCTACTTGACCATGGTGAGACCTGAGGGACTTATTGGGTTGGGTGGGGTTGCGGAGGAGTTGCTGATCCATTTGAGTACAGTGTGACATCATCATTGATATTGAGAGGATATAGGAGTGAGCAATGAATATGATTTATAGATTTGCAGAAAGTTTTGCATTTATGTAGCCCATTTGATGACCCAAGGAAGTCTCAAAACGATTTTCAGCCAATGAGATGTAGTCACTGTTGTAATATAGGAAATGCAGCTGCCAATTTGTGCTCAGCAAGATCCCACAAGCAGCTGCGTGATACTGCTGTTGATTTGAGCGATAAATATTGTTCAGGACATCAAGAATAAATGCTCTTTGAAATAGTAGCACGTGATGTTTTACGTCCATCTGAGACAGCAGACGCATCCTCATTCCAAAACACGTAGCAGTGCAGCTCCCCCTCAGTACTGCAATGGAGTGTCAGCCTACACACTGCTCAAGTTTCTGGATTGGGACTTTAACCCACAACTCTGAGTCAGAGGGGAGAGTGATACCGACTCGGCCACAGCTGACCTTTCCAATGTTCCAACAAGTTGTCAGATGTTGTGGCTTCCATTCATGCAGTGCATGCTGGAGATCCAACACTGTTGGGGGCAAGTTTACTCGGGTGGGGAATTGCATGTTTGAATACTATCATCCAACATATTGGAGCTCCAACATGCCACAGTGCCCTTCCATTGCACACCTGTTGTAAGGTAGAATATTAAAATCCAGAATCTTCCTTGTCATCATGAGAGGGGGCACTGTTTAAAGTTAGGGGTCGCCCTTTTAGGACCGAAATCAAGAGAAATTTTTCCTGAGGGTTGTGCTACTCTGGAACTCTCTGCCTCAGAAGGTGGTGGAGGCAGGGTCATTTAATATTTTTAAGGTGGTGGTAGATTCTTGTTGGGCAAGGGAATTAAAGGTTATCTGGGGTAATGAGAGTGTGGAATTCAAAACACAAACCGGTCAGCCATGATCTTCTTGAATAGTGGAGCAGGCTCCAGGGGCTGAATGGCCCACTTCTGCTCCTAATTAGTATGTATGTCAGATTGAGTTCACTGCACCCACCCCCCCCCCCCCCCCCCCGCATTTAGCCCCTCAAACCTGCTCCGTCATGCAATTCAATCATGGCTGATCTGTATCTCTATCTACTTGCCTGGTTCTGTAACTCTGAATACCTTCTTCATTTGACCCCCCTGCTCTCAACTGACTTTTGACATTTTTGGGAAAGAATTCCAGATTTCCAGTATGCTGATTGATTAAACCGCACCCCTCCCCTCCCCCCCCCTTCCACATTAATAAAGTCAGACCCCTTGCTTCGCTCATTCCCTGTGTACCTGTACACCAATGCAAGCTTGCGGGGCACATAACAACTGACCTGTAAAAGTTTCTATAGGTATGTGAAGAGAAAAAGATTGGTGAAGACAAATGTAGGTCCCTTACTGTCAGAAACGGGGGAATTTATTATGGGGAACAAAGAAATGGCTGACCAATTAAATGCATACTTTGGTTCTGTCTTCACAAAGGAAGACACAAATATCATACCAGAAATGTTGGGGAACACAGGGCTTAGCAAGAGAGAGGAACTGAAAGAAATCAGAATTAGTAGAGAAAATGGTGTTGGGGAAATTTGATAGGATTGAAGGCCAATAAATCCCCAGGGCCCGATGGAATGCATCCCAAAGTACTTAAGGAAGTGTCCCTAGAAATAGTGGATGCATTGCTGGTCATCTTCCAAGATTCTATAGACTCTGGAACAGTTCCTACAGATTGGAGGGTAGCTAGTGTAACCCCACTATTAAAAAAGGGAGGTAGAGAGAAAGCAGGGAATTATTGACCAGTCAGCTTGACCTTGGTAGTGGGGAAAATTGTAGAGTCCATTATCAAAGATTTTATAGCAGAGCACTTAGAGAACAGTAGTAGAATCGGGCAGAGTCAGCATGGATTTACGAAAGGGAAATCAAGCTTGACAAATCTTCTAGAATTCTTCGAGGATGTAACTAGTAGAGTTGATGAGGGGGAGCCAGTGGATGTGGTTTATTTGGACTTTCAGAGGGCTTTTGACATAGTCCCACATAACAGATTAGCATGTAAAATTAAAGAGCACGGGATTGGGGGTAGTGTATTGCGATGGATAAAAAATTGGTTGGCAGACAGAAAACAAAGGGTAGGGATAAATGGCCATTTTTCCAAATGGCAGGCAGTGACTAGTGGGGTACCACAGGGATCGGTGCTGGGACCCCAGCTATTCACAATATATATTAATGATTTAGATGAGGGAACTAAATGTAATATCTCCAAAGTATGCAGATGACACAAAACTAGGTGGGAGCGTGAGTTGTGAGGAGGATGCAGAGAGGCTTCAGGGTGATTTGGACAAGTTGAGTGAGTAGGCTAATGCATGGCAGATGCAGTATAATGTGGATAAATGTGAAGCTATCCACTTTGGTAGCAAAAACAGGAAGGCAGATTATTATCTGGCTATAAACTGAGAGGGGAATATGCAGCGAGACCTGGGTGTTCTCGTACACCAGTCGCTGAAGGTAAGCATGCAGGCGCAACAGGTGGTAAAAAAGGCAAATGGTATGTTGGTATTTATGGCGTGAGGATTCGAGTACAGGAGCAGGGATGTCTTGCTGCAATTATACAGGGCCTTGGTGAGGTCACACCTGGAATGTTGTGTGCAGTTTTGGCCTCCTTATCTGAGGAAGGAGGTTCTTGCTACAGAGGGAGGGCAGCGAAGGTTTACCAGACTGATTCCTGGGATGGCGGGACTGACGTATGAGGAAAGGTTGAGTTGGTTAGGATTATATTCGCTGGAGTTCAGAAGAGTGAGGGGGAATCTCTCAGAAACCTATAAAATTCTAACAGGACTTGACAGGGTAGATGCAGGAAGGATGTTCCCGATGGTGGGGGAGTCCAGAACCAGGGGTCATAGTCTAAGGATACGGGGGTAAACCTTTCAGGACTGAGATGAGGAGAAATTTCTTCAGAGTGGTGAGCCTGTGGAATTCACTACCACAGAAAGCAGTTGAGGTCAAAACATTGTATATTTTCAAGAAGGAGTTAGATTTTACTCTTGGGTGTAAAGGGATCAATGGATATGGGGCAAAAGTGGTATTAGGTTACTGAGTTGGATGATCAGCCATGATCGTAATGAATGGTGAAGCAGGCTTGAATGGCCGCCTCCTGCTCCTATTTTCTATATTTCTTGTTTCTTGTCTATCCGTAGCTGATGGCATGTTTGAATTTGTTTTGTTGCAGGGGCAATGCACCTTCTGTGATGGCCGTGATGACAAAAAGGAGTATGCCAACATTCGATCTGCCATGAAGGTCCTTATGTTCACCGACACAGAGAACTGGGAAATCTCCAAACTGATGGCTGGAATTCTGCACATGGGCAACCTGGCTTATGAACGTAAGTCTAGAGATGATCTGCTTTTATGAAGGAGGGAAAGTTGGGAATATAAGATTAGTGGTGGGGACATCTTGTACCTCAAGTGGCTGATCATTATGCTACGTTCTCAGTGTATTACTGAGGGAGGGCTGTATTGGCGGAAGTGCCATGTTTCAGACGAGTGGTTAAATAAAGACTTTGTTGGGCTGTTCATGTGGGTGTAGAAGATAACAAGGGGCTTTTTGAAGAAGTGCAGGGAGTTGCCCTACGTTCCTGGTCAACATTCTTTTCTTGATCAACAGCACTAAAACCGGCTAACTGGTGTTATGCTCATGCAATCCGAACTTATGAACTATAAATATGAACTTGTGAAGTATAACCCAAAACTGACACGTTCCTGTAAAATAAACTGGAGTTGCGAGGTCAGGAGACTTTTTCTTTCCTGCCAATACACATGGAACTGCAAGAACCATGAGCTGATTTCCATATCTAGACCAGGCTTAGTGAAGTCATTAATATGCAAATGACCCGTCCAGTGGTAATGGCAGCATTTCTGCAACTAATTAGAAAAATACTGCTGCAGACACCTCAACTTCAACTTCAAATTGGAAATCCAGAGAATGGGTGTGAAAAGCAGTATTATTATCAAGATGGGATATGGGTGAGTGATACCAGGACTCCATTGTCAGACAATCAGAAACTATTTGAGGACATTTGAAACAGATGTTCTGGTCAGATGAAAGAAATTAGGGCTGGAATTTTATGGTGGGTGGATAGGAGCCGGCCTCAGATGTAAAAGTCAGTGGTGAGCCTGCTTCTGCCTCGCCTGGGGGTCCGTTCCGTATTTTACAGGTCCCTGGACTTTAATTGTTCCGAAACGGGACTTCTACCTGCTTGAGGGAGGAAGTCCCACCTCATTGAGTTGCTGGCCAATCAGCAGGCCGGCAGCTCTTAGTTCCAGCAGTGCCACCAGGAGTGGTGGCCACTGCTGGGACTGCAGCCCAGCATGCACAGAACTTGCCTGGGAGCCGGGAAGGCAGGTAGGTTTTGGTTGCCTTGCCTGGGGGTAATCGGTCGGGCCCTGGCGAGGCAAGCCTGGTCATTTAGGGGAAAGGGGGGCATGTTAGCTCTTGGGGGTGGTTGGTGTAGTGGGGGTGGCCCTCCATCGGGCACCCTGTGCTTGATAAGCAGGGACAGCCCCCTGAGACGATCGGAGGCCGCCTGCTTTTCCCAGGTGGCTTTTCCCGGCTCCAGGATGCCTGTTTGCCATGCTTAAAATCTGCGTAGAGGTGGGCACTTAAGGGCCTTGATTGACCTGGGGCGGGCAGGCTGATTTTTGCCCCTCCCCTGCCTTATGTAAAGGGGGTGGAGATGGGAGCGGGTCGGGAAAGCATCCCGGAGCCTCCCGCTCCATTTTACGCCACCCCCCGCCGCTATTCGGCTCATTGGGAGTGGCGTAAAATTCCAGCTTAGGTTTCTGATAATGGTATATTCTGGACAGACAGGAAGAGGAACATCTATGCCATTCAAAGAGAAAGGACTTTGCCTACCACCAACAGCCTTTGGGCAGAGACTCGAGTTGGCCTTGAACTTTCCACTGTAGGAATCTTACCAGGGCTTTGCCATTGAACCGGGACTGGAGTATAACGAGAGAATTCTGCTACTGTGAAAAATACGACAGCGAATCCATCTTCCTAAACCTCCAGAGCTTTTCTTCAGTGTACAAAAAAACGATTATAGGCCTGCCTTATTTCAAATTTTCACCCCAGGGAAAAGCAAGTGTAACACAGAACTCTTAATCATAAGACCTAAATGCACGCTACATGTATAATTACAATCTTGTGTGTGCGTATCTGTATGAATGCGAGAGTGGGTGTAGTTGTGTATATTCAGATGTTGAAAAATGAACATTCATCTCTCTTTTAAAACTTAAAGCTGTAATTTGTCTGTTCCTGGCACTTGGGTTAAAACACTTTGTTTTCTTTTTTAAAAGTCAGTTGCGAGGTGAAAAAGGAGGAGCCATCCCCATTATCTCTCATGTCTAAATCGGGTCATTGTCCCATTTATGGAACCTTGCTGTATCTGTTTACATTGGCTGTGAAGCACTTTGAAGGAAAGAAGAATTTACATTTCTGTAGCGCCTTTCACAACCTTGGGATATTCCAAAGTGTTTTACTGCTAATGTTGTACCTGTGAAGTCCACTCACTGTTGTAATGCATCAGACAATTTTCGCACAGCAAGGTCCCGCAAACAGCAATGTGATGAGGACCCGATTATCGGCTTTTTAGATATCGGTTGAGGGATGAGTAGGGTGAGAACTCCCTCTTTGCCATAGGATCTTTTATGCCCACCTGAGAGGGCAGACGGGGCCTCGGTTTAACGTCTCATTCAAAAGATGGCACCTTCAGCAGTGCAGCATTCCCTCAGCGCTGCAGTGGGCTATCACCCTCATTCTTGTGCTCAAGTGTCTGTTGTGGCATTTGAATGCATAACCTTCTGACTCAAACGTGATGGGTTACCTACTGACACATGCAACATTAGGTCATCTTAAGGACATGCAAGATACTATATAAAGGCCAACCTTTTTTTTTCTATCTAAACCTAGGCACTGACCCTCCGATGGGCTAGGTGCGGAGGTATCACAGCTAACTCCAGTTCCAACTCATCCAGTGCCCAAGTTGGTCATTTCCTATGAGTGTCACAGTAAGGGTTTAAACCCCTTTTTTCCCCTGCCCTACTCCTCAAACTCTGACAACTGAGACAAGTTGCCCCATGCCCCTCTTACTCTGAGGTATTGGTGCCCCTGTTTAGAAATAGTAGCTAGTGACGCAGGAGCGAGGAGCAGGGAAGGGGTAGTTGGTGCATTCCGTAGATGGTTCTGTCACTAGAAGCACCTGTGTGTGCATGTGCATATGTGCATAATATTGTCAGCAGGGATCCCAATGTTGTGCCTTCAGTATAATGAGCAAAGGTAATAACTGTTTTATTCAAATTGCAATTGAGATAATTTTGCTTTTGTTTATCCTGCTGATCCTTCAGCTCGAGTGTATGACAATCTGGATTCATGTGAGGTCGTCTACTCTACACAGCTAACGACTGCTGCAGTTCTCCTCGAGGTAAGTGTTTAGTCACTTACTGTAATATCTGGTGTCTGTGTTCATTCATAGTGAGACCTATTTGGCTTCATACTGATATATATTCCTCCTGCTTCCATTGTTATATCAGCACATTCCAGGCAGAATCATTCAAACCACTGCAAAAAGATTGGGAAATTTTAAATGCAAATGATTTGTGGCCCAAACCGCTTGTGCTTGTGTTTTCCATGTTTTTTTTTAAATGCTGGTTTAAGGTTCAATTTGCCTGAATCAGGACTTCGCCCACACAACTGACCATGGCCTCGGTACAAGATTTTTGCCAATTACGCTGGTTCAGGAAGGCTCTTCAAATCAGGTTCATTTTCTCAAGCGTTCAGCCGCGAGTAGACCGGTTTTCAAAATTGGTTTTCATCAAATCCTTAATTTACTAAAAAAGGACTAGTGTACACCAATGAAACAATTAAATGATTCAGTACAGTTTTTGTCTTTTTTTTTAAAAAAAAAGCTGGTTACTTGCAGGGCCAATCAATATCGCTTTAAAAAAAAAAACAAATTTGGTCATTATCACATTGCTGTTTGTGGGAGCTTGCTGTGTGCAAATTTGCTGCTACGTTTTCCATATTACCACGGTGACTACATTTCAAAAGTAATTCATTGGCTGGAAAGCGCTTGGGACATTCTAAGATGGTGAAAGGCACTGTGTAAAATTCCAAGCCTTGCCTTTTTTTCTCCCCATCCCCTTTTAGGAAGAGTGGCAGCCTATTTGTGCACAGCAAGCTCCCAAACTCAGCACTGTGATAATGACCAAGTAATCTGTTTTACCAATGTTGATTTGAGGGATAAATATTAGTCAGGACTCTGGGGAGAATTCAAACACAGAATTGTTACAGTGCCGAAGGAGGCCATTCAGCCCATCGTGTCTGCACCGGCTCTCCAAATGAACAGTTCATCTAATACCACTTCCCTGCTTTCTCCCCGTAACCTTGCACATTCTTCCTTTTTCAGACAACAGTCTAATTCCCTTTTTTGAATGCCTCGATCGAACCTGCCTCCACCACACTCCCAGGCAGTGCATTCCAGACCTTAAACACTCGCTGCGTGAAAAAGCTTTCCTTTGTCACTTTTTAGCTTCGTTTGACAATTACTTTGAAATCTGTTCCCTCCCCTGCTCTTCTTTTGAATTATGCCTTTGGGTTTTTTTTAATGCCCACCTGAGAAAGCAGGTGGGGTCTTGGTTTTAACTCCTCCATCAAAAGACGGCTCTTCTGACATTGTAGCACTCCTTCAGTACCGCACTGGGAGCATCAGCCTAAATGTTTGTGCCCAAGTCTATGGAGTGGGGCTCGAAGGCACAACTTTCTGATTGAGGCGAGTGTACCACCAACTGAGCCATGGCTGAAAATACTTCCATTGATCTATCTATCTGGGATTCATTCTCCCCAACCCTTATCCCCAATCAAGGGAGTGCCAGCAGTTGCCATTCAACTCTGGGAGCCATCGTTTTGGACAACTGGAATCCCATTTTATACAAAACAAATGATGCAAAGCTCCATTTAAAGTTGCTTTTAAACCTCCGGATTACCTTGTTCCTTCCTTCAGGTTGACTGTTTAGACCTGCAGAACTGCCTCACCAGCCGTACCATTATAACACGAGGGGAGACGGTGTCCACCCCTCTAAACATGGACCAAGCTCTGGATGTCCGAGATGCTTTCGTGAAGGTGAGAGCTCCTCGCTGTGCGAATCGTGGATACATCATCTCTGCAAGTAGCACTCTTTGCAGAGTTGGTTTATTTTTAATCTGAAGAAAAGAATGAGGATTTTGAGGTGCTCGGCTAGGCAAAGTTGTACATCAAGTTGGCAAATGCTTGAGGTTTAATCTTTTCCATGAAGACGTTACCCCTCTAAACTTTTTCAATGTTGTCAGTCTCGGAACGAGCATGGGCTGCATTGGTTCAGGAGAGCCTCTTCCGATTCTGATGTGGTTTTACAGTCGGTCGCCCTGGTTGCATCACAAATGCAGCAATGCCAGTCATAAAACTCAAGGGCAATTAGGGATGGGTAATAAATGCTTTTTTCTTTAAGTTTACATTTCTGCCATGAATAAGTGGGAGCCAAGGGGCAGGAAGTGAGGGGAAAAGATGCTTGCATACAAAATAAACTATTAATGAGAGAACTGGAGGTGGGTGATGGGAGGAAAGATAACAAAACATTGAACCCTGCTCTTAACGCTCATTTTTAAACCTGTAAGGGACTTTGTTTTATTCAAATATTTGGCAAACAATTCTTCATTTGCGACGATGTTATAGCTTGGGCTTCTTCCAAGACCTTTCCCTGTATTAATATCTAAAATAGCCATTTTCTTGATTAGATTGAATTTCCTATGAACATAAATTTGCATTGTGTTGTTCTGTCTTGCTTGAATTAGCATTCAAAATTCTAACAATGCTCCCCACCACCACTGTGGCTATTTGCTCGATGTAATTTGCCCAGTTGGTTTTCCTATCCTATCAGAAGTGGCTCTTCCACTAAAACACCATTGCCTACAGGCTAAAATTGCTGCTCCTATTTATTTAGATAAAATAATATATTGAAGCAGAAAAATAAGCAAGATAGTCATAAAATCATACAGCACAGAAGGAGGCCACTTGGCCCATCTTCTCTGTGCTGACTCTTTTGAAAGTGGTCAAATTAGTTCCACTCCCCTGGAGAAGTGATGTTTCTCTGGATTGTCCAGCAGAAAATTGGGGGAAAACCTCCTCATAAATTCAGCCCCTGTTGGTCTCCTTTCTGGTGTACATCTACTGTGCAAGTGGCCTGATTTTAGCATCTGCTGCCTGTTTTTTAATTATGCTTCTAAATCGCTTTTGTGGTTGCTTGGAGAGGTTCCTGTGGAAGTGAGCAGTTTCTGTACTTTGGGGAGTCAGACTTGAATATCAACTACTGTCCAAAAATACATTGAAGGCAAATACCCACCAGCTTTCCAGTACAGAGAAGCCATGGGATCACTCTGCCTCCCAGTGGTATTCTCTGTACTGCTCGTTGAAGCAGTCCTGTTGTTTTTGCAGAGGTTTTTAGAATTGGCAGAAGAGACTGGGGAGGGTGGAAGAGATGTTGGGGTGAAACCTAGAGTGAGGGAGGGAGAGGGTCAAATCACAATGATCGAGAATGCAACGAACTGCTGTAGTTCTCCTTAATCTGATGACCCCACATTTTGCCTCCTCCCTCTCCCCTTTATGCACATCAAGGGTATCTATGGGAGGCTATTTGTGTGGATAGTGGAGAAGATCAACGCAGCTATTTACAAACCTCCATCTCGCGAGCCCAAGGTGTGGCGCAGGTCGATTGGCTTACTGGATATTTTTGGGTTTGAAAACTTCCATGTCAACAGGTAAGATGGGCATTGTCCATTGTGGTCCTGTACATTCCTATGTCCATATCCTTGACTTTGGGGAGTTTCTCCTTTCACTGCATTACATTCTAGATGTTCATGGCTTGGTTTATAGGATATTGGTATGTAGTGGATAATTAATTTTAGTAACCCAACAGCATTAGGAACAGGAGGAGACCATTCAACCCCATGAACCTGTTCTGCTATTCAATTAGATTGTGGCCAATCTGCACCTCAACTCCATTTTTCCACCATTGCCCCATAATCTTTTGACACCCTTACCTAACAAAAACCTAGCTTTCTCCACATTGAAAGCTGCGATTGTCCTAATGAAGTAGCAAGCTGATTAATGCAGGGGAGGATATGAATGTCATGGTGTGGTAGAGTATTCCTCCTCGGAACTGAGGCATATTGTCAGGGCAGCAGGACTCTGGTAGTTCTTGATTTTGACATTGGGCACCTAACAAATTGAAAGTATGGGATGTTGTGTTGATCTTATGTCTATTATTGTTGACCTGGACATTTGAAGAGCATTCCTGCTCTTATGTGTCAAGAGTGCCACGGCATCATTTATGCCCATCTGAGAGGGCAGATAAGATGTTGGTTTAACATCTTAAAGATGGCACCTCAGACAATGCTGCACTTCCAGCCTAGATTATATGCTTCAACCCAAAACCTCGTGACTTGGAGGCAAGTGTGTTACCACTGAGCCAAGACTGACACTTGATGTCTCATGGTGGGGAGGAACATCGCAAAGTTCATGGGTCAAAAGGCCTGTTTGTGTTGTAACATTCTTTTGATTCTTCATAGAATACATAATACCTTAAGTGCAGTGGTTATGTTACTGGACTAGTAACGAGAATGAGTGTTCAAGTCCTACCATGACTATTTGAGAATTTGAATGCAGCTTGAAGTGACTATCAAGCTGTTGATTTGTTGTGAAAATCCAACTGGTTCATCTCCTTCTTTTTAGGGAAGGAAAGCTGCCCAGTCTGGACTTTCATGTGACTGCAGTCCTGCACCAATGTGGTTGAATCATAACTGGCCCCTGACTGGTCTAGCAAATAACTCAGTTGTATGAAGGCCCACCTCCACCACCACCTCTGGGCAACTAGGATGGGCAATAAATTCTGGCCTTGCCAAGAACATCCAAATCCCAAAAATGAATTTATCAAAAAAAATTGATCAGCTGTTCCATGTCAGAAGTGAGATTGTGGGGCTAGACACGTGTCTGAATCATATACAACCTGGTTTAATCTTGTCCTTTTGCTTCACTGTAGCTTCGAGCAGCTCTGTATAAACTTCGCCAATGAAAATCTGCAGCAGTTTTTTGTGCGCCATGTCTTCAAGCTGGAGCAAGAGGAGTATAACCTGGAGAACATCAACTGGCAGCACATTGAGTTCACCGACAACCAGGATGCACTGGACATGATTGCGCTCAAACCCATGAACATCATTTCCCTCATCGATGAAGAGAGCAAATTCCCTAAGGTGTGGGTGTAGCTGTGGCACTGGATTTGTAAGCAAATGGAAGGAGGTGGATAGAAACTGAGGTTAGAGTAAAGATGTGTCAATTAGCATTGAGTGTTCTTTCAACCCCATCTTCCTGGTCCTTATGGATACATTCAGGAACATTTCAGGGAGTCTTCCACCACCCCGCTCCACCCACCTCCTTAGCAACAGGGTCATTCTAGAGTATGGTCTCAAAAACTAATGATCCAGGCTCAGACAATGGAGTAAAACTCTTCTAAACCTCATGTACATTGTACCTCTTGTAAAACTTTCCCCTAAACCCATCATCAAATGTATCTATGGAAGATAGCAGAAATGAGTGTTGTCATTGACCACCTCCTGCACATGGCCATTCTGCATGTGAACCTAGGAGATGCAGGTTGGCAAGCTAGTCAACCATGGGAGACATCAGGAGAATCTTCTTTACAAAGAGGGTGCTGAGAATGTGGAACTCACTATCTCAAAGAGTGGTTGAGGCAAATTAGCATAGATGCATCTTAGGAGAAGCTCGATAAATAAGAGTGGGAGTGGGCTCGTGTGGAGCATAAACACTGGTGCAATGGCCATAAGGGGCCAGTAAATGTTACATAATTCTATGCAATTGCAGCCAAGTCCAACCTGATCTTCAGTTGATGCCCATATCTTTCCTGCATGGATTGTAGGTTAGTGAACAGGAGTAAGAACTCTGACTATATTCCCTTCCTCCCCAGCCCAGTTACACGAATCCAATTGTTGTACTGCTGTAGCAGCCCTGAATAATATCACCAAACATGGCCCAGACTTGTGCCTTCCTGCGCTGTACGAGTTCTACCCTTGGCAGCAGATTAAACCATTGGGAGAGTCAGACTATTAAATTCAATTCAAGTGATGTTGTAGCAACTTTAATATCCACTAAACTGGGGAACAGTGAAACTGTGTTTATAGAGTATATGTAATATGGCATTCGAAAGCAACATTGTTTTTTTTCCTTTAAAGCAAATTCTTACCTCCCTACAGGGTACAGACACAACAATGTTGAATAAACTGAATTCCCAGCACAAGTTGAACACCTATTACATTCCTCCAAAGAACAACTATGAAACCCAGTTTGGCATCAGCCATTTTGCTGGAATAGTCTACTATGAAACCAAAGGTAGGTTGCTGTGTTAAACGTTTGGGACTAGATTGGAATCAGACTCCAAAGCACCCCAGCTATCCATGAATGTACTTTGTGTAGTTCTTCTCTTTTAACCCATTAGTTGTTGCACATAACCTCTGATTCTCACTGGTCAGGTTTAACTATTGGGGGGGAAAACGCATTTTGTAATGTGTAATTATAAGAAGGCTATTTGGACCAACAAAAGTTCCTTTTTACCATTCTAATGCTAGAATCATACTGCACAGAAGGAGGCCATTTGGCCCATTGTGTCTGTGCCAGCTCTTTGAAAGAGCAATTTGATTAGTCCAATTCCACGAATCTTTCCCCATAGCCTTAGAAATACTTTTAAGTATTTATCCAATTCCTATGGCAATATTTTGAAGGGTGGGGGGAGTTCTCCCCAGGGGTCCTGGGCCAATATTTATCCCTCAACCAACATCACTAAAATCTGATTTATCTGCTCATTATCACATTGCTGTTTGTGGGAGCTTGCTGTGTGCCAATTGGTTGTCTTGTTTCCTGCATTATGACAGTGACTACACTTCACAGGTACTTCATTTGACTGTAAAGCACGTTGGGATGTCCTGTGTCCATGAAGGGCACTATATGAATGCAACTCATTCTTTTCCTACTGTATGCATATCTGGGCTGTCTCATGCTGTTGGGTTTAGGATTTTGAAATAAGTAGCAGTTTTCCTGGATCAGGAAAGAACACGTGAGGTAACAGTGCCATGACTGACAATGCAAAGGAGCTGAACAGTTCAGCTTCAGTGAGTTCATACTTCAGTCATCGAGCCTTTGTGGTTTTGTCGTCTTCCTTTTTTTTAAAAAAACGGAGGCCTCTATTTTAGGCCGCCTGAAGGAAGGCATCCTGATGCACCAGAGCAAGCATTCTAATCCGACATGGACTCTCCCATAAATAACCAATTAATGTCCAAAGGAGAATACAAAATCCTGAGGGTGTTTTATAACCAGCCCTGTGAAAGTCAATCTATCATAACTGACAGCATGATCCTGCCACTTTACATTGCCTTGACATCCTCAAGAGCTGTGTGTTTTTGTTCCCCTTTTTGTCAGGTTTTCTGGAGAAGAATCGGGACACGCTTCATGGAGACATCATTCAGCTGGTCCACTCCTCCAAGAATAAGTTCATTAAGCAGATCTTCCAGGCGGATGTCGCCATGGTAACTAGCATATTTTTAATTAGAGGCGTTTCTTTTTTAGTGTGTTTATTTGTGATATTTAGAGCTCGTCTCCAATATTCTGCTAATACTTGACTCCATTCAACCAGTTGCTCTAGTAGCAATCTAAAGAAGGGAAGTGCCTGCTTGTACCTGGATTGACTTGATGCATTCTCAATGATTCTTTTCCTTTCTTTGTTCATGACGTCGCTGACAATTGTCCTTGAGAAGGTGGTGGTGAGCTGCTTTACTTGGCTGCAGGCTGTGTTGCTTATTATACTTTGGTGTAGTGGATTGGTACAGTGGAGTGGTTTGCTAGGCCAATTCAGAGGGCAGGTAAGAGTCAAGCACATTGCTGAGAGTCACATAGGCCAGACGAGGTAAGAATGGTAATTTCCTTCCTGAAGGGCATTAGTGAATCATATGGTTTTAATGACAGTCTGATAGTTTCATGGTTACCATCACTTTTATGACTTAGTTAACTGAATTTTAATTCCCGGACTGCCATGTGGGATTTGAACTCTTGTCTCTGGATCATTAATCCAGGCCTCTGGATTTCAAGTCCAGTAATAAAACCCCAATGCTACCGGACCGCCTTCATCCCAACCCTGATCTACAATGAGATTAGAGACCTTGTACAATACTGTATAGTCAGCTGAGTTGAATGTTTCAGCATTTGTGGGAGAGGTTTTGGGTCCCAGGGTGGGATTTCCAAAGCCCCCAACACTGGCGACAGCTACACTAAAAATACTGGGGTTCATTTCTGGGGCTACGGGAGGAGGAGCGAGGGAAGGACATAAACTGAAACAAAGTCGGCATTTTGAGGCTGAAAGGTGCAGCTGCAGGAGACCTGGATGGAGAAAAAACTAATTCAAACATTTTCTCACTGTCTGCCCTCTCATAAGAGCATAGGAAATCGAAACAGGAATAGACCATACAGCTGCTCAAACCTGCTCCGCCATTCTATATGATCATGGCTCATCTTCTGCGTCAACTCCACTTTCCAGCCAACTCCCCATGTCTCTCAATTCCCTGAGACCAAAAATCTATCTCTGCCTTAAATATGGTCAATGATGGAGCATCCGCAACCCTCTGGGGTCGAGAAATCCAAAGATTTACAACCTTCTGAATGAAGAGATTTCTTGATTATGACCACCACGACGCAGGCGTGGGGTATGGGCCAGACCTGAGTCACAAACAGCAACAAGGTGATCGCCTCGCACCTGATGACCAGGTTGGAGAAAGAACACTGCTCCCACATGCTCAGCTTATGGTGTACCCTGGCTACCTGCTCCTTCCAGGTTTTGGCGCACGCCCCCGCCCTTGCGAACCATATCCCCAACAAGAGGGTGGCGCAGTGGTTAGCACTGCAGCCCCACAGCTCCAGTGACCCGGGTTCAGTTCTGGGTACTGCCTGTGTGGAGTTTGCAAGTTCTCCCTGTGTCTGCGTGGGTTTCCGCCGGGTGCTCCGCTTTCCTGCCACAGCCAAAGACTTGCAGGTTGATAGGTAAATTGGCCATTGTAAATTGCCTCTAGTGTAGGTAGTTGGTAGGAGAATTGTGGGAATGTGAGAGGGAATATGGGATTAATGTAGGATTAGCATCAATGGGTGGTTGATGGTCAGCACAGACTCGGTGGGCTGAAGGGCCTTTTTCAGTGCTGTATTTCTCCATGAATCTCTATTGGTGATAATTTAGGCCCCAGGCCTCCGCCTGATAACACAACAGAAAGGTATTCAAAGCCTTATCAGGATCTCATTAGTCCCTATACGTGGAATATGAACACTCATTTATTCCAAATTATGTCTGTCTAATAATTTTTTCTTAACCACGCTTCTCCTAAGAAATGTCAGGTTTCCAAGATGACTGTCAGTTGGAGTTCTTGCCTTTATCTTTGCTGTTAAAAGTATCTAAAATTTCTTTGCAATGTTGGCTCGGACAGGTTCCTGGGAAATGTGATCAGTTCTCCCTCTCTCTCCTTCCGTCCAGGTTTAAGCCAGGCCAAAGTGCTGAAATAAAATAGCAAATGCTGGAAATACTCACCAGGTCAGGCAGCATCTGTGGAGAGAGAGAGAGGAACAGAGTTAACCTTTCAGGCCAATGACCTTTCAGCAGAACTGGGAAAAGTTGGAGATGTAAAAGGTTTTAAGCAAGTGAAATGGGGAGGGTGGGGAAAAGAACAAAGGGGAAGGTTTGTGATAGAGTAGAAGGCCGAAGAGGTTAAATGACAAAAGGGTTCTTAGTGCAAGTATTTCCAGCATCAGGTATTTCTAGTATTTTCTGTTTTTATTTGATTTCCAACATTTGCCATATTTTGCTTTTGTTCAAGAATTGAAAGTTAATCATCTATGATTCTTAAGGATGCTGAGCCAAATCAATGAAGTTGGAATGTGTTCAACTGTTTGTTTATTTTGGGATTGTACCTGATTCATGTTTCATTCCAACTGGAACCCCGGGTCGACACTCTGAATGATGCTGCACAAGGAGGCTATTCAACCAAACCTGCCGGTGGCAACTCCTCCAATTAGTCCCACTGCTCTACCCCTTCCCCACAGCCTTGCAATTTGTCCCCCTTCAAGTATTTATCCAATTCCCTTTTTGAAAATTACTGTTGAATCTGCTTCTATCACCCTTTTCAGGCAGCACGTTCCAGATCTTCATAACCTGCTGTGTAAAAACATTTATCCTCCTCTCTTTTCCCCCTCTGGTTCTTTCGCCAATTATTGCAAGTCAGTGTCTTCTGGTTACTGACTCTTCTGTCAATGGAAATGCTATCTCCTTATTTACTCAACAAAACTCCTCATGATTTTGAGCACCTCTTGGCCTTCTCTGCTTTAAGGAGAACAACCCCACTACTCTGATCTCTCCACGTAATGAAGTCCCACATCCCACTGCTCCAGTAAATCTCCTCTCTAACTGAAGTCTGAAAAATCTGCACAGTTTGCACAGGCACTATTAATGGTCACTTTGCATAGAGTTTATGCCACTTGATGCCAATGTGCAGATTCCCAATCATTGTTCAGCCACCTTCACCTTTACCTAAACTCCTCCAGGTCTAATAAAAGCTTCTCCAATTTGAATTGTTGCCAGGGTTCCACTAACATCCCCATCTTTTTCTTTTTAAAATATAATCTCATCTTGTCTTTCCTTTTCTTTTCTGCCCTGTTAAACATGTATCCTGAATATGTGTCTGTCTCTCTCTGTGGCTATTGAACTGAAATATTGAGTCCTCCTTCAATACCTCTTCAAAAGGTAAAAAGTGAGTGTAAACTTCAGGGTGGAATTGCACGATGAAAGATGTTCATCCTCCACTTTTATACTGAGTTGTAGCGCCAGGCTTTTTTAAAAAAAATATATAATAATTCCAGGGTTCTTGCTCTACTGGTTAAAAGCCATGATTGAATTGAATGGCAGAATAGGCTCAAGGGGTTGAATAGACTACTCCCGTTTCTATATTCCATCACTCCACTCCATTCCATCAGTCCTAAATTTGCCTCTTAACTAGTTTGGACCCATTTCCTCTCTTCCTACTCTCAATTTAGTTTGAAGTAATTTTCTAGATTTGCTTTTCAACACTGTTTTTCTGCTTTATGAACATATATAAGATCACTTCTCAGTAGTTTCCTATCATAGAATCATACAGCTCAGAAGGAGGCCATTTGGCCCATCGTGCCTGTGTCAGCTTCTTGAAAGAACAATCCAATTAGCCTGACTCCCCTGCCCCTTTCTCCATAGCCCTGCAAACTTTTCCGTTTCAAGTGTTTATCCAATTCATTTCTGAAAGTTCCTCTTGAATCTGTTTCCACTGCACTTTAGGCAGTGTATTCCAGATCATAACTCACTGGGTTTAAAAATTTTTAAAAATCCTCCTTCTCTTCCCCTTGGCTCTTAAATCTCTGCCCTTTTGGTTATCAACCCTCTTGCCAATGGAAATGGTTAGGGTAGGTAGTTAGTTTGATCTTTAGAGTAGGTTAAAGGTTCGGCACAACATCGTGGGCCGAAGGGCCTGTGCTGTGCTGTACTGTTGTATGTTCTATCTCTCTTGTCAGAACCCCTCATAATGCAAGGCTAACAGCTCCAGATTTTTTAATTCTATAACTCCAGGCCTTTAACATCAGGGATCAATCTTGTAGCTCTTGTCCGTCTCCAGCTAGAATGTCTCGGTGAGCAGAACTGGACATGGCACTCCAGGTGTAACCTGACCAGAACACACTACATTCTGAGCATAGCTTCCTCTGACTTGTGCTATTTTGACTGAGTAGCAAAACCTTCTATTGGCTTTGTTGATTGCTGCTCTACATTAGACATGTATGAGTGTTGAGTTTACCAAAACCCTTGGGCCTATTTCTGTTTCATACTTGCCTATTTCAATGCCATTCATGGACCCCTTTTTTTTTTCCTTCCTTGGAGCTTCTATTTGCATTAAATGTAATGTCCCATTGCTCTGCCCACTTACATATTCTTTCCAATTTTGTCATTCCTGTATCCTCTACCTCTTCTAGTTTTGGTCTCATCCATTAATTTGGCCAATTTGCACTGAGATTGTGAATCAACACAATTCATCTAAATTGGAATGATTTTGTGGTCCCAGTACCAGTCACTAGATTCTCAGGACCCCCGCCATTCCTCCAACAAGTTCCCTTCACACAATTTCTTATCCGATTCGGAGAGTTCACCGATCTGAGCTAAACTAAAAGTCCTCTGCTTGCGGCTTTGTAAGCGCCTTCTAGAAGTGGACATACTGCACAAAGAATCATAGAGCATGGAAGGAGATCATTTGGCCATTGTACCTCTGCCATCTCTTTGAAAAAGCTATCTAATTCCTGCAAATCTTTCCTTTTCACGTATATATCCAATCCTGTTTTGAAAGTTGATATTGAATTTGCTACCAGCACCCTTCCATCATACTCATTATGTAAAAGCATTTCCCCTCATCTCCTCCTTCTCTCCCGGTTCTTTTTCCAATTACTTTTTAACTCCGCTTCCTCTGGTTACTGACCCTTCTGCCAATGGAAATCTCCTCCATAATTTTGAACACCTCTGTCAAATCGCCTCTTCACCTTTTCTCTAGTCTTTCCTTCACATCTTTGGTACCATTCTAGTCAATGTGAAATTCGTTTGGGCAATTGTGGTCTTTGTTCAGAGTAGGAGTTTACATCACAAAATTGGAGCTAAACTGGAAGTTTTTATTGGGCCACAATATTAAGAGAGATATCTTGACACAATGGGAAATGATATTGTGAAGTTGCGGTTAAATCACGTTGCTTGTACAGATAGAACTAGCCTGGCATACAGATTTTCCATTTGGGGTCAGGACCCTGATATCAGGATTAAATGTGGGTCCTGACCCCAACCCCCCCAAAACCGTATCGGGAATAGTCACCTGACATGATTTTTGTAGGATTGACCAATTTATTGCCAGAGGGCATGTTTGCTGTTTTAATTAAGGACAGTGGGTGGGCTCCTGAGGCTGGAAAGCCAGTAGGAGGCCATCCAGCAGTGAAAGAGCTGCAACCTGCTGCTGGAGGAGGGGGGAGGACCTCCCAGATGGATGCATTTTCTAGCACTTGTAAAATTTATAAAAGTAAAAATGGTCACAGCTGCCAGACTTCCATCACGAAGGGGAAACTTCTCTACAGGGCTGGCTGCGGCTGTAGCTTTGGTCGCTTTTTGTCATTGGGGAGGGGGAAAAGGGTGGTTTTAAAACCAATCTGGAGCACTGACAAACCACACCCCCTCCCCCCACCACCGTCCCTGCCTAGGTCTGCTGCCAGGAAGCTGCCTCTTTTATCTGACCATGTTTCAGTCACTGCAGAGGGCCGGCCTACCCACTGGAAATTTCCAGTCGGCGTGGGAAATGGGCCTTTAATAGGTCCCTTTAATTGTCTCAATTAGCTATTCTGAACCTGACTCAGCCTCCTGGAAAATAGCTGGGAGTCTGGACTGTGCAGGGAACTCACCGGCCCGCAGTGGGAAATTCCAGGCCTACCCACCTCTGTTCCCGCCATCATCTCTCCACATAGGTGTCAGACATAGAATTCTGCCAACAACATTTTCCTTCAGTTTGTTGTCTAAATCAGACATTGTTACAGGTCATGTCATGTCATCTCATAGCAGATGTGCCAGAGTTCAATTATTTGGAGCAAGATTTGTTGTTTCAGTTGTGAAGCATGTAATCTTATGTTGGTGTGTCTCGCTATTGGAAAAATAAGCACAGCTCCTCCAGGGGGACGTGTTTGTCGGTCATGCTCCCAGTATAGAGTTTCGCATGTTGGGGGAGCACGTATTGGAAACATTGAATGTGTGGTGTTCAGTTTTTCCCATCCAGTAAAACGAGCAGATGAGAAATCATGGGCAGTGCCCCAATATTCCAATGGTGCATTTCCAGTTGTTACTAGGGTTGCCAATTCTGCCTGGATGTATGTTTGGAAGTATCACCACATGGCATCCTGCTTCCAATCACTTTGTTCTCAAGTCAATAGCCCCCGCCCACCGATTTTCTAATGTTTTTATAACTCAAAAATGAAAAAGGGAGAAGACTTTTTAAACTCTGCTCCTCTGTGATCTAGGTTTTTTACAGCTGTGTTCAGGGCATTCATCTTTAATTCTTGGAGACTCCAGAAGTATCCTGGGGGTGGGAGTGGTGATCTGAGTGTGAACCATTTCTAAACATATTGAGAATTTACTGTCTGGTTTCCAGCCGCCATTTTCGAACTCGCTGAGTACTGAACACCCCAACCACCACAGCGTACAATGAACAATGTCATTCCCATGACTTTCTCCCTGTGCTGGAGAAACCATCAACAATAATGTATCTGCCCACCAATTAATCAGCAGAATTTTCATGGGACAAAATCTTATGCCAGATGTTGCTTCATCACACTACCCCATAATGTGTATGTTTATTTCTGTAAATTATTTCATTCCTCCTCTAGGTATGAACAGAACTGAATTTTTCATTTTGTGTCTCTGGTCTCTATCTAGAGTAGCACTGAACTATATGAGCAAGACCAAAATTTGGGACTCTTGTCCTGTCACTCCTCGAGGGATGGGGTGTGAGCAGTGAGCCAGTCAAGCTCTATTAAGGTGGATGGCGAAGGCTCCGTTAGTCGCCATCTAGTTATCAACTCAACTAGTCTTTTTTAGTTCTTCAATAAGATCAACACTGCACTCTCAGCAGAAAGATCATGTTAAACAGTTGGACTCCTTGTAACTCTACACTGGCTCAACCCAGTTAAATAAACTCCTTGATCTCCAACAGAGTCAGTGCCAAGCTCGTGTCATTTTGTCTTTGGGGTGGGGGAGAGAAAAGGGGCATATTTTTATCTTGGTTTGGTTGGAAGATATGGTGAAGTGCTTTATGTTCCTGGCAGTTGAGACTTGCACACTGAGTGGGGTCGAGCTTAAATTCGGACTATCCACAAGTGCCACTTTCTCCCTTTTCAGAAGGACGGGGCCACTAAGGGGAAGCTAGATAATCCCAAGAAGAAAAAAGGAATAGAAGGTTATTGTGATGGGGTGAGATAAAGAAAGGTGGGAGAAAGATTGTATGGAGCATAAACACTGGCATGGACCAGTTGACCTAAATAGCCTATTTGTTTGCTAGAATTACATGGAAATTACATCTAAGGAATAGAAAGAGGTGGTCTGTCTAAATTAAAACTACATTGTGTGGCTCATACTGTATTAAATATTTTAGCAAATAACATTTGGGACACCGCATATGAGTAATTTGAGACATGACATGTACTTGTATGGGTAGAGTAGATGACTTTGGACCTATGGTTCTCCGTTATGAACCACTGGCCATCTTTCTCACCTCATATCTGGGTTTGTGGTTGATGGATTACTGGGATTAATTAACAATTCCATTATCATTGTATCTTGCAATCTAGTTAGTTTTCCTTTTTATTGTTTGATGTTGGACAGCGTATGTTAATCAACAACCTATTAAAAGTATAGGAGGAAATCAAAGAACAATTGTTGGACTAAAAGTGTCCCTAATTTATGAACGCACATTCATAATGCTGCATCAGGCACTACCTCAATTTTAACATTCTCATCTCCGTTTTAAAATCCCTCCATGACCTCAGTCCTCGCTAGCTTGTAATTTCCTCCAGTTTTACAAGCCTCCAATCTCTTGTTCTCCTCCAGTTCTGACCTCTTGCACGTCCTTGATTTTCATTGCTCCACCTTTGACAACCTGCCTAGGCTCCAAGTACTGGAATTCCCTCCCTGTACCCCCTCTTCCCCATTCAAGATGCTCTCTGAAACTTACCTCTTTGACCATGCTTTTGGTCACTTGCCCTAATATTTCTCATAATGTGGCTCTGTCAAATATTGCTGTCGCTCCTTTGAAATACCTTGAGATGTTTGACGACGTTATAATGCAAGTTGTTGCATCATAACCATTTCCTGCTTGGTTTTTCCAAATGAGAGAATTTTTTTCAGGACCCTTTGTCTGGGTGGAAGGGGGGTGGTGGGGGTGGCGCGGTGAAAAGAAGTGAAATTAAATGTTTCCTTTCTTCCCCTTTAAATACTGAGCAGTGGTGCAGGAGCTGCTGAGAATGACCACCAGGGTCACTGCAGTAAATGTTCCAAAGGAAAGTGTCTCTTGTTGTTTCATTGCTTCCTGTGTTTTTAATTTCCATTGTCCGGCTTATTTCCCAGGGAGCAGAGACCAGGAAACGCTCGCCAACCCTCAGCAGCCAGTTTAAGCGGTCGCTGGAACTGCTGATGAGAACGCTCAGTGTCTGTCAGCCCTTCTTCGTTCGTTGTATCAAGCCCAATGAATACAAGAAGTCCATGGTAGGATTCACTAAATGTTTCTGTTACAGCATTATTATTTAATCTGTATGACATTCTAGAGGAGCAGATAGTGGGGAAATATAAATCGTCCCCCAAGCTTGGGTAAATCACTGCTCAGTCACTAAATGGGAAAGGAAGGCATTTGTTTTAAAAGCTTGGCCTTTCAATATTGGAGGTTGTTACCGTTTGCAGAGCAAGGATTTTTAAAAAGAAAACGAACACTTGGAAGATTTCCACTGTGCACAAGATCTAATGCAATTGTAAAATCAAAACACAGTTTATCATTTTGCTACAACTAGAACATGGAAAGAAAACCTCTCTGCATATCTCTGTTGAAGGTGTTTCTGCAACAGTAAAGACAAGTAAGAACCACTAGCAATTTGTTTTATGTGGAAAGGGCTTGCAGTGCCTCACACAACACCCTTGATTTTTAAAGCAGGCGGGGTGTAAACAAGTGATGAACCTCTGGAGTCCAGGGGGAACATGAAAGCCCAGTCGATCTTAATAGCCAGGACCACATTTCCATAACTTTCCTCCCACCCCTGGAACAGATCTGTGGACAGGAGTGAGGAGTCTGCAGCCAAGAAAATGCAGGGATCGGTCCCCAGCGGGCAGGTAAGTGGGAGAGGGCTGTAGGGCATTGACCTAATTTTAACTGCGTCCCCGCCTGCTTTCCACCCGGCGGTCACAACCACTTTCAAAGTGAGTTGATCATTTCTCCATTGCAGCACTGCCCCCACAAGCAGACACTTGAGGGTGAGTAACTAGTTAATCTCGGTTTTTTGACAGTTAAGGACAGTGTGTTGACCGAGATACCAGGGGAACGCCTCTTTATCGGATTCTTTAAATCAACACAAACCTGCGGGTGGGGTTTCGGCCACTCTTCTGATCTGAAGGGGCAGCACCTCCGATTGAAGGGAGAAAAATCTGCGATTTCTGAATTTTGAAGCAAATGTTTGAAATGCACAGCTGGTCCTTTGTCTATCAGATGAAGGATCTTCTTCCATCATCCGAACCCCTCTCCTTACAGACCTGCTGTGTATTTTCAGCATTTCCTATGTTGTCCCAGATTAGATTCATGATTATGAGGGCCGTGTTTGAGTAAAATAGTGTTTTTCTGGCAGGATGGTCAGTCACCAGATGGCCCTGATTTAAGGTAATTAGTAAAAGAACCAGTTGGGAAGACAAGCCTGTAACTTGATTGGTTATACAGCACTTTGGGGTGCTCTCGGGCCAGGAAGGGCACTAGATAAATGCACAATCCTTCTTTCTTCCTTCTGAAGGAGATTACTCATGTTGGGTATTTCTAGGACGACTGATCTTACCATCCAAGTGGAGATCCATGTGAGTAGTGTTGGGTTATTTGACCATGAAAGCCTTCACAATCTGGTCTGCCTCTTACCTGAATCCACAACTACAGTCGTAGCATTCAGTAGGAGGGAGAGCTTAGGATTCCTTGCTTGTTTCATTCCTATTCCCTATTCTAATGCTTTCAATGATACCATGGCTGTGATCAGTTAACACCACTGAAGGCCTAAACCTGGAGCCTTCCTGATCCGTGTGACTCAGTTCCACACTGCTTTGTGTATTTACCCACTGATCCATTAAGGCAGAAGGCTGAATTTTATTTTCAAATGACCACAACGTGATATCTTTTTGATGTCTGACAGTTGTTTGACCGGGAGCTGTGTGTTCGCCAACTGAGATACTCTGGAATGATGGAAACCATTCGGATCCGACGAGCAGGTTATCCAATTCGTTACACCTTTGTGGAGTTTGTAGACCGATATCGAGTGTTGATGCCTGGAGTCAAACCAGCTTACAAACAGGTAAATACAAAATCTTCTTTATTCTTTGCCGATTTGTGTTTTTTTTCATTGAAGATTTGACTGTTTTCCTTTGCATTCAGATTTGAGAGATGTGGACCTCAATGGCAAAGTTGACATTTTTTCCCCATCCCTAATGGCCTCTGAGAAGGTGGTGGTGAGCTGCCTTTTTGAACTGCTGCACTCTGTGGTGTATGTACACCTGCGGTGCTGTTAGAGAGGGAGTTCCAGGCTTTTGATCCAATGATGAAGGAATGGCGATATATTTCCAAGACACTATCCTGACCAACTTGGAGTGGAGCTTGCAGGTGGTGTCCCTATGCGCCACTGGTTGGTACAAGTTGCAGGTTTAGAAGGTGCTGTCGAAGATGAAGTCAGTTAGTTATTTATAACTAGGTCAGAAACCCGATAAGTTTTCACCATTTCACCGGTTCCTACACTTGTCTGCCCTTTTGGCATGTCCGTTTTAAGCTTCCGTGTGATTCCCAACTGAGATGTGTTCTAGTGCCTTCTGAAGCTGAAGTAAAAACAAAATGCTGGAAATGCTCAGCAGGTCTGTGCAGAGAGAAACCGAGTTAACGTTTCAGGTCACTGACCTTTCATCAAAACTGAGAAAAGTTAGAATTAGAATAGGTTTTGAGCAAGTAAAAGGGGGAGGGTAGGAGGATGATCAAAAGGGAAGGTCTGTTATAGGGTGGAGGGCAGGAGAGATTTAAATGGCAAAAGGTTTCATGTTGTAGGTACCTGATCAAACACAAGAAGGGAAATGGAAAGTTTTGAAGGTGAACAAGGTACAAGAGATGAACAGAAAACCCGTTGAAGAGAAGAGTAGAATTTCTTCAAGGTTGGCATTCCTGGAAGAGAAGTGACAGTAACCGCTTTCCAGCGATACAGCACACGTGCCCTGCCTTCACAAGCCTCTCTCAGTAATGCAGCCCATTACTGCAACCCGAGAACTCATAATTGCTTCAGTGCTGGTGGCATGAAGGATGGGCTCAGCCCATGTGACCACCCTTGTGATACGAAAACAAAATCTGAGGCTCAATGGTATGTCGGTAAATTCTTATCAATCCTTCCTCACATTAAAATCCACCAATAGCAGATGAGATAAACAACCATTTAGTCAGTTTAGTGATGCTGGTTGAAAATTGAATGTTGGGAGGGCGGGGGGGGGGGGGGAAAAGACCCCTGCTTGCTTACAAATAGGACTACAGGATCCTTTACATCCACCTAAACAGACATACTGATGGGGCATGGAACATCAGGAACTGGAGAAGACCATTCAGTTACCTCATGGCTGATCTGTACCTCAACTCCACTCAAACAGCCTTTGCTCCCTATCCCTTGATTCCCTTGCCGAACAAAAATATTGTCGTCTTCAAAAGTTGCCACCTCTGATGCCGCACTTCCTCACTACTGCCTAGTTTATGTGGTCATGCCTCTGGATTGGGGCCAATCACTTAGAAGCAAGCGTACTGCTAACAGATTTACTGGAACCCAATGATGCCAGATCATGTGTGGACTGGAGTTGAGTAATGCGTTTTATTAATTAGTAAGATTTCTCTCTTTTTTTAAAAAAAAAATGCTCTTCTCTATTCCTAGGGAGATCTGCGTGGTACCTGCCAGCGAATAGCAGAAGCGGTTCTTGGACAAGGTGGAGACTGGCAGATTGGAAAGACTAAGATTTTCCTAAAGGTGTGTAAGAATTTCCATTGGTGACATCTGAGAGATGTTGGGATGTGGGAGGAGCAGGTGCAGGGGGTGCAAAGAGGGTGTGAGTGCTGCCTGTCCAGGACTGCTGGCTTCCAACACAGACCATTATTGATGGGGTGAAAGTCTCTCCACCAGCTGTAAGAACCCTTAAAAATGCAAGACTCCTGCGGCTTGTCCAGCTAGGACCAAGCTTCCTGTTGGGGCCATTAGCTGGGAAGGTTATCTGGAGTCAAGTGGGATGGAGCTCTTCTCTTGGTGATGGACAGATTTCACTGGCGAGCCACCCTGGTTGGCCAATTGTCAACACTTCCCAGGCCTAAATAAGAAAGGACAGCCTTGCATTTCTATATATCGCCTGTCACAACCTCAATGTTCCAAAGTGCTTCACAGCCAATGAGTTACTTTTGTAGTCACTGTTGCAATGTAGAGAACACGCCAGACAATTTGCACACAGCAAGATCCCACAAACAGCAATGCGATGATCAGATAATCTATTCTTGTGATGTTGATTGAGGGCTAAATATTGGCCAGGGCACGAGAGAGAACTCCCCTGCTGCTCTTCGAAATAGTGCTAGGGGATCTTTCACATCCAGCTGAGGGGGCAGACAGGGTCACTTCCCAGTAAGCTACTCCTTCCCATCCCCTTCCCCCACAACCTCATGTTTGCTCTAATTGAAGCTTAAGGGGAATTTCCAAAGTTGCTCCCAAGTAAAATTGATGACTAACAAAGGGGTTGAAATACCAGAGGATGCAAGTTTTTAAAACTGGGAAGTAAGGAATCTCTCCTTTTCACAAAGAGTAATCAACTTGCTATTGAAGGAAAAGGGTGTGAGTCAACTTTTGATGCATTGCTGAAGAGAGAGGATTGATGCACCTAGTGAGAACGTGGAATTGAGATTTTTTTTTAAAAGATGCATCTTGGGCTTTGCTGTCTACCTTCCAACAATTCTCCAGGGATAAAGGGGGTTCTGTGGAATGGTTCTCAGCTAGGAATTTACTAATGAGTGGTTCCCACGGGTGAGGAAGTATTTAGCTTGTTATCTTGAGGGCTCCACAACACTTCAATTCTGAACTCTTGTGCATCCCCAATGTTTTATAACTCTACCATTGGCTGCCCTGCCTTCAGCTGTGTGGACCCTAGCTTTGGAATTCCCTACTGCTAAATATATCTCCCGCTTTCTCCCTTTCTTGTCTTCCCCCCCCCCCCCCACCCCCCCCCCCGCCCACTTCACTCCTTTTAAGAAGTTCCCTTTAAGAACCATCCGACTATATTTGTGTGGCTCAAGCGTCCAATTTTGTTTATCACACCTGTGAAGGACACAGTAACAAAATGTTGTGCTTTTGATGTAGTATTGTGTGGTGCTGAGATCAGTGACTGGCTGCAGGAGTAAAACACTTTCTTTCCCCATCCACCCATGGGAGAGTTTATCAGAGATTCTCAGCTGTTGCTGTATCAGGAAGCTGCTTTGTACTTTATTTATTGCTGAGGACAGCAGGAGAGCTTGGCTTCCTGGCAGGAAACTCCAGATCATCTGATGGGACAGTGATGTTTGTAGAAGGCCATTGTCATGGAAACATAGGGAAAAACTTGTGGGTGTGTGCTGAGATTTTTTTTTTTATGCATTTTTAGGATTGAGGTTTAGAGAATGGGTCAGGAATAAAATAAGAGGTCGGAAAATATGTCTAACTGCAATTGGTTACTAAAAGAAAAACGCAATGAAAAGTTCCAAATTGTAGTGTAGGACTGATGGCCCAGATTTTGTGGTCCCATTAGTGGGGAACATGGAGACGTTTGCTGCTATAGAGGGCCATAACAGCACCACAACGTCCGGAACGCACGCTTGCGCCAAAAGCTAGATGTTTTGGTGACCCATAATGGGCTCCAGAGAAGCAAACGATGATCAGATATCAGCCGGATAGTGGAAACCCATCACCGTTTGAATCTTAAAATCTTCACAATAGGTTTTTTTATTCGTTCATTTATTTTTTATTCGCTTGTGGGGTGTGGGTATTGCTGGCTAGGCCAGCATTTATTGCCCATCCCTAATTGCCCTTGAACTGTGTGGCTTGCTAGCCATTTGAGGGCCTGGAGTGACCTGTAGGCCAGACCAGGTAAGGACGGCAGATTTCCTTCCATAAAGTGAACCAGATGGGTTTTTACAATCGACAATGGTTTCATGGTCACCAGTAGACTAACTTTTAATTACAGATTTATTAATTTAATTCAAATTTCACCATCTGCCAGAGCATTAGCATGGGACTCTGGATTACTAGTCCTGTGCTATGGATTGTGGACATCACTGGCTAGGACAGCATTTATTGCCCTTGAGAAGGCGGTGATGAGCCGCTGCCTTGAACCACTAATCCTTGAGTGTAGGTACACCCACAGTGTGGTTAGGAAGGGAGTTCTAGGATTTTGACCCAGTGACAGTGATATAGTTCCAAGTCCGGATGGTATGTGGCTTGGAGGGGAACTTGCAGGTGGTGGTGTTCCCATGCATCTACTATCCTTGTCCTTCTAGGTCATTGGTTTGGAAGGTGCTGTTGAAGGAGCCCTACTGAGTTGTTGCAATGCATCTTCTAGATGGTAAACACTGCTGCCACTGTGCATCAGTGGTGGAGGGAGTAAATGTTGAAGGTGGTGGATGGGGTGCCAATCAAGCGGGCTGCTTTGTCCTGGATGGTGTTGAGCTTCTTGAGTGTTGTTGGAGCTGCACCCATCCAGGCAAGTGGAGAATATTCCATCACACTCCTAATTTGTGCTTGTAGATGGTGGACAGGCTTTGGGGAGACAGGAGGTGAGTTACTTGCTGCAGAGTTGCCAGACTCTGACCTGCTCTTATAGGCACAGTATTTATGTGGTTGGTCCAGTTCATTTTCTAGTCAATGGTAACCCCCAGGATGTTAGTGGCTGATGAGTGGCAAGTAACATTACATCACAAGTGTCAGGCAATGACCATCTCCACAAGAGAGAATTTAATCATCTACAATTTGATGTTCAATGGTATTATGTGTGTGTGTGTGTGTGTGTGTGTGTGTGTGTGTGTGTCCCAGTTTCTCTCCTATGCCTCCTCTCCGTATCGAGAGTCTCTCCCCTAATTTCTCTCCCTCCCTCTCTGTCTGCCTCCCCTCCTTCCTGTCTCAGTATTTAAATGTTTATATTTTTAAAAAGTTAATATAAAGTGTTGGAAGTATTTAGAACAGTCTTTTTAAAAAGTAGGTGCTAAATATTTAGAAGCTTAACAGTTTTAAAAAGTGTTTCAAGTGTTTAAAATCTATACTCAAACATTCACCTGCCTTTGGAGCTGAAGCCTGACCAAAAAGGGTGTGTCTTCAGCTTGTGACACCATTGGGGCGTGGCTTCAGTGGCAATGCGCCCTGCTGCTAGGCCTCATAGACTGTAGACGACATCAGTAGACCATGCTGCAGCAAGAAATGGAAGTTCTCGCTGCAGCTAACGTCCAAGTTTTTATTTCTCTGTGTAACTGCTTTGCTGACTGCAAAATCTGGGCCAATGTGTAGTTTTGACTCATGTGCATTTGAATCCATGTTGCTCTCCACACCCTATCTCCAGTAAATGCTCCATCTCAACTAGACAATTATATGTAAATTGTCAGCTGTGGTAAAGCACCATCGGAGCAGGCAGAGTTTTCCCCATAAACTTGGCCACTTTTTTTGTTGCAATAATCTTCCCTGCAGGTGGACTAGGCCCTTGGATTTCAGCGTAAGGGGTTGAGCCACTCGTTGGAAAACCTCATGGAGGTGTGAATATTCATCTCTTGTACAAGATACTAGTAACTCATTGCCACCTGTGTCCCAATTTTGGCTGGTCAATGTGTGGAGAAATCCTTGCTCCAGACCAAGAACAACCCCAGCTCTCAACCACAGATAGCCAACAGGTGGTCTCCTCTGTGAACATAGGAACAGGAGTAGGCCAGTCAGCTCTTGAACCTGTTTTACCATTTATTTAGATTATGGCTGGTCTGTATCTTAACTCCATTTATTCACTTTGGTTCCATATTCCTTAATAGTCCTTATCTCCATCTTGTTGAAATTTTCAACTGACCTCAGCTTATGTCTGTATTTGGGGGAAATGCATTAGATTTCCAATGAATCTAGATGTTGCCTGTAATCATTAGATATTCACAATGGTCTAGTCTGCTGGAAGGAGAGGTACTGTTTTTTGTTTTTCCTCCACAAGTGGGGTGTGGTTTTTTTTTCAATGGAGTGATATTGCCCTGAATAGGATTTATTTGATCGGTGTTTTTTTTTTTTTGAACTTGGCTTTCCTTTGGCCTTTTTCAGGATCACCATGACATGTTGCTAGAGATCGAAAGAGACAAGGCAATTACAGACAAGGTCATCCTCATTCAGAAAGTGGTTCGAGGATTTAAAGACAGGTAGGGCTCATTGACACTGGAGCAGCCCAGTTTTATTCAAAAGGCCCCAAATTTATGGAACGCTATTTGGTGGAATCTCTTGAATGTTGCCGTCCAATTGCAAAGTGAATCACCTGACACTTCAGCAGGGGGAGGCCATTAGGCCCATTGTTGGCAGCGTCTAGTCTAACCCTACTGCCCTACTACTACTCGAGGTCAGCTAGCAACATTTGATTATGAATATGAGACATGTGAATAATGCTATTGCTAATTGGTCTAAGTTTAGTCGAATAAGGGAGGGAGCGTATGATCGTGTTATGACCTCTTTCAATCTAAATCCCTCCACTTCAAAGCCCTGTACAGCCGTTTGGTTTTAATCTGAATACCTTTGGACCTTTTTAATTATGTTTATATTTCATATTTATAATTAAAATGAAAATTAGTAGTACAATTTTTTGTTTGAATAACATTGCGGACATCCCAAAAAAAAGGAATTTCTAGATGAGAAAAGACCCAGGTCCATTTAGTTTGTCTTCTGCTATCCTGGTATTCACATGATACAATGATAGTTACTAATCACAGGGATCAACCTCATCAATTAGTCTACAACAGACCCAGACATGAGGAAAACTCACTGGGGAGAGCTTTCCGAACCATAGGTCCAAAGTCACCTGTTCCTCCCATATTACTCTTGTATAGTATTCCAAGATTATTTTTTTCTGGAAGAAATTTAATTTGCATTTGAATGAATCAATATTAACTGCTTCCGCCATCTTCCTAAGGAGCCTGTTTCATAGATTGACCACTTGCTGACTGAAATATTGTTTCTGTAAATTAGTTTTGCCTTCTTCAAGTACAGGCTGTGCACTCTGATTCTACTGCTCTGGACAAGGTGAAACAGTTAGTCATGGTCTATATTATCCAGTCCCTTGAGAATCCCAAGAGCAGTAATCATTGAGAACACACCCCATTTACCTAATCACTTCTCATAAGCCAATCCCTGCATCCCCTCAATCGTTCTGGTTGCTCTCTTCTGTTCCCTTTCAATAGCTGCAGCAGTGTTTGTGTACTGTGTTCGTGCAGGTCACAGCGATGACTTATAAAGTGACTCTTGCTATTTTGGCTGAAAATTGACTTTTTAGTATAACCCAATGTCTGATTTGCTTTGCTCACTCCGCTGAGCATTGGAATTAATTAACCGAGAGTTAGAATCATTTAAAAGTGAAAAGGCTGCTTAACCCATCAATCCTGCTCCTTCCATAGTTCACCTCATCATGAACTCCGTTCCATCTGATTTGATATGAGAGAGTGTTCAGTCTCCCTGATCTCCAATTTACCAAGAATTAAATAGAATTTACAACACAAAAATAGGCCATTCAGCCCAACTGGTCTATGCTAGTGTTTATGCTCAACACAATCCTCGCAACCTAGTTTATCTAACCTAATCAGCATATCCTTCTATTCCTCTTTTTTTCTCATGTACCTGATGGCAGAACTGAGGGGTCACAAAACTACTATTCTTGTGAATCTTTGCACCTTCTCTAGTGTCTCTCTGTCTCTTTGAGCAGAATTCCACAATATCTTAATTTGCTTCTCATATAAGAATTGTGTTTGAATGTCAGGTAAAATTAAATGGATAAACGTCTCCTCACTGGTTGCAAGTGTTTGTGAAATTTAGATTGATCAGCTTTCATTCACTCTAGTGTGCAGAAAATACTCTGTTATCGCAAAGGCTCACTAAGGTCACAAGCATGGCTTGTGATGTTCTTTACTAGAAGATCTTATGAGACCGGTGTTGCATGGAAGAGGCAGATATTTTTTTTAAACTTGCATTTATATAGTGCCTTTTCTGACTTACAAATCTGTTGTCACAGTTGTAATCTAGGAAATGTAGAGGCCAATTTTATGCACAGCAAGGTCCCACAAGCAACGATGTGGTAATGACCATCTGTTTGTGATATAAATAGGAAACACTGGAAATACTCAGCAGGGCTGGCAGCATCTGTGGAGAGAGAAGGAGTGTTGACGTTTCAGACTGGTGACCTTTCACCGTTAGCATCTGTGAAGAAAGTAACATAGTTGAGTATTTCCAGCATTTTCTGTTTCAGATTTCCAGCATTATTTTTCCTTTTTATATTTGTTTGATGTTGGTTGATCAGTTTTGGCCAGGACACCAAGGAGAACTCCCCTGCTCCTCTTCAAAATAGTGCAACGGGATCTTTTACGTCCACCTAATGGGACAGACAGAGCCTCCGTTTAACATCTCATCTGAAGGACTGCACCACTGACAGTGCAGCACTCTCTCAGTACTGCACTGAGGGTGTCTGCCTAGTTTATGGGCTCACACCTCTGGAGCGTGACTTGAACTCTCAACCTTGTGACTCTGAGGTGAGTGCGCTACCCACTGAGCCACAGCTTAGGTTAGCGGGAAGCTTACTCTACAACTAGACCCTACTATACTAGTTGATGACCATTCCTGAATGGCTATATATTGTGCTGCAGTTTTTTTTTTTAAGAAAACATGTTCAATTCTGGATTTTACAAATTTCAAAACCTTTTCACAGGTCAAATTTTGTTAAAATAAGAAAATCAGTGATGTTGATTCAGAGGTATTGGCGAGGGTATCAGTGCCGGAAGAACTTCAGTGCGGTGAGTTAATGACATTTCATTGATTACTAGTCATCTTTTTATGATTTGTTCACTGGATACAGGCATCACTGGCAAGGTCAGCATTTATTACCCGTTCCTAATTGCCCTTGACAAGGTGGTGGTGAGCTGCATTCTTGAACTACTGCAGTCCATGTGGTGTAGGCACACCTACAGTGCTTTGAGAGACGGAGTTCCCGGATTTTAACCAGAAACAGTATTTCCAAGTCAGGATGGTGTGTAGCCTGGAGGTGGTGGTGTTCCCATGCATTAGCTGCTCTTGTCCCTCCTAGATGGTAGAAGTCACAGGTTTGGAAGGTGCTGTCAAAGGAATTGGCTGTTGCTAAGTCAAGATTTGTAAGGCGCACCCATATTTTTAGACTTGTTCCTTTTGGGAAACTTAGGCCCTCATATCAGGCTGTTAAACTTTCTATCAAATGTGCTAATGAGTTATGGGATGCATGTCTACTTTATCTGTTAAGGTCCTATATCATATGGGTTGGATTATCTCCTATCCTTGATGATTTAGTACATGAGGAAATCGAGGGATAGGGCGGCAAAGTGGCGTTGGGATGGAAGATCAGCCGTGTTATTGAATGGTGGAGAAGTATTGTGGGACCAGATGGCCTATTCCTATTTCTTACATTCTTATGTTCAGAGAGTAGAAGAGTAGCTAGTGTAAACAGAAGTTACGTATTGGTTTTTTCAACATTTCGTGTTTTTTTTTTTAAAACCCTTGGTTAGATGAGAATTGGATTCTCCAGACTGCAGGCTCTCTATCGATCACGTAAGCTCTGCACGCAGTATCACTTCGCCCGCAAGAGAATAATTGTGTTCCAGGCTCGTTGTCGGGGCTATCTGGTGCGGAGAGCGTTCCGACATCGCTTCTGGGCAGTCATCACTATCCAGGCCTGTGTTCGAGGCATGATCGCACGTAGACTCTACAAACGGCTGAAAGGAGAAGTAAGTGCATTTCACACAGCAAAGGGCATCGCCTACCTTTTATGTAGAAAGTAATTGGAAAGAGCTTGCATGTGTAATAGCAATTTTTTTTCCATAGAGTATGTTGATTGGGAACGCACTAACTGCATGGGGTTGGAAGCACATTCGATAGTAACTTTCAAAAGGAAATTGGATATATATTTTAAAAAGAAACATACACATGGCTACGGGGAAAGAACAGGGGAGTGTGCATTAATTGGATTATCCTTTCCAAGAGTTAGCAGACACGATGGGCCGAACGGCCTCCTTCCCTGCTATATCACTGATTGTGATTTTGCGTATCATGTATTAGGGTGTCCCAAACAGTTTCATGGAGTACAATGGAGTACAGTGGAGTCCCTCTTGTGATGGGCAAAGGAATACCGTCTCCTACAAGAAGGGTCACCCTAGAGTCTCCAGGAATCAAAGACTAGAATGCTAATGCAAGCAATCCTGAGAGTAAATTTTTCAAAAGGAAATTGCGTATGTATATTTGAAAAGGAAATATTTGCCTGGCTATGGGGAAAGAGCAAGGGAGTGGGACTAACTAGATAGTTCTTTCAAAAATCCAGCACAGTGGGCCAAATGGCTTCCTATTTTATGCTCTCTGATTCAGGATGTGAGGTCTTTCCCTGCTGTTTCTCACACAACTCTGCTGCTTCGCATCTCCGCATTAAACTGCATCTGCCTCCTATTTGCGTCTCTGCTAACCAGCCAGTCGTCTTGTAGTCTCCTGTGCTGTTTGATCCTTGCAAGCAGGCATCTACCACTTGTTTGCACCTTTGGACAGCAGACTGATTTACTGATGGAGCATATGCCAAAGTTAAATGTAGGAATAACCTGAGGTCATGAGTGTGACATAAATGCAAGTCTTTCTCTTGATAAGGTGCTATATAGATATTTTATTTGTCCCATCTGCTGTTCACATTCAAAGAAATCACATATTTGAAACCCTGAAACAGTTTATTCACCCTTTTGCATCTTGCCCTGACAGTATCATCGACGGCTGGAAGCAGAGAAACTGCGTCTTGCTGAGGAGCTGCGGCTGTGCAAGGAGATGAGCAGCAAGAAAGCCAAGGAGGAGGCAGAAAAGAAACATCAAGTATGTCGCTTGAATGGTTTAGTCCCAGTTTTTTGTGACTGGATGTGTAACTCAATGGCGTTTGGGACAGGGGTCATTTTAAAACTTCAGTGTGGGTTTTTAATTGGTGAAGGTCTGAATAAGGAGGGTTGCTATCTGCACTTGGGTTTGATTCTGGGTCTGCATAGAGTTAGCCAAGGTCATCACAATTTCCTTCAGGATTAAGGAGGGGAGAAGTAGACCTCAGTGTTAATTCTATATCAATTGTTTAATTATATGCAGTTGGAGTTTTTTTTTATTTGTTTGGGGGATGTGGGCGTCGCTGGCTAGGACAGCATTTGTTGTCCTTCCCTAATTGCCCTTGAGAAGGTGGCGGTGAGCCACCTTCTTGAACTGCTGCAGTCCTTGGGTGTAGGTACACCAAGAGTGCTGTCAGGAAGGGACATCCAGGATTTTGACCCAGCGACAGTGAAGGAACAGTGATATAGTTCCAAGTCAGGATGGTGTGTGGCTTGGAGGGGAACTTGCAGGTGGTGGTATTCCCATGCATTTGTTGCCCTTGTCCTTCTAGGTGGTAGAGGTCACGGGTTTGGAAGGTGCTGTCGAAGGAGCCTTGGTGACTTGCTGCAGTGCATCTTGTAGATGGTCCACACTGCTGCCACTATGTGTCGGTGGTGGAGGGAATGAATGTTTGTGAATGGGCTGCCAATCAAGCGGGCTGCTTTGTCCTGGATGGTGTCTAGCTTCTTGAGTGTTGTTGGAGCTGCACCCATCCAGGCAAGTGGAGAGTATTCCATCACACTCCTGACTTGTGCCTTGTAGATGGTGGACAGGCTTTGGGGAGTCAGGAGGTGAGTTACTCACTGCAGAATTCCCAGCCTCTGACCTGCTGTTGTAGCCACAGCATTTGTGGCTGGTCCAGTTCAGTTTCTGGCCAATGATGACTCCCAGGATGATAGTAGAGGATTCAGCGATGGTAATGCCATTGGATGTCAAGGGGAGATGGTTAGATTTTCTCTTGTTGGAGATGGTCATTGCCTGTCACTTGTGTGGTGCGAATGTTACTTGCCACTTAAGAGCCCAAGTCTGCATGTTGCCCAGGTTTTGCTGCTTCATAGAACATATAACATAGAACAAAATACAGCACAGAAGGAGACCATTCAGCCCATTGTGTCTGCGCCGACCAAATAAGCTATTTACCCAAACTAATGCCACCTTCCAGCACCTGGTCCATTGCCCCACAAGTTATAGCACCTTAGGTGCATGTCCAGGTATCTTTTAAAAGAATTGAGGGTTTCTGCCTCCACCACTGTTTCTGGCAGTGAATTCCAGACACCGACTATCCTCCTGGGTGAAAACGTTTCTACTCATGTCCTCTCTAATCTTTCTACCAATCACCTTCAATCTATGCCCCCTGGTAACTGAGCTCCCTGCCAGGGGAAACCGGTCCTTTCTGACTACTCTATCTAGGCCCCTCATAATTTTGTACACCTCAATCAAGTCACCCCTCAGCCTCCTCAATTCCATGGGAAAACAACCCCAACCTATCCAATCTTTCCTCATTGCTGCAAACAGCAAGCTCTGGCAACATTATTGTAAATCTCCTCTGTACTCACTACAAAGCAATTATGTCCTTTCTGTAATGTGACTAGAACTACACAACTGCGGCCTAACCAATGCTCTATACAGTTCCAGCATCACGTCCCTGCTTTTGTACTCTAAACCTTGGCCAACAAAGGAAAGCTTTCCATATGCCTTTTACATCACTCTATCTACCTGTCCTGCACCTTCAGGGTCCCGTGGGCATGCACTCCAAGGTCTCTCACTACTTCTACACCTCTCCATATCCTCCCATTTATTGTATATTCACTTGCTTTATTTGCCCTCCCCAAATGCATCACTTCACACTTCTCAGGATTGAATTCCATTTTCCACTTTTCCGCCCACTCAACCAAACGATTGATATCATTCTGGAGTCCATGACTCACCTCCTCACTATTAACTACACGGCCAGTATCTGTATCTGAGGATTCAGTATTCAGTATCTGGGGAATCACAAATGGTGCTGAACATTGTGCAATCATCAGCGACCATCCCTACTTCTGACCTTTTGATGAAAGGAAGGCCATTGATGAAGCAACTGAAGGTAGTTGGGCCTAGGACACTACCCTGAGGAACTCTTGCTGTGAAGTCCTGGGACTGAGATGATTGACCTCCAACATCCACAACCATCTTCCTTTGTGCTAGGTATGACTCCAATAACCAGAGAGTTTTCCTCCTGATTCCCATTGACTAGAGTTTTGCTAGGGCTCCTTGATGCCATACTCAGTCAAATGCTGCCTTGATGTCCAGGGCAGTCACTCAAACTGAACGTCAGTGAGCAGGTTATTGCTGAACAAGCGCTGCCTGATAGCACTGTTGACAACCCCTTCCAACACTTTGCTGATGATTCGAAGCAGCATGCGATAGACAGAGCTATGCAATCCCATAACCAACAGATCAGATCTAAGTTCTGCCACATCCAGTCGTAAATGGTGGTGGACAATTAAACAACTAACTGGAGGAGGTGGTTTCACAAATATCCCCATCCTCAATGATGGGGGAGACCAGCACATCAGTGCGAAAGATAAGGCTGAAGCATTTGCAACAATCTTGAGCCAGAAGTGCCAGTTGATGATCCATCTCGGCCTCCTCCCGAAGTCCCCAGCATAACAGATGCCAGATTTCAGCCAATTCCATTCGCTCCACGTAATATCTAGAAACAACTGAAGGCACTGGATACTGCAAAGGCAATGGGCTCTGACAATATTACGGCAATAGTACTGAAGACCTGTGCTCCACAACTTGCTGCATCCCTAGCCAAGCTGTTCCAGAACAGCTACAACACCGGCATCTACCCAGCAATGTGGAAAGTTGCCCAGGTATGTCCTGTACACAAAAAGCAGGACCAGTCCAACCTGCCCAATTACCGCCATATCAGTCTACTCTCACTCATTAGTAAAGTGATGGAAGATGTTGTCAACAGTGCTATCAAGCGGCACTTGCTTAATAATAACGTACTCGCAGACGCTCCGTTTGGGTTCTGCCAGGGCCACTCAGCTCCTGACCTCATTACAGCCTTGGTTCAAACATGGACAAAAGAGCTGAACTCAGGAGGTGAGATGAGTGACTGCCCGTGACATGAAGGCAGCATTTGACAGAATATAGCACCAAGGAGCCCGAGCAAAACTGGAGTCAATGGGAATTAGGAGGAAAACTCTCTGCTGGTTGGAGTCATACCTAACTCAAAGGAAGGTGATTGTGGTTGTTTGAGGTCTATCATCTCCACTCCAGAAGGTCACTGCAGGACTTCCTCAGGGTAGTGTCCTAGGACCAACCATCTTTAGTTGCTTCATCAATAACCTTCCTTCAATCATAAGGTCAGAAGTGGGGATGTTCGCTGAAGATTGCACGAAGTTCAGCACCATTCACAACTCTTCCGATACCGAAGCAGTCTGTGCAGAAATGCAGCAAGATGTGGACAATATCCAAGTTTGGGCTGATAAGTGGCAAGTAACATTTGCACCACACAAGTGCCAGGCAATGACCATCTCCAACAAGAGAGAATCTAACCATCTCCCCTTGACATTTAATGGCATTACCATCGCTGTATCCCACACTATCAATATCCTGGGGGATTACCATTGACCAGAAACTGAACTGGAGTAGCCATATAAATACCGTGGCTACAAGAGCAGGTCAGAGGCTAGGAATCCTGTGGCAAGTACCTCACTTCCTGACTGCCCAAAGCCCCTCCACCATCTACAAGGCAGAAGCCAGGAGTGTGATGGAATACTGTCCACTTGCCTGGATGGGTGCAGCTCCAATAACACTCGAGAAGCTCGACACCATCCAGGACAAAGCAGCCCGCTTGATTTGGCACCCTATTCACAAATATTCACTCCCTCCACCACTGATGCACAGTGGCAGCAGTGTGTACCATCTACAAGATGCACTGCAGCAATGCATCAAGGGTCCTTCGACAGCACCTACCAAACCAGTGACCTCCAGCACCTAGAAGGACAAGGGCAGCAGATGCATGGGAACACCCCCACCCTCAAAAGTCACACACCATCCTGACTTGGTACTATATTGCCATTCCTTCACTGTTGCTGGGTCAAAATCCTGGAACTCCCTCTCTAACAGAACGGTGGGTGTACCTACACCCCAAGGTCTGCAGCAGTTCAAGAAGGCAGCTCACCACCACCACCTTCTCCCAGAGCAATTCGGGATGGGGCAATAAATGCTGTCCTAGCCAGTGACTCCCAAATCCCTTGAACAAATTTTTTAAAAAAATGTAATTCCTTTTACTCTAAAATAAATGTAACATTGAGTAAAGATTGACTCCAGCATCATCCTTCAACAAGCTTTCTGGGTTATAACACTGTGACCATCTGGTCAGGACAAGTTCAGTCTCTAATCCTCCCTGCCTAATTTCTCCCTCCCTGCATCAGTCCCTCTTCTGCTGAAATTCTCTTCCGTGCTTCCACCACCTCTAAACCTGGCTATTCCAATGCTCTCCGGTCCAGCCTTCCTCCTTGCACCCTCTGTAAACTTGACCTCAGCTAAAACTTTTCTACCATATCATAACTCTGAGTCCCTTTCACCCATCATCCCTGCACTGACCTACATTAGCTCCTGGTCCAGCAACACCTGTTTTAAACATTCTCATCCTTGTACTCCAGTCCCTTCATGGCCTCGACCCTCTGTAACCTTCAGCAACACTCCAAGAACTCTGACCTTGTACATCCCTTACTACTTTCCCTTCACCATTGGTAGCTATGCCTTCTGCTGCTTGGGGTCTAAGCTCTGAAATTCCTTCCCTAAACCTCTTCCCTTTCCACCTCTCTTGCCTCCTTTTTAAGAAGCTCCTTTAAAACCTCCCTCTCTGACAAAGCATTTGGCCACCTGTCCTAATGGGTCTGGGTTAACTTTATTTTCTCCAGTAAACCTTTTTACTATGTAAAGGGTGCTGTATAAATACTAGTTGCTCTATTGGCTTTAATGACTATTGTAGTTGAAGGTCCTGCCAACACTATTGTCATCTTGCAGATGAATGTGTATCTGGATAAGATGTTAGGCAACCAGCACCCGGGAAACCTACCTTAATGCAGGTCAGGGAGAAAATTACAGGGATTAAAATGGCAGATGATAATTATGTTGGAAGAATCCTGAAGTCCAACCAAATTGTATTGTCTCGACTGGTTGAACCAACTGTGCAAGGTTTTACTGACATTGGGAATGGTCTTCTCCCATCATTTTTTGTTCTCCTCTTCCTGCAGGAACGTCTCGCTCAATTGGCTCGTGAAGATGCGGAGAGGGAGCTGAATGAGCGAAGAGAAGCTCGTCGAAAGAAAGAAATGGTAGAGCAGATGGAGAAGGCTCGAAATGAGCCCGTGAACGACTCTGAGATGGTGGATAAGATGTTTGGGTTTCTGGGCACGCCCGCTGTGCTGCCGGGACAGGAAGGGCAAGCGCCATCTGGGTTTGAGGTACGAAAGCCAAGATGAATTGTTAGAGGAAAAAAGACCAAAGTCCATGTGGTTCACTTGCAGGTCTCTCAATAATGGAGTTTTCGATTAACCTTAGCAATTATTGTCCATTGGTCCACAACAGAGCCAGAAATGACATGAAAACCCCAGTTGTCGAGAGCATTGGGGACCATAGGTTAAAAGTTACCATTTTTCTCCTAAGCAATGTTAAACTTACCATATTACTTGAAATATCGTATCTCAGAATCTATCACAAAATAGTAATTTTATCTCATTTGCATTTGACTGAATTAACACGATCTGTTTCCACCATTTCCCTAGGGAGCCTGTTCCATAGATGAACCCTTCACTTACTCAAACATTGTTCGTTTTGAATTTACCCCTCAGTTCCAGAGCAGGCCTCGTCCTCTGGTTCTTTTGTTCTGGACAAGCTGAAATTGTTGATCACGGTCTAGTTTATCCAATCCGTTTTTTAGTATCCCAAAAACTGGAAATGAATCATCGCTCTCACTCCCTCTATTTCTTCCCCCAGTGAGAATCTGCTCCAATTACATATCACTCTTCATCAAATCCCTCCATTCCCCCCCCCCCAGTCATTCTGGTTTCTTCTGCAGTTACATTCAATAAGCGTAGGTGCAATTAGTATTTTGCACTAATTAAAGTGTGTTGAATGACCAAAGCTCTGGATTTATTCCAATTACCACATTAACTTCTTAATTTGTTTTGCATATATTGCTTTTCATGCTTTTGTCAGTGAGGTGTGACTTGAGCTTTGAATATATTTTGCGTTGGTACCAGGACCTTGAGCGTGTCCCAAAAGAGTTGGAGGAAGAGGATCTGGATGCAAGCCTACCGCTCCCGGAAGAGGAGGAGGAAGATCTCTCCGAGTACAAATTTGCCAAGTTTGCCGCTACTTACTTTCAGGGAACTACGGCACACACCTATATCCGGAGGCCCCTCAAACTGCCCTTGCTTTACCATGACGACGAAGGAGACCAGCTGGTAAGTAAAAACTGTTGGAAGAGGTGGACTTATTTGTCGCCTGATGTACTTGACTTTGGAGTTTGATGTTTGAGTGGAAATGTCAGCATGCTATCAATCATCCTTTTAGGATTACAGAAAGTTGGCTTCAAATGTCAGCTAACTGCATTAGGGAAGATATGAGGTGACAGTCTCAAGTTGTGGTGATGCAGATCTAGGTTCCCTCTCAGGCAGTGGATGTTTGCCAGAGATAATGAACCTCTGGAATAGGCAGCTGGCTTTTGCAATGGATACAGATTCACTGAATTGCTCAGTGAGAGCTGGACCTGTTTCTGGTGAAATCACATCGTACATCATCATAGTGAAGAAGGCACATGGAATGTTTTCCTTTATTGGCCGAGGTATAGAATTCAAAAGCAGGGATGTAATGCTGGAACTGTATGAAACGCTGGTTAGGCCACAGCTGGAGTATTGTGTACAGTTCTGGTCACCACATTACAGGAAGGACATAATTGTTCTGGAGAGAGTACAGAGGAGATTTACAAGAATGTTGCCAGGGCTGGAAAATTGCAGCTATGAAGAAAGATTGGATAGGCTAGGGTAGTTTTCCTTAGAACAGAGGAGGCTGAGGGGTGACTTAATAGTGGTGTACAAAATTGAGGGGCCTAGATAGAACAGACAGGAAGGACCTGTTTCCCCTAGCGGAGAGGTCAATTGCCAGGGGGCACAGATTTAAGGTGATTGGTAGAAGGATTAGAGGGGAATTTTTTTTTTTACCCATAGTGTGATGGGTATCTGGAATTCACTGTCTGGAACAGTGGTGGAGGCAGAAACCCTTAACTCATTTAAAAGGTACCTGGACCTGCACCTGAAGTGCTGTAACCTGCAAGGCTATGGACCAGGTGCTGGAAGGTGGGATTAGATTGGGCAGCTAGTTTTTTTTTCTTTTAGCTGGCGCTGACATGATGGGCTGAATGGCCTCCTTCTATGCTGTAACTTTTCTATGGTTTTTCTACAGGAGATGGTTACTGTTTAACATCAGTCAGGGCCAGAGTAGTCTCCTGGACTAGTATTGATTACCTAAGGGGAAATTGGAGAAGAATGTTGTAGTTTCCCCACCCACCCCCAAATTGGCCTTGGTTTTCAATTGTTTTTTTCACTTCTTCCAAGTGATTACACGGCTCCAGGGAGCTATGACGTGACATCCGTAGCTCCACAAACTTGGATTCTATCTGAAGGTTACAGGAAATAGAACATTTAATTTTAGAATGTAAAAGTTTAAATCTCCTAAATGACAATATCTGATTAAACACTGTGGGAAGATTGTTCCACATACTAACCTGGTATCAGTCGTGGCTCTCACTTCTGAGTCAAAGGATTGTGGGTTCAAATCCCACTCCGATGCAGTATTGAGGGAGTGTGGTGCTGTCATTCAGAGGATGTTAAACTAAGACTGTGTCTGGCCCCTCGGGTGGACATCAAATATATCTTGACACTATTTCAAAGAAGAACAGGAAATTTCTCTCCAGCGTCCTCACCAATATTCTTTCCTCATCTGCCATCACTAAAATTCAGATTATTTGGTCATTATAGCCATTTGTGGGAGCTTGCTGTGCGCAAAATGGCAAACGTCCTATATTGCTTCACTTCATTGGCTGTAAAGAACTTTGAGACATCCTGAAGCCCTGAAAAGATGCGGTATAAATGCAAGTCTTTTTAAAATTTTTAACCTCCTTGCTTGCAGGCAGCTCTTGCAGTCTGGGTAACAATATTACGGTTCATGGGAGATTTGCCAGAACCCAAGTATCACACGGCCATGAGCGACGGCAGCGAGAAGATTCCAGTCATGACCAAAATCTACGAAACCCTTGGGAAGAAGACATTTAAACGAGAACTGCAAGCTCTGCAAGGAGAAGGAGAGGTAAGCCTTGACAAACAAGCTGTCTAGTGAAAGAACCTTTCTGCTCTCTGGAAGATTCCGTGTTGATGAAGGTACTGTAAGGATAAATAAGAGTCATGCGGGAGCTGATGACATGGTAGTTTTTAATTGCCCAAGAACTAGGGGATTTTTTACCTTGTTTGTTCGCTCTTTGGAACCATCGTAAACCTAGAGAAGCTGCGATTGTTTTACTATGAGCAGAGAGGTCGAAGGGGAGATTTAATGGAGGTGTTCCAAATCATGTAGTCTTTTGATAGTCAACATGGAGAAGTTATTTCCATTGGCTGGAGAGTCAGTAACTAGAGGAAACCGATTTTAAGGTAACTGGCAAAAAAGCCAGGATAACTTTTTTTTTAAAATAGCGAGTAGGTATGTTCTGAAAAGGTGGTGGAAACAGATTCAATAGTAACTTTCAAAATGGCTTATGTACCTGAAAAATTGCAGGACTATGGGGAAAGAGCAGGGGTGTGTTGCCATTCTTTCAAAGAGCCAGCACAGACATGATGGGTCAAATGGCCTCCTTCTCTGTAATGAAATTCTATTCTAAGATAACTTTGCCATTCTGATGATCCTAAATAAAAACAAGAAATGCTGGAAATACTCAGCAGGTCTGGCAGCATCTGTGGAGAGAGAAGCAGAGTTGACGTTTCAGGTCAGTTACCCTTCATCAGAGCTAGCAAATATTAGAAATGTGAAAGGTTATAAGCAAGTAAAGCAGGGGTGGGGCAAGAGATAACAAAGGCGAAGGTGTAGATAGGACAAGGTCACAATAGCTGACCAGAAGGTCATGGAGCAAAGGCAAACAATATGTCAATGGTCCCAAAGCTTGTTTATGTGCGAGAGCAACCAAGGTAACTTTTTTTTTTTTTTTTGCCCCTCTCATGACTTTGATTTCCTCCTGAAGATGCTGGAGCATCAATTTATGGATGTGGCCTCCAGGTCCTCCAGCACCTTGCCCAATTGGTCTTCTACACGTGAGCAGTCAGTGTTGGTAGTTTCTTCACCCAAGGGTGAGTCCGATTCCAACCTCGCCCAATCTTTCTTCCTTGCTTTTTCTGCAAGAGTGATTGGATAGCAGTGGGCGGTCCTCGACAGTAGCCTCAGGGAGAAGTGTATCTCCTGTACAGTCAATCTAGCTAAGAATTGACTCAACATAGAATGCAGGATTGAGGTTGAGACAACACTGTAGCATAACTGAACTATCTGTCCAGTTTTCTCTTCTCTTCCACTTTCCTATTTTCCTTCTCTCACAATACCACCCCTTCCTCACCCACCGCCCCCCCTTCCCTCTTTTTAGTAGCGAAGCCTTTTTCCTCTTAAATATGTAATTACATTGAATGGAGAGTACAGAATCAGGTCATTTGGTCCAACTATGCTGTACTGGTATTCGAACTCCATATGAGCCCTCTCATCCTACTTCATCTCATCGTACCAATATACCCTTCTATTCCTTTCTCCTTCATGTATTTATTTAGCTTCCCCTTAAGTGTATCTGCTGTTCTCTTGTGGCAACAAGTTTCACATTCTCGCCACTCTCTGGGTAAAGAGGTTCACTGGTAACAGTATGAAGAAGATCAAGGAGTTCTGAAAAATTGGAGGCACCTTTTCCACATGGTCTGAATGCTGACATATGCAGTGATCTGTATTCCACTAAAGCTTAATGTTGTGTTGCAGAGCACGCACACAGACAAGAAGAACAGCGTGAGGCACAAGCTGGTTTCTCTAACTCTGAAGAAGAAATCTAAGCTAACAGAGGAGGTAATTTTGAGAGGACTTGTTCCATCCCATGCGCGCACACACAACTGATCCTTTTTGCAGTGAGTGTCATCAAATTGAACTTTATGATCCAGACAGAAGCAAAAATAGTTTAATATCAAAATATCCTTCATTTGATTACATCGTGGTAACAATCCACCTTCTATCCTAACTCAATAAGTCCCGCTCACTCATCACCTCTGTGCTCACTGACCGACATTGGCTAGTCCGGCAACACCTCTTTAAGCCTTCCATGGCTTTGCTGCCCCCTCATGCCTCTCTATATCTAACCTCCAGCCCTACAACCCTCCTGCGCTCATCCAATTCTGGCCTCTTACGCATCCCTGATTGGCTTCTGTCCACGATTGGTGACCATGATTTCAGCTGCCTAAGCCCAAATCTCTCAAATTCCTTCCCTAAGCCTCGCTGCCTCTCCACCTCCCCCTCCTCCTTTTAAGACCTTCCTTAAAACCTACCCCTCTGACCAAGCTTTTTTTTAAAAATCACTATCCTACTAATCTCCTCATGGTGCCCAGTGCCAAATTTTGTTTTGATACCACTGTGAAGTACCTTGGAAGATTTTACTACATTAAAGGCGCTATATAAATGCAAGTTTTTTTTTGTATCGTAGTTTCTGCAACTTCTTAATTTATATTTTGGCTTCTCATTTGAATCTTGTTAGGTGGCAAAGAGATTGAATGATGGTGAATACAGCCTTCAGGGGAACAGTATGTTAGAGGACAGGCCAACCTCCAACCTGGAGAAACTCCACTTCATCATTGGCAATGGCATCTTGCGGCCGGAGCTCAGGTACTGATCCCTCCCACAGCTTTACCTCATTGTTCCTCACCAGGCAACTCGAAAGATGAATAGAATCGAGGAAGATCAGCCATTTTCTGAGACCCCACCCGCCAGTCCGTTCACTTTCAGTTTTTCCTTGATTTGGATTATAGAATGGCCCGGGCCAATCTGATCTATTTGTGAAATGCGTACCCTGCCACACACTACTATGGGCTAGTGTGATAGCATTAGCACCTCCTGAGGTTGTGAGTTCAAACCCCACTCCGGGGATTTGAGCACAAAATCTAGGCTGATGCCTCAGTCCAATACTGAGAGAGTGCTGCACTGTCGGAGGTGCTGTTTCTTTCAGGTGAGATGTTAAATCAAGGCCCCATCTGTCCTTCAACTAGATATGAAAGATGCCATGACACTATTTTGAAGAAGAGCACGGGAGGGTATCCCTAGTCTCCTGTCCATCCATCCCTCAACCAACATCACTAAAAACAGATTATCTGGTGACTATCACATTGCTGTTTGTGGGAGCTTGCTGTGCATGAGCTGGCTGCCAAATTTCTTACACTACAACAGCAACTGCACGTCATTGTAAAGTGCTTTTGTGATGTCCTGAGGTAGTGAAAAGTGCTATATAAATATTTTAGTAGTGATGTTTGCTAGGTTTGTAACACAATAACTTCAGTTGTTGGATAGTTGTGCTGATGATTTGTTTTTCTGTAATGTGACAGAGATGAGATTTACTGCCAGATCTGTAAGCAACTTACGCAGAATCCCTCCAAAAGCAGTCATGCTAGGGGATGGATCCTCATGTCTCTCTGTGTTGGCTGTTTTGCTCCTTCTGCAAAGTTTGTTAAGGCAAGTTTCCAATTTCTCTTTTTGTTATTGTATAATTGCTTAAAATATAGTGAAATCCATCTTATGAAAGCAAGGCCCCATCTGCTTAAATGGAGAAGAGCCAGGGGAGTTATGCCTGGTGTCTTGGTTGGTTGGTTATCTCTCAACCAACAGCACTAAAATAACAGATTAATTGGTCATTGTCCCATTGCTGTTTGTGGGAGCTTGCTGTGCACATATTGGCTTCTGCGTTTCAGACATCACAAAGTGACTACACATCAAAAGTACTTCATTGGCTGCAAAGCGCGTTGGGACATCCCGATTTTGTGAAAGGTGCTATAGAAATGCCAGTCTTTAATGAAATCCAATGGATTAGACTATATTTTAACTTTTTTATGGCTAGAATTCTTTTGAAAGGGTAATTTATTTCAAAACTGTTTGGTACAATGTTACAGCAAATTGCACCAAAGAGTAATGATGTGCATTGCACCAGTGATTTTCTTTGTACTCTGCTATCTGAGAGCCAGTAAGCATTAGAGGAGATTTCCTTTGAAGTGGGTGTGGGCGACATCAGCCTAGGACTCCTGGGAACTGGAAGCTGACTCGAGTCGAGCTACCATCTGAACTCTGAAATGTCTAGAACTCTCTATTGTCCTACTTCTGAAGTTACCTTTTTTGGAAAAGGATTTTGCTAAGGTAGATGGAAAGAAACTATTCCCTCTAGTACGGTGGGGAGCCCAGAACAAGGAGGCAAAACCTTAACATTTTTTAAAGCTCGGCCATTCAGGATTGATGACAGGAAGTACATTATCTTCACACAAATGATAGTGGAAATCTGGAATTCTTTCCCACGAAACCTGTTGAGGCTGGGAATCAGTTAAAGTTTCAAAACTGAAATTGATATATTTTTACAAGAGCTGCAGTTGCAGGAAATCTGAAATAAAAACAGAAAGTGGTCTAAGTACTCAGTGTACCTGGTAGCATCTGTAGAGAGAAACGGTTTTAACATTTCAGTTCAAAGATAGTTTTTTTTTTGGTGGGCAAGTGTGGAGTTACAGAACCTAGGTGGGTTGATAAAGTTGGAAAAGAGAGATCAGCCAAGATCTAATTGAATGGCAGAACTGGCTTGAGGGGCTGAAATTCTACCTGCTGCTATGACTGGTTGATCATATGTCTCTTCATTCAGTATTTGAGGAATTTCATCAATGGAGGCCCACCTGGCTATGCACCTTACTGTGAGGAGAGGATGAGGAGGACGTTTGCTAATGGAACCCGGACACAGCCACCAAGCTGGCTTGAACTGCAGGTAATTCCCAAGGAATCTAAATTTAGAATGTTGAGATATTTCATAGGAAGAGGGGGATAGGGTTTCAAGAAAGTCACATAACACTCTAAACTGATGCCCCATCTTTCTTCTCGGGTGGACGCAACAGATCCCATCGTACCATTACAAAAGCGTATGTGGGATACAGAACATTGGTCCCCATAACTGGGCCTTCTGCCCATTTCATGCCTGTAAAGCAGACCGAGGTTCACCAGTTCTGCACCAGTGACTTCAGTGATCTGCATACAGTTAGACATTTTTGTGGTGTTCTCTGTGTGTACAGTGCACTCATAAGCCATCTTACTCTATCAATCTGTTTGGTTTGGAAGTTCAAAGTAGAATATTTTTGGGATCTTGCACTTTTTATCAATTCCTCGACGCACACCACAGTGGGTGTAATGTCTTGTACCTTCATTGTAACATGTGATTTTTCTCTGCCAAGAGTTTTTTGCCTCTGATGTAGCAGGTGATAACTGTGCATCTGATGAGAAAGATAGATCTGATTCAAGCACCTTTGGTGTACTCCAGACATTCTAGCCAATTGGTTCAAAAGCAGCATTGTTGAGCCTGGATCATGGGATGTCTGTCCCTTGGTGAAGAACTGGAAAGTCACCCAATGGCTAGATATTAGAAAGGATTGTAATGTGTGAAAAGCAAGCTTCCAGATAGCTGAGAAATGCCCCAAATCTGCCCCTCGTTGAAAGTCACTTCAGTGTACAGTGGCATAATGTGAGGTGTTGACCATGAGCCTTCGTAGCATGGGGCATTGCTGCAAGATGGTTATTCTGGTAGGAAAACAAATAAGCCTGTAAACCTTAAAGAATTTTCTATTCCTGCTTTCTGTCCTTCACACTTCTCCAATTTATGGAATAGATTTTATTCTGGATACTGTCTTGGTCAGTCCAATCAAAAGGAGACTGTGTAGATTCTTTGATTTTACTCAGGTTTTAGGTGGAAGGAAAATGAAATGGAATTTACTTGGCAGAGCTGGGAAGGTCAAATGGCCTTTTCTTGAGGTCTCTTGGTATTACAATCTTAAGTGAGTTGACTGAAAATTATTGAGCCACCATAAAATTGCGTCCATGTGTTCAGTACCATTTGCGACTACTCGGGAACTGAAGCAGTGTGTGCCCACATGAGCAAGACCTGGACGTCGCGCACTTGTCAGGCAATGACCATCTCCAACAAGACAGAATCTAACCATCTCCCCTTGATGTTCAACGGCATTACCATCCCTGAATCCCCCACTATCAACATCCTAGGGGGTTACCATTGACCAGAAACGGAACTGGACCAGCAATATAAATGCTGTGGCTACAAGTGCAGGTCAGTAACTCGTCTCCTGTTTCCCCAATGCCTGTCCACCATCTACAGAGCACAAGTCAGGAGTGTGTTGGAATACTTTTCCACATGCCTGGATGGGTGCAGCTCCAACAACATTCAAGAAGCTTGATACCATCCAGGACAAAGCTGCCCACTTGATTTGTCACCCCATCCACCACCTTCAACATTCACTCCCTCCAGCACTGATGCACAGTGGCAGCAGTGTGTACCATCTACAAGATGCACTGCAGCAACTCACCAAGGCTCCTCTGGCAACAACTTCCAAACCCTTGACCTCTACCACCTAGAAGGACAAGGGCAGCAGTTGCATGGGAACACCACCACCTGCAGGTTCCCCTCCATGCCACACCATCCTGACTTGGATGTATATCACTGTTCCTTCACTGGCGCTGGGTCAAAATCCTGGAACTCCCTGCACCACCCCAGCCCCCCACCCACCCCCCCCCTCCCCCAACAGCACTGTGGATGGATCTACACCACATGGACTGCAGCAGTTCACGAAGGTGGCTCACCACCACCTTTTCGAGGACCATTACAGATGGGCAACATTGCTGGCATTGTTTGTGACGCTCACATCCTCTGAACGAATAATAAAAAAAAAAATAATTCCCTTTTACGAGGTCTTAATGGTGCTGCCAGCAATGATATTGAACAAAGAGCTAACCTTGGAGGGAGGGAGGGAGGATCTGTGGGGTTAGCCTCGTCAGGTGGGGTAAGAAAGAGTGCCTATGGATGCTTACACGATTAAGGGAAGGAAAAAATTCAGTATAACCTCTAATTTGTGTAATATGGATAATACACCGAGGTCATTCGGCATAACTAGACTGTGTGCTGGTGCTTACACTACACACGCATCTCCCATTCCATTGACCTCATCTCAGCCTCTCAGCAAATCTTTCTACTCCCTCCCCTCTCTTGGACTCATCCAGTTTTCTTTTGAAAGCATCCAAGCTATTCGCCTCAACCAGTTCCTGTGTTAGCGAGTCCACTTGTTGAGCTTGATCAGCGTGACCTTTTTCTATTTTTTTTTCTTTGTTGTCTAGCTTTGATAAACTTTTTTTTTTCCTCGTCCTAACAGGCCACAAAGTCGAAGAAGCCAATCATGCTGCCTGTTACCTTCATGGATGGAACAACAAAGACCCTCCTGACTGACTCTGCCACGACAGCTAAAGAGCTGTGCAACTCACTAGCTGACAAGATAGGCCTGAAGGATCGCTTTGGATTTTCTCTCTATATTGCTTTGTTTGACAAGGTATGTATGACCAAAATTGCACAGTCCCTCCTCCCATTTATAGAGTGTTTTAAGTACAAAAATGGGCCAGTCGACCTGTGCTGGAGTACATGCACCACACTTCATCTAAACCCTGTCAACATATCCTTCTATTCCTTTCTCCCTCATGTGCTTATCTAACAAGTGTCTTTAAAGGGAAGCCTCAATTACTTATTAGTGAGTTCCTGCGAGATTCACCTGAGAGATGTGGGAGGTCCGTGACGCTTCCAGCGTTCTGGACGACTACATCTGCAGGAAGTGTACCCAGTTGCAGCTCCTCACAGACCGCATGGATCGGTTGGAGCAGCAATTGGATGCACTTAGGAGCATGCAGGCGGCGGAAAGTGTCATAGACAGGAGTTTTAGAGACGTGGTTACACCCAAGGTGCAGGCAGATAGATAGGTGACCGCTAGAAGGGGCAGGCAGTCAGTGCAGGAATCCCCTGTGGCTATCCCCCTCTCTAACAAGTATACCGTTTTGGATACTGTTGGGGGGGATGGCCTATCAGGGGAAAACAGCAGCAGCCAGAGCAGTGGCACCACGGCTGGCACTGTTGTTCAGCAGGGAGGGACAAAGCGCAGAAGAGCAATAGTTATAGGGGACTCTATAGTCAGGGGCACAGATAGGCGTATCTGTGGACGTGAAAGAGACTCCAGGATGGTATGTTGGCACACTGGTGCCAGGGTCAAGGATGTCTCTGAATGGCCAGGGGGCATTCTGAAGGGGGAGGGTGAACAGCCAGAGGTTGTGGTACACATCGGTATTAATGACGTAGGCAGGAAGTGTGACTAGGTCCTGCAGGGGGAGTTTAGGGAGTAAGATAGAAAGTTTAAAAAAACAGCACCTCAAGGGTTGTAATCTCAGGATTACTCCCTGTGCCACATGCCAGTGAGGCTAGAAATAGAAAGATAGTGCAGCTAAACACGTGGCTGAACAGCTGGTATAGGAGTGAGGGTTTCAGATATCTGGACCATTGGGATCTCTTCAGGGACAGATGGGACCTGTACAAGAAGGACGGGTTGCATCTAAACTGGAGGGGCACAAATATCCTGGCTGCGAGGTTTGCTAGCGTCACTCAGGAGGGTTTAAACTAGCGTGGCAGGGGGGTGGGAACCAGAGCAGTAGGACAGCTGGTGAAATAAATGAAGGGGAACTAGTGAATAAGGCCAGTAAGACTAAGAGGAAGAGCAGACAGGGAATTTTTTTTTTTATTCATTCATGGGATGTAGGCATCACTGGCCAGGCCAGCATTTATTGCCCATCCCTAATTGCCCTTGAGAAGGTGGTGGTGAGCTGCCTTCTTGAACCGCTGCAGTCCATGGGGGGGGGGGGTAGGTACACCCACAGTGCTGTTAGGAAGGGAGTTGCAGGATTTTGACCCAGCGACAGTGAAGGAACGGCGATATAGTTCCAAGTCAGGATGGTGTGCGATTTGGAGGGGAACTTGCAGGTGGTGTTCCCATGTATTTGCTGCCCTTGTCCTTCTAGTTGGTAGAGGTCGCGGGTTTGGAAGGTGCTGTCTAAAAGGAGCCTTGGTGCATTGCTGCAGTGCATTTTGTAGATGGTACACACTGTGTGCGGTGGTGGAGGGAGTGAATGTTTGTAGATGGGGTGCCAATCAAGCGGGCTGCTTTGTCCTGCATGGTGTCGAGCTTCTTGTGTTGTTGGAGTTGCATCCATCCAGGCAAGTGGAGAGTATTCCATCACACTCCTGACTTGTGTGTTATAGATGGTGGACAGGCTGTGGGGAGTCAGGAGGAGAGTTACTCGCCTCTGGATTTCTAACCTCTGACCTGCTCTTGTAGCCACAGTATTTATACGGCTACTCCAGTTCAGTTTCTGGTCAATGGTAGCCCCCTGGATGTTGATAGTGGGGGATTCAGCGATGGTAATGCCGTTGAATGTCAAGGGGAGATGGTTAGATTCTCTCTTGTTGGAGATGGTCATTGCCTGGCACTTGTGTGGCGCAAATGTTATTTGCCACTTCTCAGCCCAAGCCTGGATGTTGTCCAGGTCTTGCTGCATTTCTACACGGACTGTTTCAGTATCTGAGGAGTCACGAATGGTGCTGAACATTGTGCAATCGTCAGCGAACATCCCCACTTCTGACCTTATGATTGAAGGAAGGTCATTGATGAAGCAGCTGAAGATGGTTGGGCCTAGGACACTACCCTGAGGAACTCCTGCAGTGATGTCCTGGAGCTCAGATGATTGACCTCCAACAACCACAGCCATCTTCCTTTGCACTAGATATGACTCCAGCCAGCGGAGAGTTTTCCCCCTGATTCCCATTGACCTCAGTTTTGCTAGAGCTCCTTGATGCCATACTTGGTCAAATGCTGCCTTCATGTCAAGGGCAGTCACACTCATCTCACCTCCTGAGTTCAGCTCTTTTGTCCATGTTTGAACCAAGGCTGTAATGAGGTCAGGAGTTGAGTGGCCCTGGCAGAACCCAAACTGAGCGTCACTGAGCAGGTTATTACGAAGCAAGTGTCGCTTGATGGCACTGTTGATGACACCTTCCATCGCTTTACTGATGATTGAGAGTAGACTGATGGGGCAGTAATTGGCCGGATTGGACTTGTCCTGCTTTTTGTGTACAGGACATACCTGGGCAATTTTCCACATTGCAGGGTAGATGCCAGTGTTGCAGATGTACTGGAACAGTTTGGCTAGGGGCGCAGCAAATTCTGGAGCACAGGTCTTCAGTACTATTGCCAGAATGTTGTCAGGTCCCATTGCTTTTGCAGTATCCAGTGCCTTCAGTCGTTTTGTGATATCACGGGGAGTGAATTGAATTGGCTGAAGTCTGGCATCTGTGATGCTGGGGACATCAGGAGGAGGCCGAGATGGATCATCAACTCGGCACTTCTGGCTGAAGATTGTTGCAAATACTTCAGCCTTATCTTTAGCACTGATGTGCTGGGCTGCCCCATCATTGAGGATGGGGACATTTGTGGAGCCACCTCCTCCAGTTAGTTGCTTAATTGTCCACCACCATTCACGGCTGGATGTGGCAGGACTGCAGAGCTTAGATCTGATCCATTGGTTATGGGATCGCTTAGCTCTATCTATTGCATGCTGCTTACGCAGTTTGGCATGCAAGTAGTCCTGGGTTGTAGCTTCACCAGGTTGACACCTCATTTTGAGATGTCTGGTGCTGCTCCTGGCATGCCCTCCTGCACTCTTCATTGAACCAGAGTTGGTTTCCTGACTTGATGGTAATGGTAGAGTGGGGGATATGCCAGGCCATGAGGTTGCAGATTGTGGATGAGTACAATTCTGCTGCTGCTGATGGCCCACAGCACCTCATGGATGCACGCTTTTGCATTGCTAGATCTGTTCGAAATCTATCCCATTTAGCACGGTGATAGTGCCACACAACATGAAGGAGGGTATCCTCAATGTGAAGGCGGGACTTCGTCTCCACAAGGACTGTGCGGTTGTCACTCTTCCCAACACAGTCATGGACAGAAGCATCTGCGGCAGGCAGATTGGTGAGGACGAGGTCAAGTATGTTTTTACCTCGTGTTGGTTCCCCCACCACCTGCCGCAGACCCAGTCTAGCAGCTATGTCCTTTCGTACTCGGCCAGCTCAGTCAGTAGTGGTGCTACTGAGCCACTCTTGGTGATGGACATTGAAGTCCCCCACCCAGCGTACATTTTGTGCCCTTGTCACCCTCAGTGCTTCCTTCAAGTGGTGTTCAACATGGTGGAGCACTGAGACATCAGCTGAGGGAGGGCGGTAGGTGGTAATCAGTAGGTGGTTACCTTGCCCATGTTTGACCTGATGCCGTGAGACTTCATGGGGTCTGGAGTCAATGTTGAGGACTCCCAGGGAAACGCCCTCCCTACTGTATACTGCTGTGCCACCACCTCTGGTGGGTCTGTCCTGCCAGTGGGACAGGACATACCCGGGGATAGTGATGGCAGTGTCTGGGACATTGTCTGTAAGGTAGGATTCCATGAATATGACTGTCAGGCTGTTGCTTGACTAGTCTGTGGGACAGCTCTCCCAACTTTGGCACAAGCCCCCAGATGTTAGTAAGGAGGACTTTGCAGGATCGACCAGGCTGGGTTTGCAGTTGTCATTTCCGGTGCCGAGGTCGATGCCGGGTGGTCCGTTCGGTTTCATTCCTTTTTATTGACTTCGTAGCGGTTAGATACAACTGAGTGGCTTGCTAGGCCATTTCAGAGGGCATGTAAGAGTCAACCACATTGCTGTGGGTCTGGAGTCACATGTCGGCCAGACCAGGTAAGGACAGCAGATTTCCTTCCCTGAAGGACATTAGTGAACCAGATGGGCTTTTACACCAATCGACAATGGTTTCATGGCCATCATTAGACTAGCTTTAAATTCCAGATTTATTAATTAAATTCAGATGCCACCTTCTGCTGTGGTGGGATTCGAACCCATGTTCCCAGAGAAATACCCTGGGTTACTAGTCCAGTGATACCACTACGCCACCGCCTACCCCTGCTGAGCACAGTGGGACTGGTGGTCTGAATTGCATTTGTTTCAATGCGAGAAATCTAACAGTTAAGGCAGATGAACTTAGAGCTTGGATTAGTACTTGGAACTATGATGTTGTTGCTATTACAGAGACTTGGTTGAGGGAAGGACCGGATTGGCAGCTAAATGTTCCGGGATTTAGAAGCTTCAGGCGGGATAGAGGGGGATGTAAAAGGGGTGGGGGAGTTGCATTACTGGTTCAGGAGAATATCTCAGCTGTACTGCAGGAGGACACCTCGGAGGGGTCATGCAGCGAAGCAATATGGATGGAGCTCAGGAATAGGAAGGGTGCAGTCACGATGTTGGGGGTTTACTACAGGCCTCCCAACAGCCAGCGGGAGGTAGAGGAGCGGATATGTAGACAGATTTTGGAAAGATGTAAAGGTAACAGGGTTGTAGTGGTGGGTGATTTTAACTTCCCCTATATTGACTGGGACTCACTTAGTGCTAGGGGCTTGGATGGGGCAGAATTTGTAAGGAGCATCCAGGAGGGCTTCTTGAAACAATATGTAGACAGTCCAACTAGGGAAGGGGCCGTACTGGACCTGGTATTGGGGAATGAGCCTGGCCAGGTGGTCGAAGTTTCAGTCGGGGAGCATTTCGGGAACAGTGACCATAATTCCGTAAGTTTTAAGGTACTTGTGGATAAGGATAAGAGTAGTCCTCGGGTGAAGGTGCTAAATTGGGGGAAGGCTAATTATAACAATATTAGGCAGGAACTGAAGAATTTAGATTGGGGGCGGCTGTTTGAGGGTAAAGCAACATCTGACGTGGGATTCTTTCAAAAGTCAGTTGATTAGAATATAGGACCAGCATGTTCCTGTGAGGAAGAAGGATAAGTCTGGCAAGTTTCGGAAACTTTGGATAACGAGGGATATTGTGAGCCTAGTCAAAAAGAAAAAGGAAGCATTCGTAAGGGCTTGAAGGCTGGGAACGGACGAAGCCCTTGAGGGATATAAAAAAAAAAGTAGGAAGGAACTTGAGCAAGGAGTCAGGATTCAAAAGGGTTCATGAAAAGTCATTGGCAAACAGGATTAAGGAGAGTCCCAAGGCTTTTTATACATATATAAAGAGAAAGAGGGTAACTAGGGAAAGGGTTGGCCCACTCAAGGACAGAGGAGGGAATCTATGTGTGGAGCCAGAGGAAATGGGCGAGGTACTAAATGAGTACTTTGCATCAGTATTCACCAAAGAGAAGGACTTGGTAGATGATGAGTCTAGGGAAGGGAGTGTAGATAGTCTGGGTCATGTCTTATATAAATGATTTGGAGAAAAAGGTAGCTGGTCTGATTAGTAAGTTTGTGGACGACACAAAGGTTGGTGGAGTTGCGGGTAGTGATGAGGATTGTCAGAGGATACAGCAGGATATAGATCGGTTGGAGACTTGGGCGGAAAAATGGCAGATGGAGTTTAATCCAAACAAATGTGAGGTAATGCATTTTGGAAGGTCTAATGCAGGTGGGAGGTATACAGTAAATGGCAGAACCCTTAGGAGTATTGACAGGCAGAGAGATCTGGGCGTACAGGTCCACAGGTCACTGAAAGTGGCAACGCAGGTGGATAAGGTAGTCAAGAAGGCATATGGCATGCTTGCCTTCATTGGTCGGGGCATAGAGTATAAAAATTGGCAAGTCACGCTGCAGCTGTACAGAACCTTAGTTAGGCCACACTTAGAATATTGCGTGCAATTCTGGTCGCCACACTACCAGAAGGACATGGAGGTTTTGGAGAGGGTACAGAGGAGGTTTACCAGCATGTTGCCTGTTCTGGAGGGCATTGGCTATGAGGAGAGGTTGGATGAACTCTGATTGTTTTCACTGGAACGACGGAGGTGGAGGGGCGACATGATAGAGGTTTACAAAGTTATAAGCGGCATGGACAGAGTGGATAGTCATAAGCTTTTTCCCAGGGTGGAAGAGTCAGTTACTAGGGGACATAGGTTGAAGGTGCGAGGGGCAAAGTTTAGAGGGGATGTGCGAGGCAAGTTCTTTACACAGAGGGTGGTGAGTGCCTGGAACTTGCTGCTGGGGGAGGTGGTGGAAGTAGGTACGATAGCGACGTCTCAGAGGCATCTTTACAAATACATGAATAGGATGGGAATGGAGGGATACGGTCCCCGGAAGTGCAGAAGGTTTTAGTTTAGACAGGCATCAAGTTCGGCGCAAGCTTGGAGGGCTGAATGGCTTATTCTTGTGCTGTACTGTTTGTTCTTTGTTCCATGTTCTAACCATTCTCTAAAGAAGTTTTATGGAATTTCCTGTTTTTAGTAGTAATTGCCTTTATTTGCAGCCTCTAATTCAGATCTCCCACCACATGTGGAAGTCTCTTGCAAGGTGACTATCTGTGCTCCTCCAGTTTGGGCCTCTTTCGTATCCCCAATTTTCTTCACCCCACACGTGATGACCATGCCTTTAGCTATCATCCCTAAATGCTGGAATTGCCCCACCTCCGCACGTCCCCTACGATGCTTCTTAAAACCTTAGTCATTGTTCACATTTTTCATCAGTCCTAATATCTCTTTATGTGGCTGAATTTTGTTTATGGTCTTGTGAAGGGATGTTTTCAAGGTGCTATATAAATGCAGGTGGTTGTTACGAACATATGAACATTCGAATTCGGAGCAGAAGTCGGCCATTCGGCCCCTCGAGCCTACTCTGCCATTCAGTAAGACGGCTGATCTGTGTGTGTCTCAAATTCCACATTCCCATCTACTCCTGATAACCTTAGTTTCTTGTCGGGCAAGGGAATCAATCTACTTCTGCCTTAAAAATATTCAGTGACCCCGCCTCCACCGCCTTCCAAGGCAGAGTGTTCCAAAGTCGCACAACCCTCCTAGGCAAGATTTCTCCTCATCTCTGTCCTAAAAGGGTGACCCCTAATTTTAAAACCGTGCCCTCTAGTTCTGGACTCGCCCACAAGAGGAAACATCCTCTCCACATCCACCTTGTCAAGACCGTTCAGGATCTTTATAAACTTCAATCAAGTCTCCCCTCGCTCTTCTATACTCCAGTGAAAACAAGCCCAGTCTGTCCAACCTTTCCTCAAGACAACCTGCTCATTCCAGGTATCAATCTAGTAAACCGTCTCCAATGAATTTACAGCCTTCCTTAAATGAAAAGACCAAAACTGCACACAGTATTCGAGATGTGGTTTCACCAAAGATGAGTGTAAGTCATAGCTCGTTTTCTTTTATCCAGTAGCATAATCACTACACTCCTGCATCCAGATTTGTTTAGGATGTTCATGGTTTGTTTGATCTGCTAACTGCCCTCTCTGTAGGTCTCCTCCCTTGGCAGTGGGAATGATTACGTGATGGATGCCGTCTCCCAGTGCGAGCAGTATGCCAAGGAGCAGGGCGCACAAGAGCGAAATGCACCTTGGCGCCTCTTCTTCCGCAAGGAGATCTTCACGCCCTGGCATGACCCCAGTGAGGACATGGTGGCGACCAACCTAATTTACCAACAGACAGTGAGGGGCGTCAAGTTTGGAGAGTACAGGTGTGACAAGGTGAGTCTAACCTCCACCGGGAAGCATACCTACACCAGGTATTCCTCAAAGCAGACTTGATGGGCTGAATGGCCTGTTTCTGTGCTATCTAATTTGGTGGGAGGGTGAATTCATTTGTGGTTTAGTATTGTAAATATGACTGAATATGTCTAGTGGTTTAAATTTTAGCCTAAATTATAAAGCCTGGTGTTGACTGGAACACTTGAGAATTTGATATCATCTTTATAAGGATCAAAAGTCAAGATTAACGTCCGTTAATGGTTGCGTCCATTGCTCAGTTCGGCAAACTATTCTCAACTGGCCTCTGAGGTGGTATAGCAACCCATTTAGCTGTGGAGACTAGAGGTGGGTAATAAATGCCAGCCTTGCCAGTAATGTCCAGATCTTATAAATTATAATTATAAATTTATAAATTATAAATAAAAAATTATAAATTATATATAAATTATAAATAAATTATAAATTAAGTTTAAAAATTAATAACCACGGTCTGGTTTGATTTGCCATTTTGCATTTGTTGGACACTCTGGATTAAACTACTTCTACTAACCAGGTTTTGTGCTTCCTCTAACTTCAATTTCCCCCACCCCCCCCATCCCCCATTAGGAGGAAGACCTGGCTGAACTGGCCTCACAGCAGTACTACGTGGATTACGGATCTGAGATAATCCTCGAGCGACTCATGAGCTTAATCCCGTCTTACATTCCCGACCGAGATATCAGCTCCTCCAAAACGTTGGAAAAGTGGGCTCAATACATCATCGCAGCTCACAAAAAGGTGTGTTCGTCCAGCACACGTGCTAATGGAATCCAGAGGCTGCATGCCAAGGACCTGATGGATTTATCCAATAGGCAGACATTGTTGGGGGATCTCGTCATGTGGCTCATTGTCATATTTTGTTTACTTACATTCCTGTGAAGTACCTTGGGATGTTTCTCTGTTAGAGGCCCTATTGAAATAAAAGTTGTTGAAATTCTTTTATATTAAAATGTTAATAAGGAGCCATGTTTTTGAAAAAAAAAGCTATGACATTAGCATTGCCAACCCTCTAGGATTCTCCTGGGGTCTCCAGAAGTTAATGCTAATTCTCCAAGGTAGTGCTGTGAACAGCCCTTCAGGATCAGTCACAGGATATTAAATTATATTTCATTTTCTTTGAGCAACTTCATTTCTTAGCCTTAAAGAATTGCATTGGAAGCAGTTCAGAGAAGGTTCACTAGGCTGATTCCTGAGACGAAGGGTTTGTCTTGTGAGGAAAGGTTGAGCAGGTTAGGCCTATCCTCATTGGAATTTAGAATGAGAGGTGATCTTACTGAAACATATAAGATTCTGAGGGGTTTGGCAGGGTAGATGAGAGGATGTTTCCCCTCGTGGGGGTTTCTGGATCTCGGGGGCACAGTTTCAAAATAAGGGGCCTCCTTTTTTAAGACAGATGAGGAATTTCTTTTTTGCGTGTTGTTAATCTTTGGAATTTGCTACTCCAGAGAGCAGTGGAGGCTGGGTCATTGCCCACTTCATCCTTGGATATATTCAAATTTTTGATTACAAGGGGGTCAAGGGTTATGAGGGGTGAAGGCAGGAAAGTGGAGCTCAGGCCACAATCAGGTCAACCATGACCTTGCGTGGCAAAGCAGGCTCGAGGGGACAAATGGCCCACAACTCCTATTTCTTATATTCTTAAGTAGAATATTGAAGATGAAAGAAAGTTTTTGATTAACAGTTGAGAATTATCCAGACAGCCAATGATGAGTTCGTTTGCTTTCCAATTGGTGTGGGGTTGAGGCTGTTGGATGTTCTGAAACCTCCAGGGCTACATCCAATCAGAGTTGGCAACTCCATAAAATATAAATAACCAAAGGATTAATTGGTTGTCAAAATTAAGCCATGAAATGAAGTCACATCCTCGTATGGTACAAGACTTGATGTCCGTACAATTGAAGAAGGGAAGTTTGGTCAGTGGGATAGTTTTAATCTAATGTAGATGTTCTCTCTCGTTCACTGTGATTTCCCTCTCCTCTGTCCTTAACGAGGTTGGGAACTCGACAACAGCCTGTCATTTGTTGCAAAGCATACTGATGCCCTCTATTGACCAAATAGATTGCTACACTACAATCATTCCAATCTATGCTTGGGGAAGAAAGTGGTGGTTTGAGAGTTGCGTTCACGTCACAAAATAAATATAGGTGAAGAAGGACATTCAACTCCTCTATCCAGAAGGAACCTATCAATTCTGCTCCAAATTGTGACATTCAGTTGTTAAATTAATTTTTTTTTGCCTCCACTACCTTACCTGGACATCCATTCCATGGATTGACAACAACTTGCTAGATTCAGTCCTAAATTTGCCTTTCCCTAGTTTGGGCCTGTCATCCTTTTATAGTTTACTAAATTTTCACTAAATAGTTTACTAAAATTTACTAAATTTTATCTGCTATCGCTTCTGTGATGTGCTTTGGGGATGTTTTACTATGTTAAGAGCGCTATATAAATGCAAGCTGTTGTGTGAATCAGTATTTCAGATCTCCCTTTCTTTACCAATTACTCTTGTATACCACCTGAAGATTCACAATACCGTGAGAACTGAGGTTATAAGTATTGGGACAGATAGAACAGGCTGGAGCTCTTCTGTAGAAAGGAGAAGGCTGAGGAGTGACTTCAAAATTATAAAGGTGTTTGGTAGGGTAGATGTAGAGAGTTTCAACTTGGGGAGCCCAAAACTAGGGGACATGAATATAAGATAGTCACTAATAATTCCAGTAGGGAATTCAGGAGGAACATCCTCACCCAGAGAGTGGTGAAAATGTGAAACTTGCTACCATAAGTAGTTAAGAAGAATTATCAATGCATTTAAGGAGAAGCTAAATAAATGAAGATGAAAGGAATAGGAAGATATAAGTGGAGTATGATTGCCAGCATAGATCTGTTGGGCCAAATGGCCTGTTTCTGTACTGTAACTTCTATGTAATTCAGTTTAGGTCCCCCCTTAGTTGCCTTCTCAAGCCTAAAATGTCCAAATGTCTAGTTTTTCCCTTCATCTCAGTTCACCTGATGGAAAGCATCTATCCCCTACCCCATATTGTGTTAAATCTCCGTGTCTGACTGACAAGTGCTAGACATGGGGGGTAGACTAACCAGCAACACTCTCCAATTTTAGCATCCTGTATTATTTTGGTTCTGGAATTATTTGAAGTCTCGACACTGGGCAATGAAGCTGCCTTGCATTGTGAATGCGTTTTGTTAATCTTGCATGTACAATGCATTAAATACCACTTTTTTAAATCTCTCTCTCTTTTTAGGGAGTGTACACCCAGAAGAGGATTGACCCTCAGAATGTGAAGGAAGAGGTTGTGGACTTCGCTCGCTTCAAGTGGCCTTTGCTCTTTTCTCGATTTTATGAGGCCTTCAAATTTTCAGGTTTGTTAAAAATATGAATTATCATATTTCTAAAGCTCCATGGTATATGATGATATGAATGTACTTTACAAAAGTACTGGCAGGTAAAGAGCAACTGGTCCATTAAGCCTGTGCCACACTCATGATGCCGCGTACATCAGGACCAGGCTCTTTGTCCCTTCCCTGGAAACCATGAAGTATAAATTTTTTTTTTAACCCTTTTTCAGACGATTAAAACAAGCCCAGGAGTTAGCATGGGCAATGCTGCTTGATGGCTTACCTTTTTCATAAAATGCAATCTCTTCCCCTCTCCCTCACCCTCGAGGAGTGCAGAGAATCAACACACATCAGAGGGAGCTGGCAATATGCCAAATGTCTTCCTCTTCTGTCCGAAAAGAGGAGCCTAAGTGTTTTTTTTTTTTGACCTGAATGTATTATTTTGTGATTTTTTTTTTCAGTTCTGGGGAAGGTCTATCTATATCTGAAGTTGACTTTTTCTTTTCTCTCCACTGATGCTAATTGACTTGAGTTGTTTCCAGAATTTTCCATTTTTTTATTTCAGGTTTCCATCATTTGCAACATTTTGCTTTTTGTGCACAATGTTTTATTCCCAATTTAGTTTCCATTTTGGCCCCAATAAGAACATCAATTTCCATTTGCGTGGCACCTACAATGTAGTAAAGCTTCCCGAGGCACTTCACAGGAGAGTTATTAAACTAATAACTTCAAGATAACTCGACACACTTTTTAAGATTAGTCATGATGTGACCTCTTGCTGCCCCTACTTAGTACTGAGCGTGAGTCGTATGCTTGTATCTCAGTTGGTAGCACTCTTTTCTCAGAATTGGAAGGTTGGGGGGGTTCAAGTCACATGCTAGAGTTTGAGCAAAAAAAATCAAGGTTGATTTTCCAGTGCAGTGCTGAGGGAGTGCTGCACTGTCGGAGGTGCTGTATTTCAGATGAGATGTTAAACCAAAGCCCCCTTTGGGGGTGAACATACAAGATCCTACAGCACTATTTCGAAGAAGAGCCGGAGAGTTATCCCCAGTGTCCCGGCCAATATTTATTCTTAAATCAACATCACAAAAACAGATCATGTGGTCATTATCACATTGCTGTTTGTGGGAGCTTCCTGTGCACAAATTGGCTGTGGCATTTCCTACATTACAACAGTGACTACACTTCAAAAAGTACTTTGTTGGGAGTAAAGAGCTTTGAGACATCTGGTGATCCTGAAAGGCATTATCTAAATGCAAGACTTTTTTTTTTATAAGAGAAAGTACTGAGGTGAAATGCTCTGAAGTTGCTGGACCGAGGACTGTTCCGAATTCTCTCCCGCTTGTGTGAGAGGGGAAATTTATACGTTAAGGCACGGACCCATTAGCTGGGCTGGTGATGTTTAGTTACTGATTTTTCATTTTTCCTTTTTGCTTTAGGCCCAAGTCTACCAAAGAATGATGTGATTGTAGCTGTCAACTGGACTGGTGTTTACTTTGTTGATGAACAGGAGCAAGTCCTTCTGGAACTTTCCTTCCCAGAAATCACTGCGGTTACCAGCAGCAAGTAAGTAAGTGGGCTGGAATCTAAAAACAGGTGGCTGAGAAATTTGAATGAGGAACGATATTGGATGTTATAGCTTTGTGCAGGGGTTCCTGGATGGCAGTGGATTCAGCACTGGCTTTTCACCTTTAGGACCTGGTTTAAATCAGTGAAAAAAGAATGGGGTTGCTATCTCTTATTGGTATTAAGGGTCAGAATAATATAGCACAGTAGGAGGCCATTCAGCCCATCATGCCTCTGCTGGCTCTTTGATAGAGCTACCCAATTAGATCAACTCCCCTGCTCTTTCCCCTCAGTCAGATAAACTTTTCCCCTTCAAATTTATCATTTTCTTTCAAATGTTGCTATTGAATCTGCTTCCACCATCATTTTAGCCAGTGCACAAATTGCAGTGTTCAAAAAAAAAAAGTATTTTTTTGTTTACATGGAGTGAATGTACACGACAGAAATGGAGAATTTAGCCCAAATGATCTATGCCTGTGTTTATTCACCACAGCCTCCTCACACACTACCTCATGTCACACTATTAGCATATCCTTCTATTCCTTGTGCACGGATCTAGCTTCCCATTAAATGCATCTACACTATTCACCTCAACTGCTCCCTGTAGTTGCACGTTTCACATTTAACCACTCCCCGGGTGAAGAAATTTCTCCTGAATTCTCTATTGGATTTATTAGCGACTGTCTTATATTTAGGGGTCCCCGATCTATTCTTGCCCCACAAGTGGAAATATCTTCTCTGTGTCTAACCTTTCAGAATCTGGAAGACCTGCCTCAGTTTTCTTTGTCTTTTTCTGGAGAAAAGAGCCCCAGGCTGTTCAATCTTTCCTGATGGGCTCAATCTGTCAGTTTTGGTATCATTGTAGTAAATGTTTTTTGCACCATCTCCAGTCCCTCTACATCATTGTTATAACACTGAGAGCAGAACTGTTCACAGAACTCCAATTGTGATCGAACCAAGGTTTAACCTAGCTTTCCCCTTAAATTTGAGGGAAGTCTCAATCCAGTTTTGGGTGGGATTTCATTGACGATGCAAAACTGTCCCTGGTGAGGCTCTCATCGTTCTTACTTGGACAGGCTACAAGGTGTTTGTTTTGGGAAATGGGATAACTTCCCCTGAGTTTGGGATTGATCCTTCTTATTAGGGCAACAGCTAGAAGGAGCTTTTACCTGCTCTGAGGTTACTTGATGCTTGAAATAACAGAAATTGTGTTGCCCAGAATTAACATCCCTCGACCTGAAGGGCACCAAACAAAATAAATTGAACTTTGATTTTTTTTTTTCAGGCCAATTTCAAGTAAGACACAATTACCATACAGGTCATAAAATTGTATCATTTGTATTGAGAAAAGTAAGAGGATGATGAAAGGTCTCAATTGTTCTTCAACTTCAAAGTTGTTTATCACAATAATACCTAAAAGCTTCAGCTGATTTGAAACCCTGGTGGACTGTGCCACTGAGTGCTAACTTGTTTGTTGCCATGGTTTTTTCCACAGGGTGAGTTCAAAGTCTCAGCAATGCTGAGGTCTGTTAACACTCCACCAGGATTGGAAATCGGGGAGAATCTTCTGTTGCTCGGCCTATATTCTCCCACGCAATTCCCAACATCTGGATCAAGGGCTACATTGGTAGATGTTGCTTTATTGACTGTAGGAAGGCTGTGGCCCAGCAACACCTGGTATGAGGGAAGACAAAGGGAAACCTAAGAACAGGAATAGCCCATTCAGCCCCTCGAGCCTGCTTTGCCATTCAGTTAGATCATGGCTGATCAGTAGAAGGTTTTCATAGATCCTTAAGATACAACCACTTGTATTTGTATAGTGCTTTTGACATCATAAAACATCCCAAAGTGCTTGCTTCATAGCTTTGATTTATAAGGTAAAATTTGTCACCCAGCCACAAGAGTTATGAGGACAGGTGACCAAAAACTTGGTCAAAAAGGTAGACTTTAATGAGCACCTTGATGTGGAGAGGTTCAGGGAGGAAATTTCAGAGCTAAGGCCCTAGAACAGCTGAAGACATGAGCAAAGAATATCGGGGATACGCAAGAGACCAGAGTTGGACGTGTGTCAAGATCGTGGAGAAATGTAGGACTGGAAGAGGTTAGAGAAGGGAAGGGGTGAAGCCATGGAGAGTTTTGAGAACTAGGGTGAGAATTTTTAAATTGTGTGTTTCTAGACTTAGTCAGTGAGTACCGGCGAGATGGGGGGGGATGGGATTTGGTGTGTGTTGGATAGATTGCAGAAGCTTGAGAGTACAGCTTTTACGTGATCTCTAAATTAGACTAGACTTTCACCAGTTTTCAAAGAATATTTTCAAAGTATCCTTGCCTATCCCAAATGTAATGAAAGGGCATCACTCTTTGAACCCTGAATTGAGTTGCCACTCAAGTAGGGAGGGAAAGCAAAATTGATTCCAGGTAAGGGCAAGTGAAAGTCCTACCGGACAAGCTTAGTGCTGCTATTTTTTTTTTTTGTCACCGAGGCACGCTTTCAGATCCTAGCCGAGGGATTGGCTGTATGTACGCCCGGGGTGGGAGAGGGAAAACTCAATCAACTTGATACCTACCATGCTGGAATTGCAATTGTGGGCATTCATCAAGAACAGAATTGGTCTTGTGTGTGATGCCCCTTGTAGTTGGTGCTCAACTGAAGCTGCCACAATAATTATTTAAGTGTGACATTAGAAGGTACCTGATGCCTGTGGAGCCTTCCTGCAAATGAGAGCAACACGTTCAGGAGAAGAGGAGAGAGAAACCAAAGCATCTTTGAAGTAGAACTTGGAGCAAGTTCATGGCCCTGTCCTATTGAGAGGGGAGGGGAGAAGGGATACAGCTGAAATATCAGGTTAGTGTTACTGCTGAAAAGTCGTCTCATTTGGATTCTAGGGGAGGCAAAATGCAAGGACAGAGCTTCACACTGGCAACCATTAAAGGCGATGAGTACACCTTCACCTCCAACAATGCAGAGGATATCCGGGACCTTGTGGTGACTTTCCTGGAGGGGCTCAGGAGGAGGTCAAAGTTTGTTGTAGCTCTGCAAGATAACCCTAACCCTGGTGAGTAAGAATGAGCTGGAGGTAACGTGTGCTCTTAACTCTGCTTTCTGTAGTCAGTAATCCAAGGGTTCAAGTGATGGTGCAAACTGCTGGGATGGCCTTTAATACTTGCCTAAATCAGGAGTGTGCAGAGTCTTGATTTTGTTTGTCATTTGGCACCAAGGCACTTTCTCTCTTGTCCTGTCCAATCCCAACCCACAGGAAAACTCCGTCTTTATTCTTAGAAGGCCTTGGTGGGGGGACCTTACACAGTGGGCAGGCTCCTGACGCTCGAGGCTCTCCAGCAGTGAGAAAGCTGCAATTTGCCAATGCTGGTTGAGGAGAGAGATGGTGCCTCAAGGTGGAAGTGTCCTCTCGGCACTTTTAAAATCTTTGAGAATAACAATGGCCATAGCTACCAGACTGCCTTTGTGGAGGGAAAGTCTGCGGCTGCAGCTATATCCATTTTCCTGAATCAGCAGCTGGGGAAGGGGTCTTAAAGTGGCTCAGGAGCACTGGCCCCCCCCTTATTCTACCACCAAGGAGCCACTCCCCCAGGGATAGGCACCTAGATGTTGCACTACAGATATTTGACATAATTATTGACTGAGCCACAGACATGGATGCAATTAATCTGTATATAAAGTGTATCACCAATCTAATGCCATCAAAACACCAGTCTGATTTAAAACCATTACTTACTATTTAGTGAGTGGCTGGCATTGTTTCTGCTGGCACAATTTAGTCATTGTCTACCTGCACACTTGATGAGCAATGCAGAGCATTTGGTCAGATGTCCATCTGTCAGCAACGAGCTTGATTTTGTTTTATTCTGGTCCATCCCTTTCCCCTCTGTTCTGCCTGTCTTCCACCCCCCCCCCCCCCCACAGTGCTCCCCTCTGTGTCTCAACACTCCCTGTCTGGTGCCCCCCTTTCTGGCCCCTCCCGCAATGCCCACCATGCACCAGGAGCAGAAGCAGACAGCCGCTCAGTGCTAGCCCCATCCCGCACACTGAGGGAAGCCAGGGAGTTTGGAGAGCTGAGAATGTGGACTGTCTGCCAAAAATAAACAGCTTGCTCTGGCTCCAGGACGTCTTGCCTTTCCAGTTCCATCCTTGCAGTTCTACTCGCACCAACACACTACATGGCTGATTCCTCAGGTCAGACACGGGCAGGGATCACTAGATTGATGGCACCAGTCATCCCAGCGAGTCCCGCCTCCCTCGAGCTCTGATTGGACGAAGGTCCGCACGCAGGCAAACCATTTGCGCTCTTGATCTGCGAGCCGGTTAAACTTTGGCGAGCTGTCGGAATTAGCCCGATGCCCCGATCCTTCGTAATTGCTTTCGCTCCTGATCATTATAAATGTCTTGCTCCAAGCCTTTAAACTTGTGTTTTAAAATAAACTCGTGGCTAGGTTATTTTAAAGCACGAGTTTTGAGACTTGGAGCAAGACATTTAAAATTACCACAGACACTAGTGTCCGTGTATGGACACATTGCCGACCCCTGTCGCCCCTTCTCTCTGGCCAGCTTTTGGCCAGTGCAGGGGCCCTGCATGTCGATTAGAAAATGCCAGTCGGCGCTAGATCAGGGCCTTCATGGTTTCAATTGGCTAGCCACTGCTTCCTGGCAGGTAGCTGCCTTGTCCCCTGCCACTACCCCACTCAGCCTCCTTTTAAAAATGTTTGAGGTAAACTGGCCTGTCTGCCTCTGCCCCTGCCTCTGACGGACTTCCAAAATTCTTCCCAACGTGTCTCATCTCATGACTCTTTGAAACTGGGCTCCAGAAGTGCGATAGTGGCTTGTGGAGCCCTTAAGCCAGTTTGACCAATCAATTAGGTTGTGGCTGCTCTACAGATTAACTCCATTTACCCATCTTGGTTCTATATCCCTTGCCTAATAATAAAAAAAAAAAATCTATCGATCTCTCTTTCAAAATTTTCAATTGCCTTCCAACCTCTACACTTTCCCAATGTTGAGGTTGGTAACTTTGCTCAAGAACCTTCCTGTTGGGTGTCATTTCCCTGATTCATTATCTTTTCGGAATTGATGCCTCTAATCTCCATGGGGTGGTTGAAATGTTGACGGCTGTGTTCTTTGTGCAGTTGGCGATGATTTGACGTTCCTCAGCTTCATGAAGGGAGATCTGATACTTCTGGATCATGACACTGGGGAGCAGGTGATGAACTGTGGTTGGGGTCATGGAATGAATGAAAGGACCAAGCAAAAGGGTGACTTCCCAACTGACTGCGTCTACGTCTTACCTACGGTCACGAAGCCAGCAGCTGAGATTGTGGTAAATTGTTTTGCAGTGTTTGTGTTAGGTTTTGACACAGAAAAAAGAATGGGTTTGCATTTATATATAGAGCCTTCTAGAACGTTATCTACTTACCAAAGTGCTTCACGTCAAATGCATTCCTTTTGAAGTACAGTCCTTGTTATGTAGCTAAATGTGTCAACCAATTTGTACACGGCAAGGTCCTACAAACAGCAATTGAGTTGAATGATCGTTTGGTGGTGTTGATTGAGGGAGGAATGTTGGTCAGGACACTGGGGAGACCTCGCTACTCTTTGAATAATGCCAAGAAATCTGTTACAGCCGCTGAAATGGCCAAGGTTGGGATACCATCTGAAAAGATGATAGATGCCAACAATGCAGCACGGCCCTGAGGCTTGAGCCTAGATTGGGTAGGAAGTTCTGGAGTGAGGCTTGAATGCGTAATCTCTGACTCGAGTGTGAATGAGCTGAGCTAACACTTGGATTTGTGTGTGTGTATTTATTTATAGGATCATTTTAATGGGTAAATCTGCTACAAGTTGTAGTATGTAGACCAAGAAGAGCTCACTGAATTAATGTGTGTGGTGTGGTACAGCACTCATAGGTCCCAGGTCCCTCTGTTCCAAGGGGAGTATTTGCTGTGGGGGGGGTTGCGGTGTATGCGGATGGCTTCATGGCCTCCAAGCAAGGGAAAGGAAAATCAGCTATTATTCCCTCTCCCAATCACTGCTGGTAAAGGCAGTTCTTTATGGATGGATATTGGGCGAGAACAGGGTTGGGGTCGGCTGTGAATAACCTATTGATCATGAAATAAAAGCAGAAAGTGCTGGAAATACTCCGAGAGGGTCTAGGGTTGTCTGGCAGCATCTGTGGAGAGAGAAACAGTTAACGTTTTCAGGGCGGTGATGTTTCATCAGAGCAGAAATGTTCACTCTGTTTCTCTCCCCACAGATGTTGCCAGACCTGCTGAGTATTTTCAGTGCTTTCTCTCTCTATTTCCGATTTCCAGCATCTGCAGTAGTTTGCTTTTATTATAATGATCATGGTCCAGGTTGTCAAAGACATGATCTTGTGTCCACAGCATTGGGATGTGTAATCGGCACCACCATTAAATTGCCTTTTTTTAAAAATTTGTTCATGCGAAGTGTGCATATTGCCCATCCTAATTGCCTCCGAGAAGGTGGTGGTGCGCTGACTTCTTGAACCACTGGAATTAGTGTGTGCAGATATATCCACAGTGCTGTTAGGATGGGTGTTCCAATTTTTACCAAACAGTGTTCTAATTCTAAGTTAGGATGGCATGTGACTTGGAGATGGGGGTAGTCCTGTGCACCAGCTGCCCTTTTTCTTCTAGGTGGTAGAGGTCACACATTTGATCATAAATGTACTTGTTTGTTACGACCAGGTGAGAAAGGTGTCTTTGGGATCCCTTTCAGCCTTCACCTGGTCTTATTGTAACAGGGTTTAATTTTAAACACACTGTTTTGAGCTCCCCCTTTGTGAATCCTTGTTCACCACTTTCCAATTATAAGACAAAGAAATGAGCACAACCAGGTTTTCTCAGGTTTAAAGAAGAAAAGTGAAGTTTATTAAATCTTAAACTTAAACTCTAATTTGGTTAACGCCTACAGAAAATGCCGCGCCCCACACTGGCATGCAAACAGACAGAAAAGAGCGGAAGAAAAAATAAAGTAGAGAGTTTTGAGGCAATATCGGATGAATTTCTTGTTCCTGTGCTTCAAGCTCACTGTAGTTCTTTTGTAGGTGATCCTTGCTTTTCGTTGGGGCCCAGTATTCTTCTTGAACCTTGTTCACTGTAGGAGACGTTTCTCTCTTGGGGTTCGTGTGTCTTCAATGGGACTTCAGTTCTGTGAGAAAGAGATGGGGAAAAGACAGGAGAGAAATGTTCTCCGTTCAGGAGGAAAGAGCTTTGAGTTCAAATTCTCTGTGGTAAGTTCAAATTCAAAAAAACTCCAACAGCCAGTTAGTCATGTGACTAAACTGGTCTGACCATGTCTGGTAATCAAAAGTCCATTGTGGATTAAGTTGGAACAGGGAGTGGCCCCTTTGTCCTTTCCAAGCACTCTGTTACTATGCAAATGTCTTTCCAGTCAGGGGCTTGGCAACCCCTTGTAATAGGCCTTCCTTTCTTCCCAGCAACAATTTTAAAATTTAATGTCCATGTGGCAAAATATCTGTGCTCCATTTTTGGCAGGTGGGTGCCTGCATGACATTATTATTTGTGGGATCTTGCTGTGTGGAAAATTAGCTGCCGATGTTCACCCAAATATCACTTCAAAAGTGCTCTATTAGTTGTTTTTAAAAAAGAAACCTTTGCACATCCCGATGATGTAAAAAGATACTATAGAAATGCAAGCTTTATTTTGTTTCTATCTGTCTTCCCAGTACTTCACTCAACTGCACTTTCCCCACAGGTGAGTTTAGATGTTAAGTTGCAACAGTTGACATCTTTGCATATTTGCATTTTCCAGGGAATAGGAAAACTAGCTGTGACCCTTTTTATTCCTGCTCCTTCCCTCCCATTGCCACTACCCCTTCATGAGAATAAGGAGTCCAATTGCATTTCCCCAATGACTACACTTTTTAAAAAGTGTTTTTTTGGCTGTAAAACTCTTTGGAGCACCCTGTTATGTAAGGTGCATTACAAATATTAGTCTTTTTCATTGCTACCCTGGCTAAGATGAGCTAAATTGGGTACAAATCAGAGATGGACCTTGCAACCGTACTTGTCTGGTTTAATGCTTATGCCTCGAGTGTTCTGAATCATAGAATCTTACACTACAGCAGGAGGCCATTCAGCCCACCATGACCCTGCTGGCTCTGAAAGATCTATCCAATTAGACCCACTCCTCCTGCTATTTCCACATTGCAATTTGTTTCCTTTTTAAGTATTTATCCAATTCCCGTTTGAAAGTTACTATTGAATCTGCTTCCACTGTCCTTTCAGGCAGTGCGTTCCAGATCATCATTACTCACTGCATAAAAACAACATTCTCTTCCTCTCCATTCTGGTTATCGAATCTCCTTATTTACTCTATCAAAACCTTTCATAAATTGTGAACATCATTGTCATGCAAGCCTCCACCAGCCAAGCATGAGGCATATTAATTTCACCACATGGACATTAAATTTCAAACTGTTGAAGTGAAGAAAGGACTTGCTTTATTAAAAAAAAAAATTGCCAGATCTTGGCTTTTGAAAGACATTTGCATATTAACAGACAGTGCTTGGGAAGGACAAAGGACCATTCCCTGGCCCATTCAACTCACAATGGGCTTTTGACCGCCAGACGTTGAAGGTGGGGGAGCTGCTAAGATGGCCGAATACACAAACTGACATGGTCAAACCAGCTAGTCACGTGACTAACCTGCTGGGCAACTTGAGTTTTTTAAAAATTTGTACAAACAATTTGGGCAGAAAGTCTGTTTGCTCCTGAACTGAAGATCGTTCCTATCTGCTCCCATCTCTTTCTCACAAGCATCTGAATCCACTGAAGACACATGAACCCCAAGAGAGAAAAGTCTCCTACAGCGAACAAAGTTTAGGAAGAATACTGGGCCCCAAAGACAAGCAAGATCTACCAACAATCAAGGACTCTATAGTGAGCTCGAAGAACTGCGACAATAACTCTTCAGATATTGCCTCAAACTTTTCCACTTTATTTTTCTTCTCCTTTCTGTCTCTATTTGAATGTGTGGATTGCCAGTGTGGGCGTGTCATTTATCTGTAGGCATCAACCGAATTAGAGATTAAGTTCAAGTTTAATAAATTTCAACTTTTCTTTAAACCCAAGAAAACCTGTTTGTGCTGGTTTCTTTGCCTTATAATTGGCAAGTGGTGAACAAGGATTCACTAAGGGGGTGCTTAAAACAATGTGTGTTTAAAATTAAACCCAGTTACAGTAAGACCAGGTGAAGGCTGAGAGGGAACCCTAGACACCTTTCTCGCCTGGTCGTAGCAATTGTGTTTACTAAATCTTCCCTAAACCTTCTCTGCTTCCAAGGGGAAGAATCCTAACATAGATTCTTCTCGACTTGTCTTCCAGTGCTTGGTTACCATGACGCCAGGCCAGAGGCAAGAAGCCATCAAGACGTCCCAATTGTCCATATCGGAGCTGGAGGAGAAGGTTAAACCTTACACGCTGGAAGAATTCTCATATGACTACTTCAGGTAGGTCACCTTCTGTAACATGCACTAAGTCTGGAGGAAGAGAGAAAGTTGTTGATACTATTCAATGGCATCATTTCCAAATAAGTGTTCTAATTATTTTGTAAAGTTTTTCCTGCTATTTTTCTTAAACTCTAGACCACCTCCAAAGCATACCTTGAGCCGGGTGATGATCACTAAGAATCGTGGGAAAGACAAAATGTGGTCTTGTACACGGGAGCCAATTAAACAGCCGCTACTGAAGAAGTTGCTGAATAATGAGGAGCTGTCTCAAGAATCCTGTCTGGTGTTCATCGATATCCTCTAATGTTTCATAAGGAATGGAATTTCAGTAATGAAGACTGATCAGCTTAAGAAATACTAACTTAGCACCAAAAAAGTTATCATTTACTTGTAAAGTCGATGCTCAACTGAGCTTGTTCATATTTTCTTTTTCCAGTTTTGGGCACCACGCTTCAGGAAGGATGTCAAAGCCTTGGTGCAGACGCAACGGCGACTTACCGGACTATTACTTGAGCTGAGGGACCTCAGTCATGTTGGAATTGTTCTCCTTGGAGCAGAAATAGTTGAAAGGCAGACTTAATAGAGGTGTTCAAAACTGAGAGGTTTTAATACAGTAAATAAGGAGAAACTGTTTGTTTCTGCTGCTGGATGGGTTGGTAACCAGAGGACACAGATTCAAGATAATTGGCCAAAAGAGCCAGGCAAGTGATGAGAAATGTTTTTTTTTAACACAGCGAGGAGTTGTGTTCTCAGAACAGAATTACAGAAGGTGGCCATTTGGCCCATTGAGTCTGTGCCAGCTCTCTGCAAGAGCAACTCGCCTAGTCCCACTCCCCTGCCCTTTCTCCATAGCCCTGCAAATCTTTTCTCTTCAGTTTATCCAACTCCCTTTTGAAAGCCCAATCAAATCTGCCTCCACCATGCACAATATTTTTTTTTAAAGTTTTTCCTCGTGTCACCATTGGTTCTTTTGCCATTCACCTTTTGATATTGGTGTTCTTTGGTTCCTAAGTCTTGTGTCAATGGGAACAGTTTCTCTCTATCTACTCTATCTAGATTTTCAATGCCTCTGGAATGCGTTGCCTGTAAGTTATAGCAGCAGCAGATTCAGTAGCAACTTTCAAAAGGGAATTTGATATGTATGTGAAAAGGAGAAAAATTGTAGGGCCAGAGCAGGGGGCAGTAGGACTAATCGGAAAGCTGTTTCAAAGAGCTGGCACAAGTATGATTTTATGATTAGAGGTAGTTCACAGTTAGAAAGTTAGTACTGACTGGTGGATTCTTTGTTCTTCTTTTCTCTGCTACCCCTTCCTGTTGAACTATGGTTCCACAGGCCCTAATCACCCGCCAATACTTTGTCCTGATGTCCCTCCTTAATACATGGGTCTGGATGGTGAGTGTCCAGTGCCTCACCCAAATGCCTATTCATGCTGGAGTGTAGAGTTGGGCTGGTATTTCAGTGCTGAGGGATTGCCGCAGTCTCGGAGGTAACATCTTTCAGGTGAAACGTGATGGACATAAGATTATGTTCAAATCTCATGGCAGCTGGAACATTTAAATTCAGTTACATAAGTACAAGTTTCATGGTCACCATTACTGATAATACCATCTGGTTCACTAATGTCTTTTTAGGAAAGGGAATCCACCATCCTCACCTGGTCTGGCCTATACGTAACTCCAGACCCACAGCAACGTGCTTGACTCTTAACTGCTCTCAAATGGCCCATCAAGCCACTCAGCTGTAGAGGGTTGGGCAATAAATGCTGGTCTTGCCAGCGATGACCACATCCCATGAAAGAATTTTTTTTTTTTTTAAACCCTCCATGGCTCTATATGAAGATGATCAGGGGAGTTCTCCCAGTGTCCTGGCCAACATCCTCCTCTTGATCAACATCACCAAAGGAAAATGATTAACTAGTCACCCACCTCATTTGCACAAATTAGCTGCAGCGTTTTCATACAAAAGAATGCATGTACACTTCAAAATTGATTCATTGGGTGTTGGGTGCTTTGGGATGTCCTAAGGATACAGTCACTATATAAATGCAAGCTCTCTCCCCATCACCCCCACTCAGTCTCTCGACAGCCTATTTTGCCTTGGCGGATAGACAGATGGTATTGGCATCACACTGCAACCTGATTCACACTTGTGCCCAGAGTCGCTCCTAGCCATTACATTTATGCCCCAAGCAAAGTCATATTCAGAGTCTAACAGTTAAATGAACAGTTTAGAGGAATTTCAAATCTTTTGGCATTGGGCATGTATTTTAAACTGGTCCAAAACCAGAGGTGACAACGTATTTATATCTCAGATTGCATCTAGAGTACTGTGTTCAGTTTTAGGCATCACACTCGGGAAAGACATATTGGGCTTTGATACCAGGGGTCAGTGGATTAAGTTGTGAGGTCAGATTGCGTAAAATTGGCTTATATTCCCTTGAGTATAGAAGTTTTGAGGGATGATCTAATCAAGGTGTTTAAAATGTTAAAACGTTTCAATAGAGTATAGATACAGGGAAGCTGTTTCTTCTGGTGGGGGAATAGAGAGAAGGATGCAATCTGAAAATTAGATTCAGCTCATTTAAAAGGAAGTCAGGAATCACCTAGTCACACGGCAGTAGAAATCTGGGATTCTCTCCCCAAAAGGTTGTGGATGCTGGGACAATTGGAGTTCTCGAGACTGAGATTTTTATTAAGGGATATGGAGCTAACATGGTTAGAGAGTTGAGCTGCAGATCAGGCATTATCTAATGGAATAACAGAACAGGCTCAAGGGGCCTGTTACCTGTTACTATGATGTTCATCTTCACTATTGACAATGCCAACGTAATAATGGATCTCACGTTAAAAGGAAATCAATGCTCATGAAACAATTTGTGACATCTGAGGAAGTGATGTGCTAGAAACATGCACATTCATGGAAAAAACAGTGTTTATTCATCCAATTAATTTACTTAACGAGCAAAGTCCAGTTTTCTGCTTCTTGGTAAATTCCACAATAATGCTTGGTGTTTGCAGTAGCTCAGTGCTCAGTTGGTAGCAGTTCTGACTGAGTCAGAAGGTTGTGAATTCAAGTGCCACATCAGTAATTTGAGCAAGTAATCTTTGGCTGGCACTCCTAGCACAGTACAGAGGGAGTGTTGTACTGTCTGAGGTGTTGTCTTTCAGATGCAATGTTAAACCATGTCTCTCTCTGCCCCTCAGATGGATGAGAAAGATCCTGTGACGTTATTTCGAAGAACGACAGGGGAGTTAACCCTTTATTTCAGATTTCCAGCATCTGCAGTATTTTGCTTTTATTTTAGTTATCCCCAGTGTCCTGGCCAATATTTATCCCTCAAGCAATATCACTAAAAACAGATTATCTGGTCATTATCACATGCTGTTTGTGGGAGTTTGCTGTGCGCAAGCTAGCTGCTGTGATTCCTACATTACAAGTGATTACACTGCAAAAAGTACTTCATTGGCTGTAAAGCATTTTGGGACATCCTGAGGTTGTGATCGGTGCCATATAAATGCAAGTTCTGCCTTGACTTCTAGCCAGCACCTGTCATGAAGTACATGGGCGACTACCCCTCCAAGAGAATGCGCTCAGTGAATGAACTGACTGACCAGATATTCGAAGGTGCCTTGAAGGGAGAGCTGATGAAGGATGAGATTTATTGCCAGGTCCTGAAACAGCTCACCGACAACCATGTGAAGTAAGTCCGATCACTAAATTGGCTGTTTTTGGTTAAAGAAAGAACTCTGGAGTTGTAAGTAATATGAGGACTAATAGTAAAAGTTTTCATAAAGATATAATTAAGAAAATAGAGACATTATGTTGAAGCATTTCATCTTGCACTCATCAGGACAACCCGCAAGAATACCAATGTAAGGGAAAACAACAGTGTATGAGAAGAGTGTGCTGATTGGTTGGCAAGTCAACTTTGATGGAGGCGTTGCCATGGCGAATGCACCAGTTTATAGTGATTGACAGTTAACTGCCAAGCTTTGTTTGAAATTTAAACCAGGCAGCTTGACGCCAATTGGTCAAGGCATTGCCCTGAGGAATGAACCAGCGAATGGCTGTCACTTATTTTGTTCAGCTGAAACAGGCGCAATGTTGATACATATTCTTTCTGTCTGCAAAGAACAGGGCCCTGTGTATTAATATATGTAGCTTCCAGTACGCGTAAATGCGCCACACTGCGAACCTGACTGACAATCTTAAATTGGTTGTCAGCATAATGCTTAGCACGCTGAGGATTATTAAGCAAATGTTGGCCAATCACGGAATCACATCTAATGTTGGACACTGTTTTGAGTTTTGCGAGCACTGGCTTGTTGGGTATGATCTGTACCTTGCCCGTCGCAAACAGCAGATGGTTCTGATGAAAAGTCATACCTGAAACGTTAACTCTGCTCTCTCTCCACAGATGCTGCCTGACCTGCTGAGTATTTCCAGCACTTTGTTTTTATTTCAGATTTCCTATATCTGCAGTGTTTTGCTTTTATTTCAGGCGATACTATCGTAGACAATAAGGAAATGCCAGATTTATTCTGCTGTATGTTCCATGTAATTCTATGTAATTAAGTGAGTCGTTTAATATTTGTTTTCATAATAGAGGACGAGGATAAACTAGCAGTAATAGAAGGGAAACTGAAAATAAATCAAGGGGACGATTCAATATAAGTAACAAAATGGTATGGAGGAAATAACAGGACTTGAGATTGATTAATCTCCAGGACCTGATGGTTTCCACCCCAGGGTACTAAAAGAAATAGATAAGGGGAATTTTAGAAGCTTTAGTCATAATTTGTCAATGCTCTATTGAAACAGGGACTGTGCAGTTAGCTGAATGGCAAGCAGGCCTGAGCAACTGAACAGTCTACCCCTATTCCTAATTTTCTTGCATTTCAAAAATGCTGGATTTGTGCATATTTTTGTAAATTGAAGTGAAATACATTGATCAAATGAAGGTAACATATTTGCAGTTGGATTGTTGTACTTACTGCATCGGTGGGTAAGAGTCCCTCTTTCTGTTGGGTTTTATGCAACATCCCTGGTCAAGGGTAGAGAACATCTTTATAGGTGCTTTGGTCTACTCCATCTTCCTGACTATGCAATATGGGTGTTAAACTGCTATTCCAACACCTCCCTCTGCCAAGATTGAAATGTTGGTAGAGTTTTGTGATGCGGCTGTGAGTTGGTCAGTGAGACATCTCGGCTCACTGTGTAACTAAGGGCCAGCGTTCATGCTGGCTACGAGTTTGATGTAGGAGTATAACGGCCGCACAGCTTCAAAGAAAGGTCAGGGATCGGAGAGAAAATAAATGGAAGAGGGCAATTCCAGGAAGTGATTTGCATGTGAAGGTCGCGAGAGATGGGAAAGTCTTAAGACTGGCTAGGAGAACATCCATATTTCCAATGCGGATGGGGTGGGAATAGAAGAGCCTGGATAGCTCATTTGGTAAAGCATCAGACTTTTAATCTGAGTGTCCAGGGTTCAAGTCCATTTTCAGGCGTTCTGTTTAAATGAAAATTCTCAACTGTCATTGGGAAACCAGTGATGCACATAAACGTCTCGGGAATGAAAGGTTATCGGAGGTAGATGGGAGTGTGGAATTCAAGACACAAATAGGTTAGCCATGATCTTATTGAATGGCGGAGCAGGCTAGAGGGGCCGAATGGTCTACTTCTGCTTCTAATTCGTATGTTCATATGTAAGTAGCTTTCTCTCTCCAACCCAGTTTGAATACTCCAACCAATGCTAGCTGCCCAGCTTGCACCCTGAGTGAAACCTATCTGGGCAGACAGTGAAGATTGACACTGGGAAAATCTGAGGTGAGCACTTTGGCATCAGTATTGGAGGGGTGGAGAAATTTAGCAGTCAGGAATTCCAGAAGAATGGGTTTCTCTCCCAGCCCTGCTGAATTTAAAGGTAGGATCTGATTACTATTTTTAGACTCTATTTCCTGACCCCAGCCAGCCAGCCAGATTGAGAGATTGATGGGCTGGATGTTGGTCTAGGAGGCTTGTGGAACCCGGCCTAGCGGATAGAAGGAAGGGGGAGAGATCGTAGGTGTGGTGTGGGATCTGAAGAGATTATGGGTCAGGGGTCCAAGAAAGCAGAGGGGCTGGAGTCGAAGGTCAGCAGTCAAAATTTAGGGTTGGTAGGTGTCTGATTGCCGGGGAGCTTCAGTGTAGTTTGGGGGGGTCAGGGGGACGTGGGAACAGCTGCGGCAACTCCTGCTCCTTTTTATTTTATTCCTTCGTGGGATGTGGGTGTCACTGGCAAGGCCAGCATTTGTTGTTGTTCCATAATTGCCCTTGAACAGAGTGGCTACCTAGGCCATTTCGAGGGTAGTTAAGAGTCAATCACATTGCTGTGGGTCTGGAGTCACATGTAGGCCAGACCAGGTAAGGACGACAGATTTACTTCCCTAAAGGACATGAGTGAACCAGATGGGTCAATGACCATCAATGATAGTAATGGTGCCATGAAACTGAAACTAGCTTTCAATTCCCGATTTTTTTTTTTAATTAATCGAATTTAAATTCCTATTCTTGAATTGAATTTAAATTCCACCAGCTACCGTGGTGGGATTTGAACTAGTGTCCCTGGGGCATTAGCCTGGGCCTTTAGATTGCTAGTCCAGTGACATTACCACTGCACCACCGTCTTCCCCTCCCCCATGGCCCACAGCAAAGCTGGAAAGGTGTTTACCTGTTCTGTCCAGCAGACCTCGCCTCCATTCAGCTGGCCAGTCTCCCAAGGCAAGGAAAGTTCGGTCAGTTCGTGTTACACCTGAAACAGAGATAAAATATTTAAATGAGGGGCCCTCCTGCTGTGAGACTGTTGGTTGGCCATGCCCTGCTCATATTAAAAACCAGAAGTGAGCGAGGGTAAAGGGGGTTGAGTTCAGGTTTGAAACGTCTTCAAATTCCCAAACTTTGGGGTTAAAATTATCCCTTTTTATCTCTGGACTGCAGAAGGAGTTTCCTCCAACCTTCGATTGCATTGATTTCCATCTCCACTCTTGAAGGGGCATGGTTGCATTGGATGGCTGACGTGGCTGTTTGGTAAATGTTTTCTGATCAGCTGCTGCCTGGCATGGCCTGACTCTCGTCCGTCCCCTTCCCAAGTCAATGCTGGCTGGCCCATTTGTACCTGTTGCTTGTGACTTACCGATTGGTCTGCTGTGTTTTCCATTAGGTATAGTGAGGAGAAAGGCTGGGAGCTGCTCTGGCTGTGTACAGGCCTCTTTCCCCCCAGCAACGTCCTCTTGCCTCATGTCCAGAGATTCCTACAGTCGAGGAAAAGCCACGTGCTTGCTCCAGACTGCATGCATCGACTGCAGAAAGCACTCCGGTAAGAATAACCCCTCACATTGCAAACCCAGAATCTCAGTTTACCCAACGAAATGACAAAAGAATGTCCTTTCATCCTTTCACCTTCCCTCTTCTCTTCCCCTCTCTCTGCTCCACCTTCCCATCCACTATCAGTAAAAGTTTCTTCTAGTAACAGTTGAAGCTCCTGCCTCAAGGCTGAAATTACTTCGCACATGCCCGACTTCGCCCCTGTCTCAGCTGATCTGCTGCTGAAACCCTCAGTCATGCCTTCGTTACCTCTAGACTTGCCTATTCCAATGCACTCCTGGCTGGTCTCCCACTTTCTACTCTTCATAAACTTGAGGGCATCAAAAACTCTGTTGCCCGTGTCTTAACTCTCACCAAGTCCCGTTCACCTATCACCCCTGTGCTCGCTGACCTACATTGGCTTTTAGTCAAACAAGGGCTTGATTTTAAAATTGTCATCCTTGTTATCAAATCCCTCCATGGCCGCACCCCTCCCTATCTCTAATCTCCACCAACCGCACAACCCTCCATGATATCTGTGCTCCTCTAATTCTGGCCTCTTGAGCATCCCCGATTGTAATCGTTCCACCATTGGTGGCTGTACCTTCAGTTGCCTAGGCCCCCAAGCTCTGGAATTCCCTCCCTACACCTCTCTGCCTCTCCACCTCGCTTTCCTCCTTTAAGACACACCTTAAAACCTACCTCTTTGGCCAAGCTTTTGGTCATCTGACCTAATCTAAATGGTGTCCCATTTTGTTTTATAATGCTCCTGTGAATGGCCTTGGGGCATTTTATTATGTTTAAAGGTGCTATATAAATACAAGTTGTTGTAATCACAGCCTTGCTCACAGGTTGTCTGGTGTAGCTAAAGGGAATGCTCACCTTGCTACAGAAGGCTTGGGGCAGAATAGGGAACACTTTGTCTGTAATATAAACTAATCTGGAGTGCTTGAAGTGGAAAGTGTTCTATTTCACTGGGAGCAAAACCAGGCGCACGCATGCACCTACCTCACGGTTAATCTAGTGTTCAAGGGTCTGTGGCCCTCACGTTTAGTGTGCAATTATCCTCTTTCATTTTTCTAGTTTCCATACTTTTTCTTTAGAGATGCAGCACTGAAACAGACCCTTCAGCCCACCCAGTCTGTGCCAACCAACAACCACCCATTTATACTAATCCTATATTGATCCCATATTCCCTACTACATCCCCACTATTCTCCTACCAACTATCTACACTAGGGGCAATTTACAATGGCCAATTTACCTACCAACCCACAAGTCTTTGGCTGTGGGAGGAAATCAGAGCACCCGGCGGAAACCCATGCGGTCACAGGGAGAACTTGCAAACTCCACACAGGCAGTACCCAGAACTGAACCCGGGTTGCTGGAGCTGTGAGGCTGCGGTGCTAACCACTGCGCCGCTGTGCCTTCCCTTCCCTTGGCATCCTAGTCCTCCAATTTAAATAATAATGCTCCATGCGGAGTCCGTGTCCTAACTTTTAAAAAAAAAAGTGTGACCCAAAGAAAACAATTGTCTAATGTGGTGTTGGGTTGTACAATAAGGCAATACCATCATAAAAGTCAACAAAGAAATTCAAATACCTCGTAATCTTGGGATCCGTGATGGGGACGCTCTCCACCCACATCCCCGCACCCCTCACCCCCCACTTACCCAAACTCTGAGAACCCAAGATTCAGACTGATCGGATGCCTAATCACAATCCAAAGAGGTTCTGGCTTAATGAGCACAACCTTGTATAACTCTTGTGAAATCAGATGGATGTATAGGTTCCCACGTGCTATTTCAAAGAATAACAGCGGTTTACCGTAATTAACACCGATTTAAAAAGGGATGATTTGTCCATTTATTTCATTGCTGTTTGTGCAATCTTGCTGTGCACAAATTGGCTGCTGTGCTTTGATACATTACAGTAGTGCCTACAATTCAAAAGTACTTCATTGGCTGTAAAGTGCTTCACACATCCTCTCGTCGTGAGAGATGCTATAGAAATGTTAGATGCTTCTTTATAAATGAGATTTAAAGAGTTGCTACATCTCTCCTTATGTTGGCCGTGTGTAGGAACGGCTCCAGAAAGTATCCACCTCACCTCGTAGAAGTGGAGGCTATTCAGCACAAAACCACTCAGATATTCCACAAAGTCTACTTCCCTGATGATACCGACGAGGTAAGTGAAAGATGGTATACCCTGTGT